>NC_064640.1:729940452-730540452 GCF_023864345.2 Schistocerca serialis cubense
CTGAAAAATTATGAAGAAAAACTTTTGGAATTTCAGCACTTCGTAATTAGGCAGCACACAGAAAAGCAATACCTTCTTGGCCAGATAATAACTGCTGACCAAACTTCCACATATTTTGACATGCCGTCAAATTATACGGTTGATGCCAAAGGAAAGAAAGACATAAGTGTTCTTACATCAAGGGGTGAAAAAACAGCAGACGTCCGTCATGCTAGCTTGCACAGCAGATGGACATAAATTACCCCCATTCATAGTTATCAAGCAAAAGACTTTCCGAAATCAGAAGTGTTTCCAAAAACTGTAATTGTATGAGCAAACGAAACTGGGTGGTTTTCGGAGAACATGGTACTGGAATGGATTAGGCACGTGTGGAATCATCTTCCTGGTGCAATGCTTGGTCTACGCAGTCTGTTGATATTAGATGTGTACGCAGGCCATACAACACCTGCAGTAAAACGAAAATTAGAGGAAAGCAAAACGGACTTGGCAGTAATTCCAGGCAGGATGACGTCAATTCTGGAACAACTTGACCCCTGTCTGAATAAACCATTTAAGGACAAGCTTAAATGCATGTACACAGACTGGCTTTTAAAAAGCGATAGACAACTGACACCAACAGGACGTGTAAAACGCGCAAGTTTGTCGCAAGTGTGCCAATGGATTTATGATGCATGGAAGTGTGTACCAAATCAGACTGTGCAACAAGCATTTAAAAAATGTTCGATATCCAATGCACTAGATGGTATAGAGCACTAGATGGTATAGAGGACGATGCTCTGTATGAATAAATGAGCAACAAAGTATTGAGAGAGTGCTTCAGAGTCATGACTGTTATTTTAAACATTTTGTATAAGATGTATTACAAACATAATAAAATTTTCTTTTAAATTTCAGCGTTTAGTTTCTAAGTTATTTTCATTCTTATTTTATAAGTGTTGCTACTCTGCATTGCACAGGATAGAAAAGCGTGGAGAGCTGCATCAAACCAGTCTGTGAACTGAAGACAACAATAACACACACTGCATTTGAAGTCATCACTGAAAATGTACTATGGAAATCCGACTGGCAAGACTGTTTGGGATGTATGTAAATATGGTCAACTCTACGTTCTGAATTTTTTCTTACCTGTGACAAGAGATGGTTAATAATAGGAACTTTTATGAATCGTGAATCACATGCAGTATTCTCTTCACCATAAGAATAATATGAATGTAAACATTATGACTTGTATTCCTTCATGTTTGCTGCTATCTCATTTAAATCCTGTCTGTCTAATAAACTACGAAACTAGAGTGAGACAACAGCAAACGCGGAAGGATATACATATCATGTCATGTTTATATTCATATTATTCTTATGCTGAATAGTGATACAGTCGGAAATGAAGCATGGCAACTTACTAGATTTTTAAATCTAAGATGACTAATTTCTGTGCAGAATGTAATGTAATAAAGAGGCACCTGCAAAGATGTTCAAACAGAGAAAAATTTTATCTAACCTCTCGTTCAGAACATCGTCTATCATACGCACTCTATTATTTGGTTCTTGCTGATCATTGTCAAAGAAAGCACCAGTAACAAATAGCATTCTCTTGCCATTGTTTCACTAATGAGACAATTACTCTCTTTTTTTTAATTGTAAGTGGCAGTAGTGCGCACAGAAGCAAGCCATCCCGCGAGCGGCGACAGGTCGTAAACACTCATTATCTGAATGAGACAAACAATGCATGACACAGTACAATAACACATTTTCAGCTTAGAGTGACATAAACACCTATAAAAAAGAGAACGGCACTTATCAGATCAAAGCAAAATAAGCAATCAATTCAAACCAGACGAAGCACATGAAAGAGGAGGGTACCCGTATAAATATGGACAGAGCACCTAACGCATAGCAATGGTTACCTGGTAAAGCTTAACTGCAAAGCTTAGAACTCGAAGCAAACTACTGTAGCTGTGTCTTCAGCCATTCGACCTAAATTGTGTCTCATGTTACAATGGACCAGCTTTGTTTCGATTTGGAGGTGCGGTCTAAAACTTTTCTCTCCCCTTGAATTTTGAGTCTCAAAATTCGGGTGTGGCTTAGATTCGGGAATTTTTTTTTCCTTGATTTCCAGTCTCATTTTTCAGGTGCAGCTTGGATTCGAGTAAATACGGTATATTAAAGGATTAAAGGGGGGGGGGGGGGGGGGAGCATTACTTACTGAATGCCCGTCATACATTTTCTTTCAAAAAAGTATGGATTTGTACTCTTTTAGGGTTTTACTACAAGTATTGTTACTTCTCATAATTACATGTGTACGTGTAAAGAAACTAAGGGCACTTACTATATCCAAAGTATGAAACTTTTTAAAAAAATTCCACTTACTCCCTCAGTGCGGACTGATAACAGATTAACACTTCTTCTCGGATTTTAGCATTTTTGTGAGTAAATGCTAATGTCAACTTCTCAAACAAGTAATATGGTGATGCAATTTCTCTCTCCAAAAGTTTCAGAAGGAAAAGCTGAGCTTTCTCCCTCACGACTTCTTTATTGTCGCCTGAAATACAAACATACTAGATATTATTATTAATTCCTTACATATCTACTAATCTGAAACTAATGCCATGACCATTTTTTCTAGCTCTGATACTTTTTCAATATACATATTCTTACCAAAAATTAATTATGATAACTGTTAAAATTATATTGGAATAATTATCGTGAAGTCACTTAGACTTGCAACGTCCACACCACATACACTTTTCTATACATATCATAAGCTCAAAAGTCATTCCCAACCATACACAATTACAAACTTGTATTAAAGCATTGACATCTCAAACGCTAGATAGGTCATTATTTCACAGCATACTACATTTTTTGGTAAACTCTACCTACTATAGCTGCATAACACTTAATGTTAGCTGCAGCTTGTAGTCTTTTTGCAGAGCCGGCCAAAATATATAAAATATGTGTCTCAATAATAGATTACAGAATTTAAATTCTCAGGACACATTTCAAATATTTTCCACACAAATTTACTTAATGACAGACAACACTTTTGGAACTGTTGGATATAGAGTGATGTTTTTCAAACTGGTAATAGCTAATCTTAAGACTGTCCCTTCAAATGCCTGTTAGCCCCATGTATTAGAGGTTTGGGTATTTGCTTCTGTGGATTACAGTTCTTACAGAGGTACTGAATGTTCTGTCCAGTCAGCCTACAGGTGACCTACCAACGTGGACACGATTTTCACATCCTGCTACTTACAAGTGAATCAACAAAGTGGTTGAACTTTTTCTATCAAATTTCTGTCTCTGTATATCTCTATTACACTTTACCATGTCTACGAATATTTAATATTAATGTTTTGGTGGTGGTGATCACAATTTTTTGTTTCTGGCATTGGCATTGGAAATTCTAACTGCCATAGGAAAGGCATGCTAAGTTTGTAAATACCTCACTAGAGTGCATAAGACTACAGTAACCTAAGTGGCGCCACTAGAGCAAGTTTCATGAGTGATTAAAAGTAATAAGCATACAAAACATGTTGCAAAGAATTTTCTTGCTTACAGCATTTACGGGATAAAGCTCTCTATTTCTTGCTTCAACATTGTTTGCCTACCAACAAGGAATCTAAAGCTTAATGCACAACACTGGACAAAGCACTTATATTCCCTGTAGTAAGAGACATTAGCATGTTCTTTCCCTGCACGCATAATCTAAAACAGGTTATATAATATGGACTATTCATATCATCACACTGGTCGATCAACAGTATGAAATAACACAGAATCCTACATGTCATGGCATACATAGTTCATTTCTGGAAAAAGTGGACAAAACATGTTATTTTCCTGTACTCTTCCTTTTAATTCTACACAGCATTCTACTGAATTGATTTGAAGAATGTTACACAAATATCTTTGACATGCTTTTCAGACACCCATCTATTAAATTACAAGCATCACTTCCTTGTAGTTTTGTCTCTTCCTGAGGCACACCTCTGGAGCCAGATGGCTTCTCAAGATCAACTGTCCCCTCCTCCTCAACACCAAGTAACATGTTATTTGCTAGCGTACACAAATTTTGTCAAGGAACTTGAATGTCACATCTTGTATCATGGTCCTATCCAAAATAAAATTAAGATGAAATGGATGCAGCCTTATCACTCTGTTCAGACAAATTGGATCTACTTTCTCCACCACTCACTTCTTGTACTGATTCAGTGTTGTGGTCACTAGTAGTCATATGTGATCAATTTCACCTCGTCCTCCTCCTCAAGTCACTACATAATACAATTCTTATATTTTGTCATCTCTGTCTTCTTGCGTTTTGACATTTTACTCGTTATACACACACTGATCAGCCAGAACATTACGACTACCAACCTACTATCGATATACACTCCTGGAAATGGAAAAAAGAACACATTGACACCGGTGTGTCAGACCCACCATACTTGCTCCGGACACTGCGAGAGGGCTGTACAAGCAATGATCACACGCACGGCACAGCGGACACACCAGGAACCGCGGTGTTGGCCGTCGAATGGCGCTAGCTGCGCAGCATTTGTGCACCGCCGCCGTCAGTGTCAGCCAGTTTGCCGTGGCATACGGAGCTCCATCGCAGTCTTTAACACTGGTAGCACGCCGCGACAGCGTGGAAGTGAACCGTATGTGCAGTTGACGGACTTTGAGCGAGGGCGTATAGTGGGCATGCGGGAGGCCGGGTGGATGTACCGCCGAATTGCTCAACACGTGGGGCGTGAGGTCTCCACAGTACATCGATGTTGTCGCCAGTGGTCGGCGGAAGGTGCACGTGCCCGTCGACCTGGACCGGACCGCAGCGACGCACGGATGCACGCCAAGACCGTAGGATCCTACGCAGTGCCGTAGGGGACCGCACCGCCACTTCCCAGCAAATTAGGGACACTGTTGCTCCTGGGGTATCGGCGAGGACCATTCGCAACCGTCTCCATGAAGCTGGGCTACGGTCCCGCACACCGTTAGGCCGTCTTCCGCTCTCACCCCAACATCTTGCAGCCCGCCTCCAGTGGTGTCGCGACAGGCGTGAATGGAGGGACGAATGGAGACTTGTCGTCTTCAGCGATGAGAGTCACTTCTGCCTTGGTGCCAATGATGGTCGTATGCGTGTTTGGCGCCGTGCAGGTGAGCGCCACAATCAGGACTGCATACGATCGGGGCACACAGGGCCAACACCCGGCATCATGGTGCGGGGAGCGATCTCCTACACTGGCCGTACACCACTGGTGATCGTCCAGGGGACACTGAATAGTGCACGGTACATCCAAACCGACATCGAACCCATCGTTCTACCATTCCTAGACCGGCAAGGGAACTTGCTGTTCCAACAGGACAATGCACGTCCGCATGTATCCCGTGCCACCCAATGTGCTCTAGAAGGTGTAAGTCAACTACCCTGGCCTGCAAGATCTCCGGATCTGTCCCCCATTGAGCATGTTTGGGACTGGATGAAGCGTCGTCTCACGCGGTCTGCACGTCCAGCACAAACGCTGGTCCAACTGAGGTGCCAGGTGGAAATGGCAGGGCAAGTCGTTCCACAGGACTACATCCAGCATCTCTACAATCGTCTCCATGGGAGAATAGCAGCCTGCATTGCTGCGAAAGGTGGATATACACTGTACTAGTGCCGACATTGTGCATGCTCTGTTGCCTGTGTCTATGTGCCTGTGGTTCTGTCAGTGTGATCATGTGATGTATCTGACCCCAGGAATGTGTCAATAAAGTTTCCCCTTCCTGGGACAATGAATTCACGGTGTTCTTATTTCAATTTCCAGGAGTGTAAACCGGTCAAGGTGACAGCAGCATCACCTGGTGAGGAATGACTGCTAGTCAGACACACGCACGGCGCATGTAGTATCTGTGAGCGTGCTGTCCATATGCAGAATGGGGAAGACGCGTGATCTATTCGAGTTTGCTGAAGAGCAGACTGAGATGGCCTGGAAGCTTGGCATGAGCATTTTGGAAACTGCATAACTTGTCAGGTGTTCAACGAATGCTTTGGTGAGTGTCTCCAACATGTGGTGAAATAAAGGTGAAACCATGTCCAGACATTGTGGGGTTAGGTGGCCACCCCTCATTACAGATGTTAAACCTTGGCTGGGCAACTGGTAAACCAGGACAAACGACAAACTGTGGTGGAATTACCACCAGAATTTAATGTTGGGCAGATTACAAGTGTGTGTGAACACACAGTGCACCAAACACTATCAATGATTGGCATCTGCAGCCAATGACCCATGCATGTGCTAACGTTCACCCCACAACATAGGCAAGCGCTACTGAAATGGACACATGACCATTGACATAGGCAGAGCGTTGCATTTTCTGATGAATCCTGATACCATGTCCTTCATGCTGTTGAGAGGGCATGAATCCATCATCATCCACAGAAACAACTCCTTGACACCTGTACTGCCAGACTGAGACAAGCTGGCGGCAGCTCCATTACACTCTGGGGAACATTCAAGTGGGCATCCATGGGTCCAATGGAGCTCATGCACGGAATCATAATGGCCAAGGAGAATCGTACAATGGTTGTAGTCCACGTACATCCCTTCATGACGATCATGTTTCCAGGTGGCACTGGCATTTTTCAACAAAATAATGTGCAAAATGACAAGTTCAGGAGTGTGCTGGAGGGGTTTAAGGAACATAGTTGCAAGTTCCAATCAATGTGCTGCCCCCCCCCCCTCCTCCTCCAACTTGCCAGACCTGAAACTGATTGAACACATCTAGGATGTGATTGAATGTGGCGGCAGCACTCATCTGCTGCCCCCCCTCCCCCAAATTTACGAGAATTAGCTGATTTTTGTGTGCAGATGTGGTACCAAATCCCTCCAGCAACCTACCAACACCTCGCTGCTTCTGTGTCATGATGTGTCGCCGCTGTTATCCATGTTTAGGGTGGACAAACTGGATGTTAGGTATGTAGTCATAATGTTCTGGCTGATCAGTGTACAGGAATGTAGATAACAAATGCCACCCAAGCACACTACTCCAAAGAGAATTTATTTCTTATAACTGTAGACAGGAACAGCAGTGTGCTAGTGCTGCCACAACAGGCATCAACAATAAATATTCAGCTTCTAAATGGTGCTGGTGTGAGTCCAAAAATCAACACGCAGTGTCACAAACTCACAAAGAATATCGCAAAGGGGGGGGGGGACCTCTTACCCACATGGTTAATCTAGGGTTTACTAAAACATTCAATACTGCTTTGCCAATGCACAACCAAACTGTCACTTTTAAACCTAGCCCAGACCTCAGGTTACAATACATAATTTTTTTACCACATCTAAGATTTTGTATTCGCATTTGTTGGTTTCACCAACACACAACCAAACTATCATCTTATAATCTAATCTAGACTTTGGGCTACTCTACAGATCAATCTGTCATTGCAAAAACTAATAGACACAAACGTGGAAAAAATTGCAATAAAAAGTAATGAGAGTTGTATGTATGCAACCTCTGAGCATGAGCTGCCTTTGTTTATTACTGCTTTCACTGTTCAGTAATTGTAACCAATGTGCTTCTCGTAACATTGCATGTGTTGGGTTCACTGAATCACAACTGAACTATCATCTTCCAACCTAACCTAGATCTCGGGTGATACTACAGATCAGTCTGTCATCACAATCTTCATTCCATAGTTGTAATTAAAAATACAGAATCTGTGAAGGAGGGAATTAAGAACATTTCACCTCCAAATGTAACAGAAACTGTGGTAACAGAAACTGTGGCCTATGTAATGTATTCAAAGAAATGGCAGTGAGTAATCAACTGTACTAGCAACAGTGTGGAAGGTACAGGAAAATAAATAATGTGTACATGAAGACAGTAGCTCTCACAAAATACGTAAATAAGGCTGGCTCATTTTGGCTTCAAATATAATTCAAACAATGTGCTGCACTGTATTGTGCAGTGCAGTGATCTCTTATTGTTGTCAAGTGCAGTTAGTGCAAGCACTTTTAGCACTGTCTTTAAAAGTGATTTTATGCTTCACTCTCACATGAATGAAATTTTTGTCTGTCGCTCTCTCACTAGTATGACTCGACACAGTTTGAAATAAGAACTGTGCCTGTAAAAATGTGCTCTTTTGTAATATTGAGATATACAGCTATTGTCTGATGCAGTATTACTCCGAAAAAACATTTGTAGGACACTCGCTTGGCCTGTTCGTATAGTATATCTGCCTGAGTGTCGTTTTTAGGTGGTTTCCCATGCTTATTTAGGCAAATGCAGGCATAGTTCCCAAATTCTGCCTCAGTGAACACAAGACACAAACAGTTAAAATACGATAAGACAAAAAACAAAGTCTAGAGAATTCAAATACAAACGGCGCACATGAACTCCATGTCATAGCTTAAACTGACAAGTGGGGTGACAGGAAGTGCATCTGGCAATGAGGTTACATAATAAAATACAATTAGTGAAATCTGCACAAGTGTACCCTTTACTATAGGGGATAATTGATATGGAAAAGTAATGGCCCACTCTTCATACCTCTAAACACCCATCTTTTAGCTGTTCCTGCTGAACTTTCTCTTACCAAATTGTGACTCATCAATTTCCTCTACACTACCATATCAATTAAATTTTTCATTCTGCTAGAGACCAACTGCAGCATAAATGTCTCAGCAGAAGTACCTACAATCAACACTGTTTTGTTTCAGTACAACTACCTAACTACATATGATGCCATTTCTGAGCACACACCTCTCCCCATACACACAACCACTGAGCAGCAAACAGCTCAGAAGGCTCGATTTAAGAGAACTGATATCTATAACACACTGAAGAACTGGAAACTACACAAAGAACTACCACCACACCACAAACAATTTGCAAATAATATCCAATAGTTCCAATTTTGGAGCTCAAAATGCAGCATCCCTTTCACACCTACAACACTAAGTAACATTTTCACTGGGCCAAATTTAAAATCTGATGACTTACCTAGTCTGTCAACCACAGGAGATATTACCATATGCAAATACGGTTTGAAATCTGTACCCATTCGATCAGCAAAGTTTGTCAAAACATCAATTGAGTTCTGTGACACCTGTAAAATATAAAATGAAAATTAATGGGAGGAACAAAAGGTAACCACATAGCTGAAGTGCTGATAGGCACATAAACAAGGGTGAAAATGCTGTTGACCACACAATATAAAATCTTTTAAAGTGCATACTGTGATTGTGCAGGCTTGTCAAGTGTGATAATTCTTGGTAGTCTCCTTGGGATACAAAAATCAACACGACTCAATATTTCAGGAAGCCATCTGTCTGCTGCGTTCAGGAGGGATGTGTTGCCTTTTAACTAAATGTATTGTACTTATCACTTTCATCTCATTGGCCAAATTATTATACAATTTAATCCCTGATAAAAAATGCTGTTTTCAGTTTTTTGATAAACAAATCAAACAATGGAAAATCCAAGATGAAATGTACAATTGCCTGAGACTGAAGTTTTGTGTGTGTGTGTGTGTGTGTGTGTGTGTGTGTGTGTGTGTGTGTGTGCGCGCGTGTGGAGGGGAGGGGGGCACATTGGCCTGTGTGTGTGGTTATCGTCTAATTTTGTTGAAGGCCTTACTGGCCGAAAGCTGTATTTGTGACTGTCTTTTTGTTGTTCCTATCGACAACTCAGAATTTCCGCTATATGGTGAGATATACTAATGTTTTTCCAGACTGTTCGATGAAATCACTCGGTACAGTGGAGATGCCTTTTTTTAAAAAAAAATATTTCCTCAGAATGAGCTTATTAGTAACTAATTACTATTTTTGGGCCTTTTCTTATTGTTTGACAGAATTACGTCCATTTTTTGTGTATTTCATTCCCAGAAAACACTGAATTGAGTGTACATAAGAATAAAAAATCGCCAAAAGGTACTGACTGTTACCAAAAGCGTATAACATGACAGTGGCATTCTCTGTGCCAGTATCTCCATTTGTTAACTCTAAACCAACTGACCGTCAATATTCATCCTTAACAACTTTGTTTGCTACACAAGCTATAGATTTATTGTTAACACTTAATGGGGCAGTTGGTTCCCTCCTCAAGCTTAAATTCGTGTTACCTTTTCCCCTTACATTCAAAGTTAATTTAATAATACTGTCAAAATGTATGTCTCTTTGCTGTTTCACTGGCATTCACAACAAGAAAAGCCAGTGCCTTTATCAGTGACTTCAATGTTACAGTTATCAACAAAGAAACATTTTCCTCCGTGCCTTATCCTGTTTGGAAAGTCAGTTAAATGGTGTCCACACTGTCAACTAGATGAGCAGTACACACACAAAATGATTATTTCTCATGGAGTCAAGCTTGGTCAGCTCAATGGCTCACATTTCAAAATGGTTGAGTGAAAGCATTACTATTTATTGTGAGCAGTCGAATTGCTGGATAAAACTAATCTATAATCAGGCACAGCATCAACTGGTAATAACTGTTCAAAGCAATCACAACGCCATACTGGCTAACACGACATCACCTATTATGGCCATCTAACAAAAAAAGCTATGCTTTCATTAGTTTACCAGGGATGCACGTGCAGAATGCCACACAAAATGCCTTTTTTAACAGCTACAGCACAGAATGCAGCATCTTCACTGCTCTCGTGCAATCACCCATTGAACCACAGTGGTTCCAAGCATTAGTTCAGTTGAGCAATTAAGGTATCATTTTTTTGCAACAATGTTGGAGGGATTCAGATATGAGGCAACACAATACATGGATCCTGGCCTATTTTTAGGTTGGCAGCAGTCACATGTGAAAGGCATTGTCTTGCATCTTCAATGGTTTCTACTGATTTTCACTGGGGGGGGGGGGGGGGGGGGGAGTTTATGATGGTTGCTGCCAAAAATTACTTTGAAACCATAATGGAACAGGATAAAGTACAAATTTGGATTGTAAGGGATGTACCAATTCTACGATAAATATTCTAAAGAATTTTAAACAACAAGCTACATTTTCATCCAATAAGTATCCAAATATGTCTGAGAACTACTGTCAGTCTCTGTTGACAAACTCCAGTCTATGGACAGCTATGAAAACAAATTGGTTCAATATTAGCCCATCTTTTGGCACCATGCTGAGTTGACACATTAACTAGCTGAATGTTTTATCTAGAGAAGATAATGTACAATTTTATGTATCTAACTCATCACTTTTGTAACAACAGTATAAATGCTTAGTGAATATTTATTACTACCTCTTGTAAAAATATTTAACTTACCTTACTATTGCTTGACTGCATCCAGGGTACCATTGCATCCATGAAAAGGCCGATGTCTTCACATTCTAAACTGTTTTCTGGGTTTGATAAGTAGGCTAGTAAGTTATTTGTAACAGTTAGTTTTACTTTTGTATCTGAGGTATCTAACAGTTTATTAAAGTCATCTAAGGATTTTGAAGCAGCCATTTTCTTGGATTTCTTTCTTTGGAACCTGAAGCAAAATTAGAAATGTGTCATCTATTTCAATTCTGGAAAAAAAATATGATTTACCAAATTCAACTTTTAACATGACAAAAATAAGCTGCAAAAAAGATTTAAAGTTAAGAAGAAAATCAACAACCTCCAAACATAAAACTTCTGTTCACAATTCAATCGATGTAAGTAAACTCACTACACACATTGTATTTTAATTTCAGATCTCTCTAGTCTGGTATTTTTAGGCTTGCTTGGTCACTGACTGGACAAACTATACAACATCCCATTTACAATACAACAAAAGATTTTAATATGAAAACAACAGGATTTGCACACCCTACGTATTTTCATGCCCTGTTGGTTCCTTTTTCTTCTTTTTCTGATTGATATAGGGAGCTGCATTCTGCAATTAAGATGAGGGCAAGTGTAGCAAACAATATTCATTATTTCATAAAAAAAGAGCTAATACTACACGTCTTAATGTTTGAAGAGAAACTAATTGGTCTAGTTTAAACCTACTCTATTCCTACAATTAATTCCTGTTACATAACACACACTTAACATGAAGTTTGGGAGACATAAATTAGAAATTTGAAGTGGTCATTACCAGAGATTAAGAAGCTCTATAGAAACAGAAAGGGTTTTGTTGGTTACCTGCAGTACTGCAAAATCAATACATCAGTACCGCAGCATAGTGACACTGAGTGTGTGAGAATTAACCCCCTCCCCCACACACACACACAAAACAGATGAGCCAAAACATTATGACCACCTGCTTAATAGCTTTTTTTTCCATTTCTAAAATGAAATGCATCATTGATTCTGCATATCAGGGACCCCAACAGTTTGTTGGTAGGCTAGTGGAAGTATGTGGCATTAGATGTCTACATGCTGATCGTGTAGTTCGTGTAAATAACGGGATGCTGATTTGTCTATGCAGTGAGGCTACCTGATAATGACCCAGATGGGTTCTGTAGCATTACGCTAGGCAAATGTGGTCGCCAAGACATCGATGTGAGTTCACCATAATTCCTTAATTCCCTCAAACCACAGTAGCACAGTTCTGGCTCCGAGACATGGAAAAGTATACTGCTGAAAGATGACATCACCATTGGGGAAGGCATCCTGCATGAAGGGATGCAGGTGGTCACAACTGTCAGTGTGTCTTCAATTACTACCACAGATCCAATGCAAGAGTAGGAGAAAGTCTCCCATAGCATAATACTGCTCCCACCATCCTGTACCCGTGGTACGCTGTACATTTCAAGCCACTGTTCACCTCAATGAAGGCATTTGTGGAGACAACCAGTTAGCTAGTGCAGCAAAAATGTGATTCACCTTAAGAGCTGATATGTTTCCATTGATCAACAGTCCAATCCCTGTGTCTCGTGCCCACTGCAAACGTAATTGACGATGTCATCGGGTCAACATGTGAACACACAGGGGTGGTCTGCTGCGGAGCTCCATGTCCAACAATGTACGATGAATGGTGTGCTCCAAAACAATTGTGTGTACACCAACATTGTGCTCTTTTGGTAGGGATGCCTCAGATCACAATCTATCCTACTTTATAGAACAGACAAGTCTCCGAATCACACATTCTGTGAAGAATCATTGACATCCAACCATTTAGCATCTAGTGGTAGTTTGACTGTCCTCCTCCCTCTTTCCATAGATGCTCACGCCAGTAGCACATGAACATTCAACCAGTTTCTCCATTTTGGAGATACTCATTCACAGGCTCTGCATAATAATAATAATTTGCCCTTTTTCAAAGCTGCTTGCCTCAATGGATTTCCTTATTTGCAGCTCACGTCTTCACTACGGTGATCCCCAGTCTGTGTCAGCTCTCCTTACATACTTTTGTTACCGTGCCATGTGCCTTCAACGGCACCAAGCGGCATCCAACATCACAGTGGGCAGAGATCATAAAGTTGTGGCTTATCAGTGTGTGTATGTGTGGGGCGGGGGGGGGGGGATGATCTCAGATCAATACCAAATAGCTACAGAATTATTTGCAAACCAAAATTAGATAAGCTTGTTAGACGAGGTTATGTGGATATAAAATAATGAAGCTACAGCCACAAACTGCTTGCAGTTCATTCCTAAATTTAAGAGCAATGTGGGCAAGTTATCTGATAACTTTCTGTTGTGTCAGTTTGCCTTTTTATTGAGATACCTAAATGCTGAGGTTTGCATATCTTGCTGTCACACTGCTCAACATATTCCTTGCACTGTGACAAATTTTTGCCATACCATCTGCAGCAACCCAGCTTACCATACACAACTTCTCAATTACATTCAGTGGTGAACTGTCAACAGCAGCCAACAATTAAGCAGTGTTATTTATAAAAGTGATTCACAGAATTGAATCGTATGTGCTTGGTTGGTTGAGCTTGATGGAAGAGGGTGTGTGGTATAAAATTAATCAAGCTTCAGATAAAAAAAAAAATTTTCTCCATGTGTGATTTTAATTGTCATACCAGATGCAGAAGTACTGATACAGGCCACATTATTTAATGATAGAAATGGCTGATAATATAGAAATTATTTCTCCTGCTTTCTGCATTTCAGTAACTAAAAGATTCAAAGTCTCAAGTTTTAACATGTCTAGCTATAACCCATACGGCAACTGAAGATTCTTGGTAGTTTAAATGGGCTTTGAATGGTCGCTTTGCAAGTCTGCAAATGTAAAATGATTTTGTTTATGTTTTTATGGCAATGTCTCTGTGCTGGCACAGTCGAAGTTGGAGCAGCCATTTGCAATTTGGGGCTGAAAGATGGAAACAGCATTGGTAGCTATTGGAGATCTTGTCTGGAGCATAGAGCATAGAACTGTACTTTGAAGACTGAATTCCTCCCTCCAGTTAATGTTCTTTTCACAAGAGATGTGATGGCATGACTTAAAAAAAAAGACTCAAATCTGCATTATAAAATGCATAAACAAGCTCACTTTCAGAAGTTCAAATTCCCACAATTCACATCATTACCTTCTGCATGCCTGTACCAAGTAACTTGTCCATTTTTTGCTATTAACAGTTCTTAACAGTATATAATTAACTTTCCCACTCATTTAGGCATACATACTATGTATAAACAAGTGTAAATTTTGTGGTTACTACCCCATAAGTTAATGGAGGTACACAATCATATGATTAATCAACGTGCTAAATTACATTGACACTGCTGGAGTTGGTATTTGAGCTTAACTACACATCTATAAGATGTTATAAATAACGCTCTTTCCTAAGCAGTTTTCGTAACGTGTGAGCAATTATACCAGTAAGTCTCCACAGTATCCCAGTACCACACTTTTCATGCCATGAATCTGTCATACTAAAAGATTACACTGTCACAGTGGAAAATCCAGGATAGAATAATGACAGATAATAAATGATAAACTGCTACTCACCATATAGCGGAGAGGAGACAGGCACAAAAAAAACACACACACACACACACACACACACACACACACACACACACACACACACACACACTACTATCTCTGGCTGCTGAGGCCGGACTCATTACATATTTAGTTTCTACTGCAACAATTAGTAGTGCAGTATGGACACTATCCAGATTTTTTACAGGATGCATATTTTCATGGTTTAAAAACCACCACAAACGTTTTATGACAATTTAAATATAATCAGTACTTGACATTTCGCTGAATTCTTGAAAACTCTACTACTTCTATCAGAAAGTAAGGAAGATTAGGATTTATTATACCACCATGATAAGGTTATTAGAGATTAGAGTTAAGTTCTGATAGCACAAAAATCGGGTTGGAATTTGTTCTGTCCTTAAAGCATACCATCCCAGTACTGTCTTAATAAAATCAGGGAAATCAAACAAACCTATATGTTGATGGACATACAAGAATTTGAACCAGGCCACTCCTGAATGTGAGACCAATACCTTAACATTGTTTGGTCCCTCAGTCAGATCTGATTGTGTAATTTTATTTATGAAGTAATAAGTGGCTGGGTAGGTCAGTTCAAAGATCAGAGCAAAGCAAGGAAATACCACCAAGTCTAGTGATACCATAGCTATTAAAACATTGTGGTGTTCAAACTGATGTTTGGATTTAGGACAGGTGTATCTTAAAGAAGTGATTCATCAATTCCTATTTTTCATTCATAAGCCGTAGCTAACAACACAGTCTAAACTGTATTTAAATACAATATATTAAATCATGTTATTGTTCTAAGAATGATCAATAGCTTCTCAAACATATATGTCGGTGCAGTAACGTCAAACAGCCAGTAAGTGTGACGTCCAGCATACTGAAATCTTCTAGGTACCCAAGGGTTTACAGTGATGTAAAATGACTCGCAAGCATTTTTGGCGCATTGAAATGATCCACACAAACAATATGAACTATGCAGTACATAACTGTTAGTACTTTATCCTGGGTTTCTTTTTTATATTAAAAAAAAAAATCAACTACATAACTCTTCCCAGCAGATTTTATTTCTAAGTTCAGTAGCAACTAAAATATATTTTACTTATAAATTTGATGGTGATGTTTATTTCAACAACTATGTCACCCTTTTTATAGCCACAAATCTGTTTAAAAGTAAAAGTTAATTTCACTGAGTGAAATGATTTGAAAACCTACATACAAATTGCACTATTTCAATTGCAGTGGAGAAAAATTAGTTGACTGAATGATGGCAAATGCTTCACTATTCTGTGAAAAGAATAGCACTTCAAAAACAAGAAATTATTTAATGAACTAATGTTAATTTTGTATTAGGTCACCAAATTACTAATGTGAACAAACACTTTTGATGGTATATCATCTTACCTATATAATAAACACAAATGGAACACTTCCATCCAACAAGATTGCTGAAAGGAATGAGCTCACAAGCAGACATTACTTTATTCTATACAAGTGTTTCACCTAAGATTTGAATGCTTCTGCAATGAACATCTCAGGTACCATGACTACCCAGCACAAGTAAATTTTGTAGCGGCTTTAGCTTAAGAAATTACAGTGAGAGATATATTAAATGAAGTAGAACCACTCTGCTCTCATTTTTTTTCTTGTCTAACTTTTTATTACTGGTGATAGCACATTAACACACGTAAACAGAAAAAAAGCATCTGCAAATACTAACTATTTCCTTCTTTCGAAAAGTAGTAAATAAATATTTTAATTGCAATGTAATTTCAACTCACCTGTATCAAGTAATTTATTGCACCAGAAATGCAGCTAACCGTGAACTGGATAGATAGCAAGCCCTGAAAATCATATTTACAACTTTAAGTTTCGCTACATCCAAGAAGGACATTATTATTATTATTATTATTATTATTATTATTATTATGAGAAAGTGATTTATGGTACAATACTGACTCATTTTTCACAGCAAACCTGAATCTCAGATTTACTTACATACACAACAACGTAAGAAAGAACGAATATAGATGAGAAATATCGTGACAAACTAAATTATGTTTAGAGCATACAATGATAGTTAACTCCTAACAAAATTTCTCATCAACATCATTTGGTTGCAGATGATAAGCTATCTTTAATAAATAACACACAAGTGGTCCTGAAAAACCATGCAAACAGAGTGTAAAGATATTAACAAAAAGAAACAAATTGTTTTTTTGAAATAAATATCCACATAATTTAGTAATCATTTAGTAAAAATGTTCACATTACAGATTAAATAAAACAGAAACCCACTGATAATGGCACAGAGATGCTGAAACATGTTTGAGAACTTGGAAAAAAAGGTGTTTTGCATCCAACAATACTGCACACACCTCTTCAAAGATACTGGAATGCCTCTACTCTTTCCAATACACATTCTCTTTAACCATATCATATTCAAGTAACAGTTCCCAAATACACATCCATCTCATTACAACTGCATTTTTATTAAAACTTCCATAAAACAGCAATGCTTACAGTACTATCAAAATTTTCTGCTATTTCAAAAACAACATACAAAGGATATGGCAAATGCTTCATCAGTCTACATCCACAATATCATTCAAAGGCATACAGTTGATAAAACTATGAGGAAAAACACAAAGAAGAAGAAAAAATGGACTTCCATCAGCCAACTATGGAATATTCATTATACCGTATCACTTTTTATCCACTTTGAGATCTGTACTTAAACTGGGGCGACAGAAGCGTCCGATCCCATGCGTCGGCTTTGACCCGTGACGTAAGGGTGTTGTCGTGTGTGATGCCATGACAGTGCGGAGATTGGTTTGAGTGTGGCTGTCTCCAGTTCTGTTTTATCTTATTTTATTTACTTTTCTGATCTGTTCGTTCTATCTCGTGAGATTTTTCTTTTTTTAAATTTAAAAACACTTATTACTTATTTTAATTATCTGTTTCTTCGAATTTCTGTTTTAGTTTATTATATTTAACTTTCTGATCTGTTCGTTCTATCCCGTGAGACTTTTTTTTTAGAAAAAAAAAGACAAAAAACACTAATCAGCTACTGAAGCATCTTCTATGGGTTGCAGGGGTTACGACCCCTGGGGAGGTGGGTGGATATTCATGTGTGGCTGCCTTCACTTACACGTTGTAGCTACGCAAGGTGTCTAAATTTGTTTATATTTAGTTTGCCCCCCACCCAAAACACCCCATTTCCCGCGCTTGTCCCGTTAGTGTCATTAGGCTTCTTGTGGAAAGTGTGTGTGTTTGTTTTTGTTTCCGCCATATTTGTGACGTCATGGGTCAAAGCAGACGGGTGGGATCGGACGTTTCCGTATTTCCCTTAAACTGCAGGAACATTCACCACAAGACACAAAATGATGCAAGTCACACATCAACGTAAGAACACCCTTACTTCTATGCCACAAAAAAATAAATCCAATAGCATGACAGTTTACAAACATGCAGCTAAAATAACATACAACTAAATGGTAACAATTACATAGCAGGGGGGGGGGGGGAGGGGGGCTTCTATTTTTCAGGGTTTGTTTTTATAGCAAAAAATTGGTTAAATATGGCATAAACATAGACATTGGGTTATGCTATAGCTCAATCTGTTACCACAAACTGGATTTGGCATTCATACTTTTTGGCTTCGCCAACTCAAAACTAAATTCTTACCTCCTAACCCAAACCCCAAGCTAAGCCATAGTCAATCTGTCACCACAACCAAAATTTCAGAGAAGGGAGGGGCACCAACAGCACACTCCAGCCTACACTAGTGGAATGAGGTCATGAAAAAGAGACATGCAAAGTACTCTACAAGCATCAGAACCTTAACCACCATACAAATGGAACAAATTCTTATGTTTGTTTAATACTGTAACTGAAAACCTGATACATTAAATTACATGTTTCTATGATTATTGTGCATATTCTGTGAGTATACAACAATCAACGAACATGTGTAATGATTATTCACCACTGAACCTCTGACAAAAGAAGCAAATTTGCTATGAGATATAAATAGCATATAAATTATCATCATGTACACACTGGCATGCCACAGCAAACAGATACTCTCCACAACTAAGTAACTACAATGACAATTTCAGGATTTCTGCAGTAATTTTCTATCCATAGGCTACTGTTAACAAAACTGGGAGGAATCAATTTCATAGTAAAGTAAGCAGCAGTAGTTCATAATATCAGAACAGAGGATTACTGTTTTCACTTTTTATTCATGGCACTGTCTATACTGTAAAGCTTACGCAAACATAACAATGAGGCTGTTAAGAACTCCTTTGAATTAGAGATTTACATTCAAAGTTATGAGGCCCCAAAATCTGATATACATTCTCCCTTAAACTTCGGCACATGCAAACACCTACATGACTGTCAGCAGTGTGCCTGTCTGCTTACAATGACAAAGGTATGTAAACAGACTACTACTTGAAAACTGAATTCATTAAATATGTTCCATTATTTTTCTGCATCGCTGAATATCAGTTCATGAACGTCTGCACTACAATGACATCACACTAGCACTCATCTGTGGTAATTAACAAGCAGAACTAAACAAGCAATGAAATCACAGAAGCAGACAAATGAATCATGAATAAAGGCGAGGCCATATTTGATTACTGCCACCACTAATAAAGGAACTACTAGGAGTACTACTATATGACTTTTAGGAGTCCCATACTTTTCTATATCAACTGCTGAACAGACAACCCTACTACAAATAATAGTTTACCATGGTTGTGGACCATCACTTACCTTATAGAGAAAGGTGAGACTGAGTGATGGCCCGTTTCTTTTTCCTGCATTTCACACTTTCGCTATTATTTCCATTAGTAGTTATTATAACTTTTTAAACAGTAAATTAATTCTTTTGTGTAAAGATGCAGTTAAAACATTTATTGGAGAGTTTAGTCAATGACAACTTATACAGAGGTCATACACACAAACTGTATCAACCTGAAAGTTAGCACAGAATTGTTGACAACTTTATCAATCATACTGGGGCAGGGGTGGATTAGCGGTTGGTCTGTTTCTGTTTTTATTTCTCTGACAACAAAGGTAACTGATTTGTTCATAATGCACTGTCCACAATAAACAACGGGAGAGCAATTTCAACCACAACGATACAAATACATACAAGGCAGAATCGCCTTATTGATAGCGCGTGAGAGAACAAGAAAAATTCTGTGACATAGCAATCCTAAAAGAACACTTACAGTTTTCGCACCCTGCTTAATCACATGGCTCTTTCGCTTCGTGACATGCCTCAATTTGGAGCTGCTTTATTAATCGGCACTTAACTAAACCAACATTCATTGGTTTGTCCACATCCCAGCATTTTGCAGAAACGATACACTTAAAGCACAGGTGAATCAGCAGTTGTCATTATTTTGTTTTGTAAAGAATGCCATGCTTCTGCTACTGTTCTAAATGATAGTCTACCATTAGTATCGGTCTCCTTATGTTGTTAAGAAATGATGGTACCGGAACTTTGCGCGTCTCTACTAAAGCAGCCTTGCCGAACAAATGTACACAACTATTCCAAAAGCAATAATAAAACACTGAGGCTTGTGAAGTAACTTTGTGAAATCATCTACACAAAGCTACACTCCTGGAAATGGAAAAAAGAACACATTGACACCGGTGTGTCAGACCCACCATACTTGCTCCGGACACTGCGAGAGGGCTGTACAAGCAATGATCACACGCACGGCACAGCGGACACATCAGGAACCGCGGTGTTGGCCGTCGAATGGCGCTAGCTGCGCAGCATTTGTGCACCGCTGCCGTCAGTGTCAGCCAGTTTGCCGTGGCATACGGAGCTCCATCTCAGTCTTTAACACTGGTAGCATGCCGCGACAGCGTGGACGTGAACCGTATGTGCAGTTGACGGACTTTGAGCGAGGGCGTATAGTGGGCATGCGGGAGGCCGGGTGGACGTACCGCCGAATTGCTCAACACGTGGGGCGTGAGGTCTCCACAGTACATCGATGTTGTCGCCAGTGGTCGGCGGAAGGTGCACGTGCCCGTCGACCTGGGACCGGCCCGCAGCGACGCACGGATGCACGCCAAGACCGTAGGATCCTACGCAGTGCCGTAGGGGACCGCACCGCCACTTCCCAGCAAATTAGGGACACTGTTGCTCCTGGGGTATCGGCGAGGACCATTCGCAACCGTCTCCATGAAGCTGGGCTACAGCCGCACACCGTTAGGCCGTCTTCCGCTCACGCCCCAACATCGTGCAGCCCGCCTCCAGTGGTGTCACGACAGGCGTGAATGGAGGGACGAATGGAGATGTGTCGTCTTCAGCGATGAGAGTCGCTTCTGCCTTGGTGCCACTGATGGTCGTATGCGTGTTTGGCGCCGTGCAGGTGAGCGCCACAATCAGGACTGCATACGACCGAGGCACACAGGGCCAACACCCGGCATCATGGTGTGGGGAGCGATCTCCTACACTGGCCGTACACCACTGGTGATCGTCGAGGGGACACTGAATAGTGCACGGTACATCCAAACCGTCATCGAACCCATCGTTCTACCATTCCTAGACCGGCAAGGGAACTTGCTGTTCCAACAGTACAATGCACGTCCGCATGTATCCCGTGCCACCCAACGTGCTCTAGAAGGTGTAAGTCAACTACCCTGGCCTGCAAGATCTCCGGATCTGTCCCCCATTGAGCATGTTTGGGACTGGATGAAGCGTCGTCTCACGCGGTCTGCACGTCCAGCACGAACGCTGGTCCAACTGATGCGCCAGGTGGAAATGGCATGGCAAGCCGTTCCACAGGACTACATCCAGCATCTCTACGATCGTCTCCATGGGAGAATAGCAGCCTGCATTGCTGCGAAAGGTGGATATACACTGTACTAGTGCCGACATTGTGCATGCTCTGTTGCCTGTGTCTCTGTGCCTGTGGTTCTGTCAGTGTGATCATGTGATGTATCTGACCCCAGGAATGTGTCAATAAAGTTTCCCCTTCCTGGGACAATGAATTCACGGTGTTCTTATTTCAATTTCCAGGAGTGTATAAAACTGTTCCACATAGGTAGTGCGGCGGCGTAATAAGTAAACAAACTGCTAGCATCTACCTTCACCTTCGTGGGTGTGTTCCAAAGGAAAGAGTTTTTCGTTTCATAAATATCACAGTGACACTGAAAAAACATACGCTGACGCTGTTCGTGTACAGTTCATCTTCTATATTATGTCCTATTCTTTGACTTAGCGACAATCAATAACAGAAACTAGATATGACAGTTTATATATCGTGCAGTGATAACTTTAGTTATTCGCATCAAATATTGTTTACTTAAATAACCACAAAAACAAAAAAAAATTAACTGATTCATCGTTGCACAAAAAGGCAAATTACTGCACTTGAGAAACAACTCATTAACACCACTTCCAAAAACCATAACTCCCACTCTATCATAATGTCACAGCATTAACTCAGTACACTAACGTAATCAAAGATACTAAGTACAGATACACCCAGATTCAGAGTCTCGCAGGGTATAGAGCAAAGGCAGTGATCACTGAGCAAGGAGAAAATAAATAAAAACTTTGACCGAGCTCTTGGGTTCATGCAAAGGCTTTTCCGCACGCAACGATCTACCTGCACAGTACTCACACGTCAAATCTGCGCAGAGAAATCGTAGTGGGTGGACAGGAAATGTACAGTAAATGATATGCGCATGAAATTGGAAGCTTGTGCAAAATTACTGAAATGTGTGGGCATAAATCACGACTGCGCTGATAAATTGTATCCTGTGAACTGAAAATCGCCGCAAAACGCGTGCGAAACGTTAAGATTCAATATTCCTACATCCGGATACGAATCTTTGCGTGTCAAAAACAAATAAATAAAGTTGTTTCGCGTTTTGAGGGATGTCCAGTGGCAGAAATCTAGAGGGAAGAAGAGAATTTATCTGTTAAAGATACTATGCCTAATTTCAAAGCACGCTCTAGGAAAATGCACAAATGAGATAACAGAAAACTCTGCAGAATACATCACTAAAAATGAAGATAAGAAAGAATATAAATACATATTACAATGCTCTTGTGCTTTCTTACTATAAGGACAATGATTATAAGGGACAGTCAAATAAAAACGAGACATTGCAAAGTAGTAAGTAAACTGTTTATTATCTAAAAAGAAATCGCCGTAACATACACATATACCAATGTGAAACAAGACCGTCAGCGCCTTCAACAAAAATTGTTTGCAGCTGCTTGCGGAGCAATGATTACACATCTTTGTCCGAAGCAAATGGACGGCCACAAATCTCACGCGCCAGGGTTCCAAAATGTGGAAATCACATGGGACGAGATAGAGATTGTATGGAAGGTGACAAGGGCTTCCCGGTGAAACGTATGCAGCGTAGTCAAATCAACCTTGGCAACAAATGGGCCTGCTGATCACTCAAGATAATTGTTCTTGATCACTGGTAACTTCTTGGTGTACAAAAATATTTGTCATTACTGCGAACTAAATATCTGGTAGGAAGAACCGATTGAGCCAACGGACGGACAGTTCGTTCATTGTTTCTGAGTGCAGTCACGAATCTAAAGTAATCACTGCATCTCTGTCACGCTTTTATTTGAATATTGAATAAGTGGATCGTTGTCTCATAGGTATCATTTGGATATCAGGTCCGTGAAGCCAGCAACAGAGAAAGATTACTAGATACCTTATATTACATATGTTACATTTGACTAAGAGATTGATATTGCATGGATTACTTTGACGAATTTTACAACAGAGTTATCACTCCTTCACTGCCAATTGAGGCAGGAAATGTACTTGTTTTCAGCACTTAATGAGAAAATATCACAGACATCAGCTTTCAGGGCAAAGTGCATACCTGTATTTAATTGATTATATATGACAAGTTATAACACTGTGCCAAATCAGGTGTTTCACATGTGATACATTACCAATTATGTCATCAAGAAAGCCTCACAGATAGACCTAAAACTTCAAACTGTCATTGTCACCTCCCCCTAGATGGTTAACAGTGCCCCAGTAAACAATCGACTGATATCAAATACAAAAGAGATGCCAACTGTGTCTAAATCTTGATGCGTGTAATGAAGAATACTGTTATAATAACACTGGAAAACACTTTTATTCAGTAGCATTGTTAGTGATTGCTTGGGTCTTATTCGGTATAATATATTTGAAGAATGGAGAGTTAGAGTTAAATGTTCTGTTTCTACTGAGGCCATTATCAGTGGAAAACTAGCTCAGTAGGATGAGGGAGTGGAAGGGGAAGGAAATCAGTCATAATGAAGAAACAATGCCAGCATTCACCTAAGTAAATTAGCTGCACAGGTGTTCTAGTGGTGTCTCGGATGTTTACTAGGAAAGTGGATGTCCACAGGAGGAGTGAGGAACGGAGTCTGAAACTATTAGGATGGATGGAAAGGGAAGATGTCACACTTCACTGGAAGCAAGTGAGAGCATCTGTCTGTTGACCATTATTCCAGCCACAACTAATACATTATTCTCCTCCTCACTGGTCTACATCTGGATCTATCCACATACATACTCTGAAACCCACTGTATGGTGTGTGGTGCAGTGAACCTTGCACCACTGCAAGTGATTTCTTTTCCTGTTACACCTGCAAATAGAGCGAGGGGAGAATGACTGATGATATGCCTCCCTTTGAGCCCTAAATTCTCGTATCTTATCTTCATGGTTCTCACATGAAATGCATGTTGGCGGCAATAGATTTGTTCTGCAATCAGCTTCTGACGCCAGTTCTCTAAATTTTCTCAATAGTCTTCTGTGAAAGGAATGTTGTCCTCCATGCAGGGATTCCCATTTTAGTTCCCGAAGCATCTCCATAATACTTGTGTGGTGATCAAGCCCACTAGTAAAAAATCTAGCAGCCTGCTTCTGAATTGCTTCAATGTCTTCCTTTAATCTGACCTGGTGGGACCCCGACATTGAAGCAGTACTCAAGAATGGGTTGCATTAGTATTCTATACATAACCTGTTTTGCAGAATAACCATACTTCCCTAGATTCCTTCCAATAAACCAAAGCTGACCATTTGACTTCTCTACTACTGTCCTTACGTGCTTCTTGCATTTCATGTCGCTTTGCGACATTATGCCCAGGTATTTAATTGATGAGACTGTCTAGCAGTACACTAATAATACTATATTACAACATTACAGAATTGTTTTACCTACTCATTGGCATAAACTTTATTTTTTCTACATTTAGAGAAAGCTGCCATTCATCGCACCGACTAGAAATGTTGTCAAAATCATCTTACATTCTTTTATAGACACTCAATGTTGACACCATGTTGTACACCACAGTGCCACAAGTAAACAGCTGCAGAGTGCTGCTCACCCTGTCTGTCAGATAATTTATTTGTATAGAGCATAAGAGTGGTGCTGTACCACACTTCCTTGGTGCACTCCTGATGATACCTGTGTCTCTGATGAACATTCACCATTGATGAGTGTGTACCATTACTTAACATGTCTTCGAGTCACATATCTGGGAACTGAAGCCATACACTCGTACCTTCGTTAGTGTTTTGCAGTTGGGCACCATATCAAATGCTTTCCGGAAATCTTGGAATATGGAATCCGCCTGCTGCCCTTCATCCATGGTTCACAGGATATAATGTGAGAAAAGGGCAAGCTGAGTTCTGCATGAACAATGCTTTCTAAATCTCTGGTGATTTGTGGATTGAAACTCTTCTGCCTAAGGACATTTATTATATTCAAACTGATAATTCTGGAGAAAACTGATGTAAAGGATTTGTGTCTGTAGGTTTGTGGGTCTGTTCTTTTACCTATCTAATATACAGGAGTTGTCTGTGCTTTTTTCCAGTTGTTTGGGACTTAGTGCTGGGTGAGAGACTCGTGATAAGTGCAAGCTAAGTGAGAGGCAAATGTGGCAGAGTACTCTCTATTAAACTGAATTGGGATTCTGGCAACTTATTTCTTTTCAACTATTTCAGTTGCTTCTCTGTGCCAAATATGCCTATTACTATGTCCTCCATACAGGAGTCTGTACAACAGTCAGACAGTGCTATGTTTGTGTCCTCCTCTCACATGAATGATTTCTTAAATGTGAGATTTAAAACTTTGGATTTCCTTCTGCTGTCTGCTATTGTAACACCAGACTGGCCAATGAGTGACTGGATAGAAGCCTTCAACCTGCTTAGTGACTTTACACAGAACAAGAAATTTCTCAGGATCTTGGCAAGGTCTTTTGGTAAGATATGTCAGTGGTCATCATTGTTTGCTTTGCACATCAATCTTTTTACAGATGCCTGAATGTCTTTTAACTTTTGCGAGTCGCTATTTGTGCATTCTTTTTTGAACTGATAGTGCAACCATTTCTGCTTCTTCAGCAGATTCCAATTTTTTTTTTTATTAAACCATTGTGGGTCCTTTCCATCCTTGATCCACTAGTCAGTACATACTTCACTAGGGCATGATTTGCAGAGAGTTTAAACTTTGTCTATAATTCCTCTATGCCAATCATACTGGAACTAAATGATGTCCATTCATTTTTTAAGTGGGATGTTAACGGCTGCTTATCAGCTCTTTCTAGCAAAAATACTCTCTTGGCCTTCTTAATGGATTTATTAACTTCAGTAATCATCATGATGTCATCACGATGACATCATGACATCACGATTACTGATCCCTGTCTCTACACCGACAGTGTCAATAAAGTCAAGCCTGCCTGAAGCTACAAAGTCTAAAATATTTTCACTGTATGTGGGCTGTTGAACTAGCTGCTCAAGACGGTTTTCAGAAAATGTGTTCATAAGTACTTTACAAGACTTCCTGTCTGTGCCACCTGCAATACTCCATAGATGCCTCAGTCTATACTTGGTAGGTTAAAGTCAGTTCCAACTAATATTGCATGATCTGGTTATTTCTGCCATACTGTGCATAGATTTTCTTTAAATAACTCTAAAACTGACACAACAAATTGGGTGGCTGGTAAAAATATCTTATATTTAACTTCGAGTTCACCTAGACCTGTAACAAGCGTCCATATAATGTCATAGACTCACAATAGCCATATTGATGTAGATGTGTCAGTGTAGAAGCTAAGTAAGGGGCAAATGCAATAGAGTAGTCTCTGTAAAACTGAATTGAGATTCTGACAACTTATATGTTTTCAACTCTTTCAGTTGCTTCTCTATGCCAAATATGCCTTTTACTATGTCCTCCATACAGGAGCCTGTAAAACAGTCAAACAGCGGTATTTTTGTAGTCCTCTCATATGAATGATTTCTTAAATGCAATATTTAAAACTTTGGCATTCCTTCTGCTGTCTTCTATTGCAACACCAGAGTGGTCAATGAGTGACTTGATAAAAGCCTTCAACCTGCTTAGTTATCTTACACAAGACCAGAATTTTCTTCTGTTCTTAGCAAGGCCATTTCCTAAGATATGTTGGTTGTAGTTGTTGTATGCTTCGCCCATCAATCCTTTTACAGACACTCAAGTTTCTACTAACTTTTGCCTGTCATCATTTGTGCATTCTTTTTTGAACTGAGAGTGCTACAGTTCCTGCTTCCTTGCCCTTTCCATCCTTAATCCACTTAGTTGGCACATACTTCTCCAGGGCATAATTTACAATGTTTCAACTTTGTCCATAATTCCTCTATGCCAATCATACTGGAACTAAATAATGTCCATTCATTTTCTAAGTTGGATGCTTACGGCTACTTATCAGCTCTTTCTAGCAAAAATACTCTCTTGGCCTTCTTAATAGATTTATTAACTTTAGTAATCATCAGCGCTATGATGAAATCGTGATTACTAATCCCTGTCACTAAACCGACATTTGCTCAAGACAGTTTTCAAAAAATGTGTACATAAGTACTTTACAAGACTTCCGATCTGTACTGTCTGCAATGAATCCACAGATGTCTCAGTCTATACTTGGTAGGTTAAAGTCATTTCCAGCTAATATAGCATGATCTAGTTATGTGCGCACTACTGTGCATAGACTTTCTTTGAATGTCACAGCAGGATTCTGTGGCCAGTAAAAATATCCAATAATTAACTTAAATTCACCTAGACCTGTTACATGTGTCCAGATAACATCACATCAGACCGAATTTCGACCTCAATGCACACAATATTTTTGTTAACTGGGACGAACACTCCCCTCCTGTAGCATCTATCAGTCTTATCGATATATGTTCCATACCTCTACACCGGGTTTCAGCCAGCTAAGAATAATTTGAGTGTGACAACTTTCTAAGGGGGAGTAAATTCAGGAAATTTGTTACAAATACTTCAACAGTTTATTGGTAAAATTTTGACAGTTGAAGTGTTGGCACTTCATAAATGGTCTGCATATTGACATGAATATTTATCAGAGGACCTCAAACTACCACCTAGCCTAAGAAACCACAATGTGCACTTCGTTAAGTATTCTGCTGCCAGAGTAGCTGCTTCCTTTGTATAGAACACCCCTGACCTATCAAAAGAAGTCCTAAGTCCTACAATTTTTCAGCCCATAGCCCAGATCACAAATCTGCTGCTAAAGCCATCACAGAATCGACGGAGCCTTTGGCTGGAACCTCCCATTCGGCCCCAAACCAAAGGACCCTAATCAATTCCAGCAATGATGCTGCAAATTGTGAGCACTGCTTGTACTCAGTGTGCAAGGCAAGCAGTCTTCACCACTCCTGCCAGGCACCTGTATGAACTGAGATTGGCCTCAAAACCCAAGCGACAGATGGCAATTGGTGCCGACATGAGCCACAACTTGCAGAGGCTGCACCCAGCATGCTAGATAGTTGCAAACAGGCCCTCATTCACATCTCGAATGAGATCCCCCCCCCCAGCAGACATACTGAGCACATGTTGGATTTCTTTCCACACTGAGTGACGCAAAATTTGGTACCACCCGCCACTCACCCCGCTGTGAAGGCAGATCCCCCACATCAGGTGCACTGCAAAGAGCGTCAGTAGCAGAGCCCATAGACAAAACAAGTGACATCTGAGGTGTCCCATATGATGCAACAGATTCTCTGCCACCACTACACCCCGAGGCAGCAGCCAGAAAATGGGTGTCAGTGGTCAAAAGTATCCCGAGCTGTTCATGATTTGTGGCCAGCTCCACCTGTATCTGCACATCCTATCCATCTACTAACTTAGGACTGAACTATAAAAACACACACATCAAACTATGTATGTAGCTTGCTACCTTCTTGATGTGTCAGCAACGGAGGCTGATGCCTTACTGAGCTGTCTAGCTTGTCATTCAAAAGGACTAACAACTGTGCTACATACTGCACAAATCTGCACTTAACAGTTACTAAAACTGGAGATTAAACCTCTAAAATAAAAAAATAAACAAAAATGAAAAAAAGTGCATGGAATTTGAGAATTAAAAGTGTGATGTGGGGAGACTTTGACTACCAGCATTTTACCAGAACAGACAACTTTATTCTGAGGTTGTGGTACAATCCAGCACTTGCTCTGTAAGACTCATACAACTTATATCAGACTGGAGCATTCAGGAGATGTTACATGATAGTGGGACATTGGATGCAAAGGGCTTTTAAGTTACAAGTGTCTTTAGGCATAGTTCTAGTAACTTACAAACAGTAATTTTTTACACACTAATTATTTAGACTGCAATAATATAGCCATTTAAATCCATTGAAACGGATACAATACACAACTGACATGATGCAATAATATAACACTAGTATAAAATAAAAGAGATATTGGCAATCTGGTAACTTCTTTCATACATAATTAAAACTTCTTAATAGCTGAGGATGCACTTTATTACAAACAGTGCAGACAAATCCTACTGCACTTGTATGCATATGCAACAAGGAGACTGAATGAGTACCATTGGACAGCTTCAGACAATTGTTAAAGACAATTGTTTACTCTCAGTATATTCTCCCTCTCCAAAAACTACAATTACAGTCATTATAAGGTATCTTTGAGTTGTGCACACTAACAACATTTGATAATTGTTGCATCAATAAGCTAATATTAATCAGAGAAATATTACTGGAACATATGTGCCAAAACTCTTCTAAACATGACTAGCTTTCTAACAGCTATGAGAAAATGACATAAGAATCTTGAACGATTCGTGTTCCCTATAAACAGCATTTAACTTGGAATTATGTTAATACAAAAACAAAAATGGTGTAAAAAACGTGCCCATGAAATAGTGTAAGTTTCATGAATAGGAGTAAACATACCTATGAATTAAGTCTTAACTAATTAATTCACAGAATAAATTAAGTTAACTAAATTAAACTAAAGTAACTGTAATAACTACATACTAGTGAATTGAAGGAACTGTGCAAACTATTAACACTGCTGTCCACTGACAGATTCTGAACCACAAAAACTAAGTTAATTCATGTTTTACTTGTATCTAACCCATTAACAAAGTTTCATCAATGATCAGTATAATATTCACATCATGAATCACTGTTCTCTACAGAAAATGAGTTTACTTTCTCTCACAATAATCATGCTCCCTGCTAATTATGACAGACCATATTAACAGTATTTACAGCTATTTCACAAAAATGTTCAGGCCTCACTTATCACCCAGGAAAACTGTGAAACAGCAACAGTAGTCGATCACTCGGCTTGCAAATTGAAACTGGTAACATTATGTAAATTACTTTCATATACTGTGGACTCTAGAAATCAAAGTTGCCTTCTGGCAAACTTCTGTTTACAGCATACTCTAGAAAGACTCCTTCCACATCATCACCCTTTATTACAGTATGAATCACCATTCGCATGGAGCTGATACAATGGCAGTTGTGATCCTTACAAGAATAATGACAAACATTCACCATAGCTTTACTGAAATGCTATGACACAAGTGCAGAAATGTAGTAATAAAACGCATAAAATAACAGCACTGCAGTGTCACTCTTAAGGAGGGGATTGTTTGTATTCTCTGAGAGTTGACATGAGATGCAGAAAAGATGCAGCAAGCCTGAGCAGATGTGGTCGGCCCAGTGTCATTTAAAAACATGTCAACAGTAGGCAATGGGGGCCTTATGATGTCACAGAGCAGTGATGGCTGCCCAGCCTAAAGTATAGGTGGGGAGAGGAGGGGTAGTGTCCTTGCAGGGACATGGTTAACATGGCATGGGAACACATGACTACTCTTGGAAGGTTGGAGGGGGGGGGGGGGGGGGTACACTCCCGATGTGAGGAGACAGGTGGTGATAGCACCGCAAAATGCACTGCTGCAGCAACCAAGATGCGGCTGCCAAGAAGACTTATCCCATCTTGTTCATCACAGTGCATGGCAAGCTATGTGGCACTAACAAAAACATAACTGATTATGTAGTGGATGAGAGTTTGCTATACAAGGAATAAATGGACACTAGGGATGGGGCTTTTAGGGCTGAGTTTGAAAGGATGGGACCACCAGTTTATCTCACAATGACTTTTTGGAAATCAGAAACACAGTGCACCTGTTTTAGATTTCCATGTCTCACTGAGAGTTGAGATCAGGAATACACGGAGATGGGAAATGTAATTCAGGTGTTAGGAATGGTAGTAAGGACACTGGTATCTTCAGTTCCATGATTCAAACCAATATTTGTGATGGCTGAACTGAGAAATGGTCATAAAGCAGCTTGTGGTATATCCACAATGCACTAAAGGATCATGTAGAAAGAGAAGGATAATTTTATAGAAACTAGCGACTTCATGAAGCAGGACATACAGCACTAAGGTCATGGATTGGCATAGATTCAATGCTAAGGTTAGTGTCACATTCACCAATGAAAGAGCACAAAAATTTCAGCAATAACTATTGGGGGAATTGAAATGAGTCCCTTGACTCCAGCGCACATGGGTGTTTGGAATGTAAACACACGTCGGTGGGTCACTGGAAGTAGGAGTCATTTCCATCTTTTAACATCCTGGAAGGTGTTTGTTTTGTGGCCAATACACAGTAATTATGGCTGGTGTTAGTGTCAGATGACTATCATAGTGCCTTTAGAGTGTCAAAATGTAAAACTGTAGTACGATCTGTTAATCATATCTCAGTGTTCACAGGCGACAGGAGCTGCAAAATTTGATATAGGCCTTCATAAGGTGACAAAAATTTCATTTCTCCATTTTGGATTGCAGAATTCCACAGTAAAACCCAAGCACCCTGTCAGTATGTCGGTAATTTGTCACCTTTATTGCTTGTTTTTACTTGTCTAGTGATTTCTCCTGAATTATGTTGTTGCACTTTTTTCCAAAGAGCTTTAAGTCCCCACTTCTCCTAAATCTATAGCTTCTGGTCACTTTTCTAATTCAAAATGGGTACTCATCTTTCATTCATACATGATTTCATAAGGAGTGAGCCCAGTTGATTCATGAACGTAATTGTTGTAGGTAGACAAAATGTACAATAAGCATTTATCCCAATCATTGTGAGTTTTGATAATGTAATAAGGAAGCATCTTTGTGATTCTCTTGTCAAAACCCCCAACAATCTTATTTTCCTTGGGAGGAAATGATGTTATATATTTGTCCAAATAATGAACACAACACTTGTCATTTATATAGGAGGACAACACCATTATATATATGTGCAGCAGTTTCCAGATTTGTCCAAATAAGGAACACAAAATTTGCCTATATATCACTTGATCTGTGAGAATCACATCAGGGCTTTTGAAAAGCAGATTCACATGGTTGGCAAAGGCTTTTGCCATTGTTTTTACTGTCATATGAGGAATTGGAACCAAAGTTAGACAATGTGAAAAATGATCAAAAATTGACAAAATGTACTTGTGTTTTCATGTTGCTTACTGGAATGTTCATAGAATATCAAGTGCTGTCTCAAAAGGCCTAGAGGCCTCAGGTAGGGTTTGCAGCAGAATTCAAATCTAATCTGTTGTGCTCTTTGTGCACAATTTTGAATGCAAGTGTAAATGTAATCTTCAACAATGTGTCGTCAACCTTTCCCCAACATCTTGTCACTATTCATGTGCTGGTTGTCTGCTTTTCACTATGACAAGCTTGAATGTTGTGCAATAATATGGTGTTGGAGTGCTTTTGGTATTATCAACTGGTTTCCTTGTGGAGTTCTCTGATATAAAATGCCACCTTCTGGTACAAATTCAGGAAGAGCAGAAAACTGCTGACATTCTGCATCTTGCTCCAGTGTCTGCTGCAATCAAGTAATAAGTACCTCATTCACTTGAATCACACAAACTTCACTGATTTGAGCATTTACACTTTGGTGAACTTTACAAGGCTTGCAACGAACCTCATAGTCATATTTAGTCAGTTTTAAAGCCCATCTTGTCAGTCAACTACTTGGTTCCTTTAAATTTAAGAGCCACAATAAGGCAACAAGATCAGTGACTACTGTGAAATGTCTATCATAAAGGTAGCACTTAAGTAGTTTATGCAGAATACCAGAGCCAACAACTGTTTCTTAGCTGTACTATAAATGATATTTGCTTTGTTGAGCTGACAGGATGCATAGCCAACTGGTTCATCTACACGATCTTGTTCCTGACTTAAAATACAACTCATGGAATAATCACTAGCATCATAGGGCAAGATAAATAGTTTATCAAGGGCAAGATAAATAGTTTATCAAAGTCTGGATGAATGAATAGGGAGGAGCTTTCGTTTCATCATCATTTCACATTTGGTGGTCCAGTTCAAAAGTGCTCCTTTTTCCAGGAATTTTGTTAATGGCTTCATGACAGTGGCATAATCTTGCACAAATGTATCATAATAATTTGTGAGACCAAGAAATAATTGCAATTCTTTCACATTTTTTGGTGCAGGGAAATGATCAACTGCCTCGGTGAGGCATGAGTCTGATTTTATGCCAGCAGAACCTATAATTTGGCCCAGGTATTGCACCTCAGACTCCGCAAAAGAACACTTCTCCAATTTTAAACATAAATTGGCAGCTTGTAAATGTGGTAGTACACTTATTAGCCGGTCAGAATGTTCCTCCATCAACCACAATAAGGCAAATGGTGGGTTTCAACCCACACAGTAGTAAATCCGTACACCACTGGAAAGTAGAAGATGGGTGCATTTCTCAAACCAAAAGGCATTCCATGAAACTTATATAATCCAGAAGGCAGGAGAAATGCCATCTTTGACTTGTCTCGAGGTGAAACTGGAATTTGATTACAGCTTGATTTCATGTGCAGGGTAGCAAAATATTTTCAATTTCCTAACTAATCCAGTGTTTCATCAATACAAGGCAGCTGATATGTAGTATCAAGGGCAGTTACTCGATTCACTGCTCATATTTTGACACAAAGGTAGTAAGTTTTTTCGCCAGCAATGCTTATTATGGGCACAATAATCATAGGCAATGCCCAAGGGCTAAAGGAAGGCTGAATTATTCCAGCATCTAACTGCTATTGGATTCTTCCTCCACAACTGATTGTAAATGACAGGGAATGTAAATGACATGGAGTGCAGTAAGACTTATGAGCTATCGCCAATGTAATCCTTGTTGGACTTTTCATGCTGTGTTATAACCGTGGCTGGAAAATAGCCATGTGAATTTCTCCAATATCTGCTCAGATAAATACATTAATTCCTCTTTTAAATGGATTCTAAGGGATGGGATGGGATTATTGCATACATTCTTGAACTGACAATGAAGTTTCTTTATTTCTTTTGTCCTACACCGTTCAGTGTCTGGTATTGTTGTGACTTGTATATTGGCCAATATTGTTCCACGTGTAACTTCAACATCTCACGTGCAAAATTATCTAAACAAATGGGAATACACATTTTGCTATTTGTGTTTTGGATGGGATTCCCTAAGCTGTTAAGTATTCAGTCTGCATGCCTACTCACAAGCTATACCAACACCACAAAAGAATGTCAGCTCCAATAGGTGAGTAGTTGAAATATTCACAAAAAACAGTAATATTAGTTCCACACTAGTTACAGCAATTGTGAATACAGCACTGTTTTACCACCCATGTGGGAGCAATATTAGCTATGTGTGGCCTGAGTTCCCAGTTGGTGCACATCGACAGTGCAGAAAGATACGTATATAGCTTCTTTTCTGTGTTTACTTTGTAGATTCTTACTTAAATTGCGTGTGAGTTTTGTATAGGAGGTGTAATTTTGAGTTTTAGTTACTGTAATCGTAAATTCAGGGAGATTGTAGCGCAGTCATTAGGTATTTGTTTTGTTTTGGTACGTCAGTGGCACTTGTCTGTCTAGTAGGCTCTCAGAGACCAGTGTGGCCTGAGCTCCCAGTTGGTGCACATCAACAGCGCAGAAAGATACGTATATAGCTTCTTTTCTGTGTTTACTTCGTAGATTCTTACTTAATTTGCGTGTGAGTTTCGTATAGGAGGTGTAATTTCGAGTTTTAGTTACTGTAATTGTAAATTCAGGCAGATTGTAGCGCAGTCATTAGGCATTTGTACAGGTTACTTCACACGTTCTTTGCGTGTTTTCCTTGCGTTATCTAGGCACGGACTCATGTTTCAGTAACTGTTGTTCAACATCGATTAGAATGGACAGGGACTGTGATTGCTGTGTTCGGATGAGGGCTGAGTTGGCATCCCTTCGCTCACAGCTGCAGGCGGCGCTGACTTTGGTCGCGCAGCTTGAGGTTGTTGCCAATGGGCACCACTGTGGGGAGCTGGACTTGAGTATCACGGGGATGTCAACCTCGTCCCATCTGTCCCCAGATCGGTCTGCCGCTGTGGTTGCCCCAGTTGCTGCCCACAGTGGGGCTGAGCCCTCGCCTGTGGTTGATTGGGAGGTCATTTCAAGGCGTGGCAGGCAGCGAAAGACGTCCCCGGAGGCTGATCAGAAAGCCTCCCCGATGCGTCTGACAAACAGGTTTCGGGCACTGTCTCTGGCTGAGCCAGATGCAGCTGTCTGCCCCGTTTCAGAGGATGACTCTCAGCCTTCAAGGTCCGGACAATCGCAGAGGGTGGGCTTATTGGTAGTTGGGAGTTCCAATGTTAGGCGCATAATGGGGCCCCTTAGGGATATGGCGGCTAAGGAGGGGAAGAAGTCCAGTGTGCACTCTGTGTGCGTTCTGGGTGGAGTCATTCCTGATGTGGAAAGGGTCCTTCCGGATGCCATGAAGAGCACAGGGTGCAGCCAGCTGCAGGTGGTGGCACATGTCGGCACTAATGACGTGTGTCGCTTTCGATCTGAGGAAATTCTCTCTGGATTCCAGTGGCTATCTGATTTGGTGAAGGCTGCTGGTCTTGCTTATGAGATGAAGGCAGAGCTCACCATCTGCAGCATCGTTGACAGAACCGACTGCGGACCTATGGTGCAGAGCCGGGTGGAGGGTCTGAATCAGAGGCTCAGACGGTTTTGGGACCGTGTTGGCTGCAGATTCCTTGACTTCTGCTATAGGGTGGTGGGGTTTCGGGTTCCGCTGAATAGATCAGGAGTTCACTACACTCAGCTGGCGGCTACACGGGTAGCGGAGGCTGTGTGGTGTGGATTGGGCAGTTTTTTAGGTTAGAAGGCCTTGGGAAAGTACGGGGTGGGCTGCAATCTCAAAGGGTGCATGGCAAATACAGGACGTGCTTGGATCAAGGAACAGTCGGAATTGTAGTTGTAAATTGTTGTAGTTGTGCTAGGAAAGTCCCTGAGCTTCAAGCACTAATAGAAAGCACAGGAGCTGACATCATTATGGGTACAGAAAGCTGGCTAAAGCCTGAAATAAGTTCTGCAGAAATTTTTACAAAGTCTCAGACATTGTTCAGGAAAGATAGATTAGGCAGAATTGGTGGTGGAGTGTTTGTGTCTGTCAGTAGTGGTTTATCTTGTAGTGAAGTCGAAGTAGATACTCCGTGCGAATTGGTATGGGTGGAGGTTATACTTAACAGCCGAACTAAGTTAATAATTGGCTCCTTCTACCGACCCTCAGACTCCGCTGATATAGTTGCTGAACAGTTCAGAGAAAATTTGAGTCTCGTAACAAGTAAATACCCCACTCATACAGTTATAGTTGGTGGGGACTTCAACCTTCCCTTGATATGTTGGCAAAAATACTTGTTCAAAACTGGTGGTAGGCAGAAAACATCTTCCGAGATTGTCCTAAATGTTTTCTCCGAAAATTATTTCGGGCAGTTAGTCTACGAACCCACGCGAATTGTAAATGGTTGCGAAAACACACTTGACCTCTTAGCCACAAACAATCCAGAGCTAATAGAGAGCATCATGACTGATACAGGGATTCGTGATCACAATGTCGTTGTAGCTAGGCTCAATACCGTTTCTTCCAAATCCACCAGAAACAAATGCAAAATAATTTTATTTAAAAAAGCGGATAAAGTGTCACTAGAAGCCTTCCTAAGAGACAATCTCCATTCCTTCCGAACTGACTATGCAAATGTAGATGGGATGTGGCTCAAATTCAAAGATATAGTAGCAACAGCAATTGAGAGATTCATTCCTCATAAATTGGTAAGAGATGGAACTGATCCCCCATGGTACACAAAACAGGTCCGAACGCTGTTGCAGAGGCAACGGAAAAAACATGCGAATTTCAGAAGAATGCGAAATCCCGAAGACTGGCTAAAATTTACAGACACGCGAAATTTGGCATGGACTTCAATGCGAGATGCCTTTAATAGGTTCCACAACGAAACATTGTCTCGAAATTTGGTAGAAAATCCAAAGAAATTCTGCTCGTATGTAAAGTACACAAGCGGCAAGACGCAGTCAATACCTTTGCTGCGCAGTGCCAATGGTACTGTTACCTACGACTGTGCCGCTAAAGCGGAGTTATTGAACGCAGTTTTCCGAAATTCCTTCACCAGTGAAGACGAATGGAATATTCCAGAATTTGAAACAGTAGATACCCTAGGGGTTGCGAAGCAACTCAAATCGCTTGATACGGGCTCGCTCACCGATAGATCTGTACCTACAGACTGGAAAATTGTGCAGTCCGCACCAGTGTTTAAGAAGGGTAGTAGGAGTAATCCATCGAACTACAGACCTATATCATTGACGTCGGTTTGCAGTAGGGTTTTGGAGCATATATTGCATTCCAACATTATGAATCACCTCGAAGGGAATGATCTATTGATACGTAATCAGCATGGTTTCAGAAAACATCGTTCTTGTGCAACGCAGCTAGCTCTTTATTCATATGAAGTAATGGCCACTATCGACAGGCGATCTCAAGTTGATTCCGTATTTCTAGATTTCCGGAAAGCTTTTGACACCGTTGCTCACAAGCGACTTCTAATCAAGCTGCGGGCCTGTGGGGTATCGTCTCAGTTGTGCGTCTGGATTCGTGATTTCCTGTCAGGAAGGTCGCAGTTCGTAGTAATAGATGGCAAATCATCGAGTAAAACTGAAGTGATATCAGGTGTTCCCCAGGGAAGCGTCCTGGGACCTCTGCTGTTCCTGATCTATATAAATGACCTGGGTGACAATCTGAGCAGTTCTCTTAGGTTGTTCACAGATGATGCTGTAATTTACTGTCTACTAAGGTCATCCAAAGACCAGTATCAGTTGCAAAGCAATTTAGAAAAGATTGCTGTATGGTGTGGCAGGTGGCTGTTGACGCTAAATAACGAAAAGTGTGAGTTGATCCATATGAGTTCCAAAAGAAATCCGTTGGAATTCGATTACTCGATAAATAGTACAATTCTCAAGGCTGTCAATTCAACTAAGTACCTGGGTGTTAAAATTACGAACAACTTCAGTTGGATAGAACACATAGATAATACTGTGGGGAAGGCGAGGCAAAGGTTGCGTTTCATTGGCAGGACACTTAGAAGATGCAACAAGTCCGCTAAAAAGACAGCTTACACTACACTCATTCGTCCTCTGTTATAATATTGCTGTACGGTGTGGGACCCTTACCAGGTGGGATTGACGGAGGACATCGAAAGGGTGCAAAAAAGGGCAGCTCGTTTTGTATTATCGCGTAGTAGGGGAGAGAGTGTGGAAGATATGATACGCGAGTTGGGATGGAAGTCATTAAAGCAAAGACATTTATCTTCGCGGCGAGATCTATTTACAAAATGTCAGTCACCAACTTTCTCTTCCGAATGCGAAAATATTTTGTTGAGCCTAACCTACATAGGTAGGAATGATCATCAAAATAAAATAAGAGAAATCGGAGCTCGAACAGAAAGGTTTAGGTGTTCGTTTTTCCCGCGCGCTGTTCGGGAGTGGAATGGTAGAGAGATAGTATGATTGTGGTTGGATGAACCCTCTGCCAAGCACTTAAATGTGAATTGCAGAGTAATCATGTTGATGTAGATATATGTTATTAATATTCTTATGCAAAAATTGTTTATAGTAAAAGTATTTACAGTCGCACATAATTTCATAAATAAATGATGTGCCATCTAAAGGAGGATGAAGATAGCTAAAGAATGGCTCTATGAGACATGCTATTAAGTAAAAGAGGAGTTTGTTGTAAATAAAATTCCCTATTTCTGTTAAGCACTGCCAGAAATGATATTCTCCACAATTACATTAAAAGGTTAGCCTGTGAATGAACTATTGATATGATTATACTTTATCATTTAAGTGAATAAATAAGAAAATTTAGAAATAAAGGCTGTAAGATCACTAGTTGACTGGAGTAATATTATGGAGTTATGGAGAAGAAAGTTGTGGATTTAACTAGGTTCTCATAGTTTTGATTTGTTGTGTAAAATAGTTAATAATCACAACTATAAATAAATTTTATCTGTGCATTAATGGAATGTAAATGAAATATCAAATTGTCTAGTGTATATTTAATACAAAATATGTTTAGATCTTGTAAATAATTACAGTGATAGTTTAGAAGCTAAGAACTGACATGACTACAGGAGTAGTCACATGACATAGTTGAGGACGGAGGGAGAGGGTCTTTCATTTGCTGTCCTACTAGTGGGTAAGATTTTGTGTGGCTTACGAGTCACTTATGATAATGTGGTGCGCAGAAAGTTGGACATAGTTATTTCAGTGGAACAGTTTGTGATTCTGGAAATGTCTCTCAGGATGTGATAGTATGAACAGTTGTATTAGGAATCAATTATTTATCAAAGTTCAGTGAACTGGTTAGATTGAGGATTTGTTTAGATTAACAGATGGGTGCACTGGATAATGCCACTGGCACAAACTACACATTGCCTGTGTATGCTCTGCTTGTCTAACTGCAATACTATTTCATATCATATTTAAGTATCATCTGTTTGATCATGATTATAAGACCACGATTTTAGGTACTTGTTTCTTTTGATTTTAACAAATTCAAAATTGAACATAGTTCAGGTATCAGAGGAGAACAATCTGCTTACAACATCATTCAGCATGGAAGAATTAGGTAAGGCTTAAAAACAAAGCAAGAATGGAAAATCAGCTGGCTTAGATGATGTACAAAGAGAGGAAATTAAGCACTTTGGCATAACAACAAAGAAATTGATTCTGCAACTCTTAATAATTTTTTGAGCAGATGTCAAATCCAAAAGATACGGCAGAAGAGCTAAGTAATTGCTATGCTGAAACCTGATAAACAAGGGAACAATGCAAAGAATTTTAGACCAGTTTCATTACTCTTGTCATCTATGCTGGACGGAATGATCTTAAATCACCTCCTATCTGCAGTTGACCCTCTGCTAATACCTCAACAAGCTGCATTTTGTCCTGGTAAAAGCTGCATAAGACAACTGCTGAATCTTACACCGTTCGTAGAAGATGGGTTTGAAGCTTGTAAGGTGACAGAGGTGGTATTTATGACTTATCAGTAACCTATGATACTGTCAACCACCAGCTACTAATACTCAAGGTATACAATATGACCAAGAACTTTAGCAATTCTGCAATACCACAGGTTCTTCGTTGACTTTTGATGGCAGTGCAGTTGATGGAGACTACACAAAAAGGTCTTCCCCATGGAAGTGTGTTGGTCCAATCTATTCAATATGTATACAAATGATCAACCTATAGCCCCTAACACCAGAAGTTTCTTGTATGCAGATGACCTTGCTCTTGCTACTCAGACTTTGAATCAGTTGAGAACACCCTCACGAATGTCCTTGAGGATCTATCAAGATAATATAGCACAAATCAGCTTAAACCAAACCCCTCCAAGACTCAAGTGTGTGCTTTTTGAGAAATAGGGAAGCTACTCGTAAACTGATGATAGAATGGCCAGGAGTTTAGTTAAAACATAGCTAGACTCCAAAATACCTAGGAGTTACACTGGACAGATCTCTTACTTTCAAGAAATATTGAATGAATTACAAGTTGAAAGTTTCCACCAGGAACAATCTGTTAAGAAAATTGATCGAATCACAGTGGAGCAGTCAACCTGAACCTGAAACCATCCACATGTCCCGTTTGGTATAATTCATCACATGCCGAACAGGTAGACATAGCTCTCGATGACACCTGCAGAATTATAACATGTCTGAAATGTACTCCTGTTGAATGCATTTACCACCTTGCAGGAATAGCACCATTTGAAATTCGAAAGAAATTGCAGTGAATAAAGAACAAAAGAAAATGGAACAAGAACAAACCCATCCTCTGTATGGGCATAATCCACATTCGCAGCAATTGAAGTCAAGGAAGAGTTTCCTTAGAACATCAAAGGTGCTTCTTGCCACTGCTGAAAAAGCCAGGGTGCCACTTTTGTGGGATAAAACTTGTGTTCCCTCTGGTTGGAAAAGAGTTTCTGAAACTCTGCCTCCAGGACATGGCGGGGAATGGATGACCTGGAAATCTTTGAATAGGCTGAGATCAGGATTGCATAGATCAAGGTTTAATCTGGCAGGTGGGGCTACAGTATAGAAAACAACATCAAGTGTGATTGTGGAGTAGTCCAGGTTGTCCAGCAAATGCTTCAGTGTCGACTGTGTCCAGCCTCCTGTGTTGCAGAAGACCTTCATCAAGCAACTGAAAATGGACTGGAAATGGCCAAATTTTAGTCAAAGACTATATGACATGTTAACTGTGAACCTCTACCCACACACACACACACACACACACACACACACACACACACACACACACACACACACACTGTTACCTAGGCTGGCTCACTACTATTAAAGCCTTTCTTAAGGGCACAATTCAACAGCACACAATGAGACCCCTATGTTGGCAGATGAGCCACTAAATTCATGAAGTGGTTGTGTGCTTCACCACCAATTGCTAAGTAGCAGCAAATTAAGTCAGCCAATAATTAAGTTCATTTTGATATTGTAACTCAACTGGTACATTGCAAATGATTTGCTTTCATTAGAAGATAAAGCACCAGTTGTCCACGTGAAGCTGCAGTGCATCATCCAGAAAGATAGTTTCAGTAGGCTCTTGGATGCTGGTTGCCGTTCAGAGAACTTGCTCTTCTCCACCAGACATGGTTTCAAGTGTGCTTCCAACACTAAGATATGCAGATTAGTGTAGCCTCATGCAACAGAGCTTCTTCTCTGAGACACTCATATTTTTTTAGCAGTGTAGCTGCTCAAAAACTTTCCCGCACCTCAGTTCTGTCTATTTTATTATTGTTTGCAACCATTAGAAGTGGCCAATCTCTCAGCAATAAGTATGACAAAAAGTATAACTTGTACTGGCAGTGTGACTTGACCACTTTCAAGGCCTACAATTCCAGTTGGAACACATGGTGGGAATTATTGCCATGAGAAAAAATAAGATAAAACAACAAGCCTCATCTCTCAGCAGTGAAAAACTAACAAAGTCTTGCAGAGATATTGGAGATGCCACCTTCATCTCTCCCCCAGTCTGTGGTTTCATGCCCTAGTAAATACATCTACTACTCAAGCCTCTGCTTTCTCATCCAACACATCATTTCCTGTTTAGTATTACCCCAGGGAATAAGTGTAGCATGAAACTGTGCATATTTGGATGAGAAAAGCTTCAATATCCTCTCCTGTCGACTGTCAAAAGATGAAAGTCTTGTCCCTATAGAAAGTCACCCCCTCCTTGCCTCAATATCAGTCCACTAATCCCTTAGTCAACACTTAAAAACCTGCCATCATTCTTCGTAGACTCAATCACAGTCTTCATCGATTCTGTGATGGTCTCATGCTGTCCATGAAGACGAATATCTCGCCAATATGCTGCTGATATGGTTGCACTACCAGTCGGAGGATGGCATTCACGTATCATACAGCTATTATGGCGCCTTTCATGACCACCAGCAGCACACAGAGGCCCTACATAATGCCATCCCTAAACAGCAGGTAACCTCCACCTTGCTGCACTCGCTGGACAGTGTGCCTTAGGCGTTCAGCCTGACTGGGTTGCCTCCATACACGTCTCCGACGATTGTGTGGTTGAAGGCATATGCAACACTCATCGGCAAAGAGAACGTGATGCCAATCCTGAGCGGTCCATTCGGCTTGTTGTTGGGCCCATCTATACCACACTGCATGGTGTCGTGGTTGCAAAGATGGACCTTGCCATGGACGTCGGGAGTGAAGTTTCGCGTCATGCAGCCTATTGCGCACAGTTTGAATCATAACATGACACCCTGTGGCTGCACAAAAAGCATTATTCACCATGGTGGCGTTGTTGTCTGGGTTCTTCCGTGCCATAATCCATAAGTAGTGGCCATCCACTGGAGTAGCGGCCCGTGGGCGGCCTGAGTGAGACATGTCATCGACAGTTCCTGTCTCTCTGTATCTCCTCCATGTCAGAACAACATCGCTTTGTTACACTCTGATACACCTGGACACTTCCCTTGTTGAGGGCCCTTCTTGGCACAAAGTAACAATGTGGACACAATCGAACCGTGGTATTGACCATCTAGGCATGGTTGAACTACAGACAACACGAGCCGTGTACCTCCTTCCTGGTGGACTGACTGGAACTGATCGGCTGTTGGACCCCCCTCTGTCTAATAGGTAGTGCTCATGCATGGTTGTTTACATCTTTGGGTCAGTTTAGTTACATCTCTGAACAGTCAAATGGACTTCGTCTGTGATACAATATCCACAGTCAGTGTCTATCTTCAGGAGTTCTGGGAACTAGGGTGATGCAAAACTTTTTTTTTGATGTGTGTATATGTTTTTCCTAAATCATATTGAGAAGACATCAAGACAATTCTGTCAATTATGCCATCAGCTATTCCCTTCTCATCTCTGACAGAATTAAGCATGTATTACGACTCTGATGATCTTTCTGTTGACAAGGCAATAAACTCTAACAAAAAGAAAGTACGTCAATCTGGATCTTATTACAAACAATTAATGAGATACTGTGAGCATTGTAAAACTTATTAAAAATGAAGAAATATTTGACTGTCTCAAATAGCAATACAAACAAAAGAGTGACATAAATTAAAAGAAGTCCTTAAAAATCCACTGCCCTCTTCAGCGAATTTATTTTAGAAAATAACACATCGTTTGATGAGTGTCAGCCCCTCATTTCTTATTTTGCCTAACATAAGGACAACACATACCTCTCGTAAACTAGATTATAAATCAGCCAGTACTGTTTCTGTGATCAGCCTCAATCTTCAGCCAAGGAACAAAGGGTGTCCATAGTAACTAGTTGTGTATTAAGCTATGAGTCATCGTCTGACAGGGAACTAATTACATATGATGTTCTACAAGATTCCGTCTTGGGGCTTTCTTTTTCTTCATGTAATAACAATATTACAAAATGCCAAGTTTATTTGTTCAGAATTTCTACAATAGCCATTGACATACATGCAGCAATCAGTACTACAAGCTTTTAGTCAGCTCAAGATCACTGCAGCTCCTTCTAATGAAATCTGAAAAACTGTTAACTCCCTTAAAAGCGAAAATTCTCATGAGGACGATAACATTTGAAGCACAATACTAAAAGCATAGTCTTCTGATATGGGTACTGTAGTCAGCCACACATTCATGCATCACTTTTATAACAGGGTCCAAGCCTCTTGCAGGAACACAGGACTTGTTGCTAGCAAGTAGGTGAATGAACAGTAGACGTTACTACTGCATGATAAATTGAGAATTTGAGATGGACAGGAAGCATGTCTGGATGGCTGAGGCAGTTAAGGCAACCACCCACATTAAGCAGGTAGCAGGAGATCAAGATCTGGTCCAGCAAAAAGTTTTGACTTTCACCACTGAACTATTCCAGTGCCTGATTGTGGCTGGTGCTGATCTTTTCCTCAAAATTCGTAGCTTACTTGGCATTCATCTATTCTTTGACGTCATATAGCATAGCTCTCATGGGCAATTACGCACATAGATACTAAGTATTAATTGCACAGGCATACCAGTAAATAAAGGCAAGGCCTCTGGTCCAGATTGTATACCAGTTAGGTTCCTTTCAGGGTATACTGATACAATAGCTCCATCCTTGCAGAAAGAATTTGGAATATATACTTTGTTTGCACATTAGAAATTACCACAAAGGAAATGATTTATTGACAAATAGCCAACATGTATTCAGAAAACATCATTCTCGTGGAACATAACTAGCTCTTTATTCTCATAAAGTAATGAATGTGGTTGTCAGAGGATGTAAAATTGATTCCACATTTTTTTATTCCCAGCAAGTTTTTAACACCATTCTTTTCAAGTGACTTTTAATAAGGTTGCATGTCTATGGAGTACCACCTCTGGTGTGTGAGTGCATTCATGATTTCCTGCCAGAAAGATCACAGTTCATAGTAATTGATGGAAAGTTATCAAGTAAATCTGAACTAATGTCTGGCGTTCCCTTAGGTGGTGTTATAGGGCCTCTGATATTCCTGGTCCATATCAACAATTTAGAAGACAATCAGCAGCCCACTTAGACCGTTTGTAGATGATGCTGCCATTTCCCATCTTGTAAAGTCATTATATGATCAAAACTAACTGGAAAATGATTTAGGCAAGATATCTGTAAGGTGCAAAAAGTGGCAACTGACTCTAAATAATGAGAAGTGTGAAGTCAGCTACATGAGAACTAAAAGGAATCTGCTAAACTTTGATTACATGTTAATCACACAAATCTAAAGGCTGTGAATTCAACTAAGTACTTAAGGATTATAATTAAGAATAACTGGAATGATCATGTAGATAATGTTGTGGGAAAAGTGAACCAAAGACCGTGATTTATTTGCAGAACACTCAGAAAATGCAATAGGTCTACTAAAGAGACTGCCTACACTATACTTGTATGACCTCTTCTATAGTAATGCTGCATAGAGTGGGATACACATCAGATAGGATTGATGGGGTGCACTGAAAAAGTTCAAAGGAGCAGACAACCTTGTAAGTAGGGCAATCACAGTTATAAGTAATCACCTTAGGTATCAATAAACTGCTTCAGCTGTACTTAGTAAGACACAGCATGTGGCCATGTCCTCCCATTCATGACTGTGTGTAGACTGGAGGAGTGTATCCATCCACCATACTGGATTGGAAATTTAGCCGTTTTATTCAATGACATACCACCTTTTAGTGGTGTTTTGTTCTGATAGACAATGAATTTTGGGCACAAAAGTTTCAAGCTTTTTAGCTCTAATGTTTTAGTTACATTTTCACATGAAGAAGCAACTTTTAGTGCCATGAAACGAGTAGTGATCTAAAAACTGGAGAACTAAATACACTTGAAGCAGTTCATTATTACCCAAGATGAGTTCAAATAAGGGAAGCTCATATTGCATTATCATGAAACGGGGGAGAGATTACCAAAGATATTATGCATGATTTGGGGTGGCAATCATTAAACCAAAGTTGTTTTTCATGTGAAACCAAAGTTGTTTTCTTTTGCAAGAGATCTCATGAAATTTCAATCACCAACCTTCTCCTTTGAATGTGAAAATATTGAATTGGCACCCACCTACATAGGGAGAAATGACCATCATAATAAAATAAAAGAAATAAGAGCTTGCACAAAGATTTTTGAGAATTTGTTTTTCCTCTATGCTATTTGAGAGTAGACTAGTAAAGAAATAGCCTGAAGGTGGTTTGATAAATGCTCTGCCAGGCACTTAATTGTGAATTGCACAGTAATCATGTAGACATAGATGTTTTCTCCAATGATACAATCTGGTGTCCATTATTGAACTTCATGTCGACGACTGTTCAAAAATAATTGCCTACAGGCAACAGCTCACATTACATTTTCTCTCTTATGTAGTTTGTTGCAAATAGTCAGGCATAGTTTACAAATAAATATAACACTCATAAATACAGCACAATGAACAAAAATAGCCTCCACTATGCACAACCTAGCCTCACTCTTCCACAGAAAGGAGCAAAGTATGCTGCCATAAAAGTATTTGACCATCTCTTGTGTGTATTAAAGGTGCTGGCAGAGGATGAAAGTCTGAAAAATAAATTGAAATACTTTCTGCTTGACAACTTCTTCTATCCAATAGATGAGTTTATGAGCAGGTAGTATATATGTGGATTGATTACTTTTATCAAATTTTGTTGCACATTAAGGTTAAAGCAGAAAATCCAGTTTTGTAAATGGCCGACACATTGCCAGGTTTTCACAAAGAAAATGCATCTTATTTGTGAACATACTGCCCAGATACTACATCATAGTGAGTTGTTGTGAATATGATCCATGAAACAAGTATAAAAACTAAAAAAGCTAACTAACTAAACTAATGATTATTTTATGTGCTACAGTTTATATACATTTACAAGTTATTTTAACTTATTTCAGTATCCATGAGAATCATTTCACTTAAGATATGTGCAAGGAACATTAGCGTAACATCGTCTACATCCTTGACATTCTTCTCACTATGAATCTATGGAACAAAAATCTCAAATCTAAACATAAACCAAAGGGCAAGTCATCAAGTGATGGTGGAGGCCAGGCTATAAAATTTCCAAAACCAATTTACCAGGTAGAAAAGTGTTGTCAAGTTAGTTAATCCTTCTCTTGTAATGAACCACTTCTCCACAATGTGCATTAATGCCATTTCACTATTTTTCTGTAGCTTTACTGATAATTTGCTGCAGTTGGTATTCGGCAAAATATTAACTTTTTGGTTGCTAGCATCTTATAGACTGAATATTTTGTAAAGATAAAGGTTCTAAATTATCCTCAAAATGGATACATCATCATTGTAAGGGGTGATGATGGAGGCAATCATCAAAAGTTCGAGGATCTATTGGAATTGGATGCAGCAAGTAGCAAGTTAACTAAGAACTTTTTATCTGAGATATCTGATTGCCACATTCTCTTCCATTATATGCAGAATGTAGATGGCGTTACACCTACCTACTTTGTAGGTTGTGCTGAATTGCTAATCATTTGCATATCCAGACATGTAGTAAACTTCATGGCAATTTGATGTTTGTTGTATGCTGACTCTATGGCGCTGCAATTTTAATAGCCAGCTGTGTGTTCACGATGTTAGAATAGATACTGATTCTTGTAACTTAATGAGCATGAAGCTCATATATTTAGCTCATTGTTTTGACTATGAGAGTTGTGGTCGCAACTGCCTCCAGCAAATCAGGTTGCACAGGACAGCATACTTTCCAAGCTGGGCGAGTCCACTAGAAACTCAAGCAGCCTCCTACAGAGGTCAGCAGCACAACAGGAACTATGTTGCACATCAGGAATCATGTGGAACAAATAGTGTGCAGCTTCATATTGCAGAAAAAAACAAGAAATAAGCCATGGTCCATGTTCCAATGGGCACTTACAGTTGTAGCTCCAGTTCATTGCAACTCATGTGCAGAGGAGCATTGATCTGTTCACCAAACAAACTTCCATGCTCACCAGTGATGAGTACAAGATGGGATCACCAGTGTTTTGACAATGAAAGACATTGCCACAGAGCAGTGCCCACACCGGGAAGAATATAGCAACGTTCAATGGTTGGGAACTAATCTCTGAATGGGACTGGCACACACTAAGACTGTTTGTACAATGATCAAATGAGAGTTGAGTACTTGTGTTACTGAACAAATCAGAGTTTGGGAATAGACATTTGTATTTATTCAGTAGTTGCAATTTATGTGTATACACATGTGATAGTGTTTGTTGAGAGAAGCACCTCTGTTCATGCAGACATATCAGCGACACCTCGTGAGCTGTTGTTAACGTACAGTTGTCACAGTAGCCACATTGATTGGCACTGAAATGAAGTTACAACAGTTACACTCCCTGGAGATGACATTGTATGGACAAATACAATGGACTTAGCATCATTTGAAAAGCCTGTGAAAAGAACTCAAAGTCTCAGTGCTTTAGAACACCGCAGCATTGAGAAAATTCAGCAGAGTAGAAAATTTTCAATCAGCAAGTTATACATAATTTTCTCAATTTATGTCTTGCCTGGTAGAAAAGTATGCTGTCTAACCAATTTTTTCCAGGCAGTAACTCACAGCAAAGGCTGCTGAAACAGATGAGCAAAAAATAATGTGGACAAGAGGAAGTAAGGAGAATGACACTGGCATTCTATCCATCTGACCAAAGAAGGAAAAATTACTAAATTACATCAACCAGATGGAGACAGGACAGGGCATCAGGTGAAGTAAAGCAAAGAGACAATTTGCTACCTAGTACTGGAGCAGAAATTTATAGTACACTTCAACAATTGTTTCCAGACAGGGATCTGGGTGAATTATATAAACATTAAAGAAAAACTAGCAGCATTATTCAAAAGTAAAATCCTCATAGCAACAGCATACCACAGCTTTACAAAGCATACAAGAAATGTTATCAGTCTTTTAAGGGGTTGATTGCTATGCTCCGGGTGTAGCTACAGATTGTAAATTTAAATGTTAATATCCTGAATGTAATTTTATGTATGTGGGTTAAGGCAGTAATGGACATGTTAATAGTACATGCACCTGGTGCCAGTTTGAGAAATGAACTAATTAGGTTAAATGAACCAACATTATGAGAGTGTTTAAGTGTTATCCAGTTTTTGAGCAGACAAAATGAACAAAAAGGATGCTACATAATATGGGAAATGAAGTTTTCGAAACAGAATTTCATGGCTGCAGAAAAGTAGGCAGGAGTACAAGTATACCCTTAAAAAGGTATAAATATGAGATCAGTTAGAAATACAAATAATAGAAAATGAAGTAAAGTGGTGTGCCAAGTGTTTCATTACACGTGGTAGGGAAGTAAGCTATTACAAAGAAACAAAATGTTTAAACTGTAGTAATAAAGGGCATAAGACAGAAGTAGGCCTACAAGAACAAAGTAGGAAAATTAGGTATAATACATAAAATGAAGTAAGTGAAGGTGCAGACAAAGATTTCAAAAATAAAGTATACTAAGTAATATTGAGTAGTGCTAAACCAGTAGTAGTAGGTGTGGAAATAAATGGGAATAAAGTACAGTTCAAAGTAGATACAGAATTTTCCGAAACTATAGCAAAATTGTGCAACTCTAATTTACCATATCATGGAAGTTAAGCAAATTTAATTATATGCTTTCAAGCCACAGTGACCAGCCTACTAAAATAAAAGAATAGTGTGCTGTAAATGCTCAATATAAGAGTACAGTAGTACTAGCAACACTTCGAGTGACACAGTGTCCAGCAGCTACATACATTATGGGATTCTACCTCATTGGAAAAGTCAGGTTTACAGTCAGTGATTCAGCAGATCAGATAGAAGTAATGGCTAAAAACAGGAATGTGCAAAGCCCTGTACGAGGGTTAGCACTTTAATAGTGGCACCTATTTATTTACAACTTATACAACAGAGATAAATGTTTCAAAGTTTTAATGTCCTTCAAAGTTGTCACCAACATTTCATATAGCCCACTGCTAGCAACGTCGAATTCTTAGAATACCCTTAGTAGCACCAGTTGTGTTGATAGTTTGAGTGGAGCCACCTATTGCTCAATGAATCTCTGTAACAGTTCTGAAGCAACTGACATGAAATGCTTCCTTCAATTTAGGAATCAAGTTGAATACACAAGGACTTAAGTCTGAGAAGTTTGTTTGGTCGTACAGCACTTTCCAGCCTCATCAATTGAACAAATCAGTTGCAACTTGCACTAGATGCACCTGAGCATTGTCCTGCAAAATGATGGGTGGGTCCTGAAGAGAGGGTTGCCACTTCTTTCTCTAAGCTGGTCACAGGCTGTGTTCCAAAACTGAACCACTTAGATAAAGAAGCAGTGACTGGTTTGTTTGAGTGATGGGGCCTGGAAGTGCTGCACCATCCATCACACTCCCCAGACTTATGCCCTTGTGATTTCAACTTGATTTCTAAACTGAAGGAAGAACTTCATGACATTAGCTTCAGAACTGTTACAGATATTTGTTGGGCAGTAGACCAGTCCACTCGAATTTTCAACACAGCTGGCACTGCTAATGGTATCCTGTGTTGGTGACACCTCTGAAGGACTGTAAAACTTTGAAACATGTATTTATTTTGTTGTACAAGTTGTAAATAAGTAGTTGCCACTATTGAGGATCCAACTCTTGCACAAAGTACAATGGAATTTTTGGTGAAATGTCAGGAAGTGCACAAGGTTACAAGGTGCATACACCGATGGGTCAAAACATTATGACCACAGTCCACCATGAGGTTTTATGGTGCCTGGTGGTGCTGAGGTAACGTGACACAGTAAGAGAATTGTATGAGAAGAGCAGAGATGAATGGAAAATCATTGTAGCAACGATAAGAGGCACAAATGCGGAAATCCACTGACTTAAGCGACTCTGATAAATGATACATTGTTGTGGCCCAGTGCCTGGGAACGAGCACCTCAGAAATGGTGAAGCTGGTCACCTGTTCTCATGCTACTGTTATGAACATCTATGCTGAAAGATGCTAAAATCACAGATAGGTGACAAGAAGTTGGATCTCCACACCTCATCACAGAACATAGGGATCAGAGGCTTACCCACTCTCTAAAGCAGGATGGGTGGAGATCTAATGATATAGTACAGTGCTGATGCAAGCATAAGTGCGTTGGTGCACATCATTCAGTACACATTGTTGAACATGGTGTTCCACAGCAGAGTACCCATACGTGTTCCCATGTTCATCTAACATCATCATCAATTATGATTACAGTGGGCCCAGTGTCATCAAGATTGGACGGTGGATCAATGGAATTGTGTCCCCAGGTCGGATGAATCCCATTTATTGTTAAAACAGGTCAATGGTCATGTCCAGATAAGCTGTCATCCAAGCAAACAGCTACTTGAAACATGCATTGTCTTGAAGGGTGCAGGCCGGTGGCAGCAGTAATGTGTTATGGAGTCTATCATCTGGGCTCCCATGGAACCTGTGATAGTAATCAAAGGACCCATGACACTTATGCTGGATGTCTTTCCCAAAAGCAATGGCTGGCCGAAGTGGCCGTGCGGTTAAAGGCGCTGCAGTCTGGAACCACAAGAACGCTACGGTCGCAGGTTCGAATCCTGCCTCGGGCATGGATGTTTGTGATATCCTTAGCTTAGTTAGGTTTAACTAGTTCTAAGTTCTAGGGGACTAATGACCTCAGCAGTTGAGTCCCATAGTGTTCAGAGCCATTTTGAACCAAAAGCAATGGCATCTTCCAGCAGAATAACTGTCAATGCCACAAGGCCAGAATCATGTTTTAATGGTTTGAGAAGGACGATAGTGAGCTCATGTTGATGTCTTGGCTATCAAATTCGACTTATCTGAATTCAATGAAACCCAACTGCGACACTATTGGTCACCAGCTTCGCACCCACAACAAACCGCCCATAAATTACGGGAAATGTGTGATCTGTGCTTTGGCATCTGGTACCACAGTCCTCTGGAAACCTATCAAGTACTTGTCAAAATCATGGTATGCTTAATCACTGCTGAACTGCGTTCCTGAAGTGGATGAACATGCTATTAAGTAGGTGGTCATAATGTTTTGGCTCACTCATCAGTGTATATAATCTTGAAACCTAATGCAATGCAAGGTTAGACTATTAGCATACACATGCATGAAAAGGTCAAACATGAATTACACTGCCTTGGAAAGTAAAAACATAAAAATAAATTAAAGTAAAATCTTTCCAGAAGGTGGGGAGGAAATTAAATTAAACTTCACTGATTGAGAGAGTATTTGAAGTTATTTTAGAGATTGCAAAATTGAGTCACATATACAAAGAACCTGGCAGTACGAGCACATTGATCACTGTGATGTTACACCCCCTCTGCACAAGATGCATGTACTGATTCAGAGGGGAAGGGTGTCAAAAATCCATTGTATCCTCTCCTGAGGCTATGTGGCTCACAACTGTTGTAACTGGTCCCAGATATCATGGATGCTGGCACTGGTACAGAGTTAATGTCTGAGCTGGTTCCACACATGTACTGTTGGGGGATGATCTGTGGATCTTGTTGGCCATGGGAGCACCTCAACATCATGCAGACAGTTCATAGAGACACGTAAAATGTGTGGATGAGAATTGTCCTGTTGCAAAATGGCACAATGATACTGGCTCATTAAAGGTAACACACGAGGATGCAAGACAGTTATGACATACCATTGTGCCATCAGAGTTCCCTCCGTCACTACGAGTCATGACCTGAAGTCATGCCTGTATCATGCTGGCAAGAGTAACATCACTGTGCCTCACCACAACACTGTGAGAAGAAGATATTTCCAGGTTGGCACCTTTCTTGGCAATAATGGTCATCTGCGGTAATGCAGAACATGATGTGATGTCATTCATCAGGTTGGCAGAAGCAGATGTGAAAGGATTATGATGTACTTGGCGCACAGTATGCCAATTCTCCCTTGTAGACATGGTCAACCAGAACCTTGACTATGAGTACGCCTACCCTCACATTCCCATGCAGTCCAGCATTGTGCCACTATTACATCCAAATGCCCTACAAACCAGGATATTGCATGATTTGAGCAGCCAGACAAATGGAAACCCACAATGACACCTCTTTCAAACTCTGCCAGATGCCCATAATGCTCTCTCACATGAGCACCTAGCATCTCCATATCTTTCACAGTGATCACTTAATTATGTGATGCTGTTCAAGCCCCTTACATACCCTAGCAGGTCAGGTAACAACACTAAACATGAGCAACACTAATGCAGTCTGGTGGCTGTTCAGTCTGTCACAGAGAATACCAACTAAATCGTGTACATACCCAATGGTGATATGTGCACAAAGTTACACTGACATCTGATTGTGTCTTCTGAGTGCTTCATCTTCTTTTTTGTTTTTTTGTAAGGCTCTATAGATTGTTTAGAAGGAGTGGCATAACTGAACCTATTATGAACAGTCCATGGGTCACACCGTTTCTAAAAGTAGAAAAAACAAATGGAGAGATATGGCTGTGCAATGACTTCAGATCAACCGTGGATGTGCAGTCCCTAATTTATAGGTACTCAACTTCATGAGGGGAAGACATAATGGCAAAATTAGAGAAAAGAAAACAGTATTCACACATTGATTTGAGAGAATGTTACACTATGTGATCAAAAGCATCCGGACACCTGGCTGAAAATGACTTACAAGTTCATGGCACCCTTCATCGGTAATGCTGGAACAATACAGCACTAGCCAACCCTTAGCCTTGATGATAGCTCCCACTCTAATAGGCAAATGTTCAATCAAGTGCTGGAAGATTTCTTGGGGAATGGCAGCCCATTTTTCATGGAGTGCTGCACTGAGGAGAGGTATCTATGTTGGTCAATGAGGCCTGGCATTAAGTCAGTATTCCAAAACATCCTGAACTTGTTCTATAGGATTTAGATCAGGACTCTGTGCAGGCCAGTCCATTACAGGGATGTAACCACTCCGCCATAGGATGTACATTATGAAAGGGTGCTCAATCATGTTGAAAGATGCAATTGCCATCCTTAAATTGCTCTTCAACATAGGAAGCAAGAAGGTGCTTAAAACATCAGTGTAGGCCTGTGCTGTGATAGTGCCACACAAAACAAAAAAGGGTGCCCTCTCCATGAAAAACAGGAGCACACCATAACACCAATGCCTCCGAATTTTACTGTTGGCACTACACACACTGGGAGATGACATTCACTGGGTATTCGCCATACTCACACCCTGCCATCGGATCACTACGTTGTGTACCATGATTCGTCACTCCACACATTTTCCCACTGTTCAGTCAGCCAATGTTTATAATTATTACACCAAGCGAGGCATCGTTTGGCATTTACTGGTGTGATGTGTGGCATATGAGCAGCCACTCGACCATGAAATCCAATTTCTCACCTCCTCCCTAACTGTCATAGTACTTGCAGTGGATCCTGATGCAGTTTCGAATTCCTGTGTGATGGTCTGAATAGATGTCTGCCTATTACACATTACAACCCTCTTTAACTGTCGGCGGTCTCTGTAAATCAACAGATGAGGTCGGCCTGTACGCTTTTGTGCTGTATATATCCCTTCACGTTTACACTTCACTGTCACATTGGAAACAGTGGACCTAGGGATGCTTAGGAGCGTAGACATCTCGTGTACAGATGTATGACAGAAGTAACACCTGATCACCTAATCATGTTCGTCTGTGAGTTCTGCGGAGTGCCTAATGACTACTGAGGTCGCTGATATGGAGTACCAGGCAGTAGGTGGCAGCACAATGCACCTAATGTGAAAAACGTAAGTTTTTGGGGGTGTCCGGACACTTTTGATCACATAGTGTATCTGCGACTCCCACTCGATGGGAAAGCCAGAAGGTAATAGTCATCAACACACTATGTGGCCTCATCAAACATAAAATTTCACCTTTTGGAATATATTCAGCCCCAAGATTGTAACAAAGGTACCTTGACCAATTAATCAGAAACATTCTGGATGCAGCAAATTACACTGATGATACAGTATCATAAAAGATTATAGGGTGCATATAACCTTGAAGCTTAATGCAAAGCCAAAGTTCTGCAATGTTAGACCATTAGCTTACACATTTATGAGAAGGCTAAACAGGAATTACACAAGTGATTCTATTTTAGTGATAGCAAAATCGAATCGCATATGGAAAGAGCTTAGCAGTATGAGCCCGTTACCATTATGGTGCCACAACCCCTTTGGCCTAGACGCATGCACTGATTTGGATGGGAAGTGTGTCATGAAGCCATTGTATCTTCTCCTGAGATGATGTGGCTCACAACTTTTGTAACTGCTCCCTGATATCATAGATACTGGCAATGGGACAGAGTTAACATCTGAGCAAGTCCCACATTTGTACTGTTGGGGACACATCTAAGAATCTTCTTTTCCATGTGTTTTATCAGAAACGCTTAAGACATTGATAAATATTTGTAAGGCAGGTTCTATGTCTTTTCACCAAGGCACAAGAGAATCTGCAGAAAGACGTGTGTCAACAGCTTCCAGATTGCTTTGCACAACTGTAACATGACCTGTGACAAAACATGAGTCCTTCACTGATTCCAAAACAAATAGTTCCATCTGTCTCAACATACCAATCAAACTGAAGGAAAGCCTCCTGAATGGCCATCCTCTGGCAGCCTGAGAGTTTTATTCTATAATATTTCAGTTTGGTTTCTGTTTATCAGATGATGCACATGGTACTTAACAGTCCAAATAAATATTCAATCAAAGACATTATGAACATCATAGGCATCTTCAACAACTTACGGCAACATGCAAGGTTTGCAAAAATGTGAATGCATTCGACAACAGCTTCCACAACTATTGTACTTGCACAAAGGTAGAATGGCTTGCAAGAAAATTGCAAAATCATGAAGAAAATCATCAATGGGACACTCAGAGGGAATGAATTGTGAATATCACTTCCGGGAACAACATAGAAAATTAATGGATGAGGATGAGCACACCAGTATCAACACTACATATACGGTGACCTGTTGGTGGCCCTCACAGGCAGCACTAGAATCAAGCTAAAATAAATATCCTGTGGTATACTGGAGTGTATGCAGGGTGAAGTTAGTCAACAAGGTCACTGCTGCTGGCTGTGGGATGGGGTGGGGGGCAGAAGGTCCAGTACTTCTATAATGCAACCCATGCATTATTACAAGATTGCATTGTAGCAGAGGTGCCTGTAGAAGACACTAGAATTGTTATCCACATATGAATAATTTTCAACTCATGTGGAACCGTTGTTTCAGTGTGCTCAATTTTCTTTTACACTAGAGTAAGTTTTAAAGGCAGTTTGAGAGCTAATAGTAGTTGCGTAGCCACTTTTATAAAATCTCCAATCATGAATAATGAGATAAATTCAGACTCAGAATGCCAAATAATATGGCACTGGTCAAAAACAGTAACCAGTTGTTTCTTTGAGCCATCTGTATCAAACATCAAAGTGGCTAAATGCTTTCCAGAAAGTTTAGAGGACATTTCACGTGAATTTATTTATCCATGAAATCATATTCATGACGTGGGGTACAAGTTATAGCAAGATATAGCTGATGGAACATAAAATTTTTTTGCTACACAGATTTCGAAATACACATGACATACATACATTTACATTTCAATAGTTTCTAAGTAGTGATCTTCATTTTAATAAACAAAGCCAACATGAGAATTATTATTATTTAACCACCTTCACATTCATGGTTAATACATTTTGGATGGAATTAAAGTTACTGGCAATATAAATTCATCAGAAGAATTTAAAAAAAATGTTGGAACATTATGTTGTGACATTCTTCCTGAAAGAGTTTTTATTGCTTTTGATTGGGCAAAGTAATTTATTATAGAGTATGTTACATACGTGCCTCACACTGCCATGGCATTTACTCAGTCTCAGATTTGTCAGTGAATGTCATCATCACCATGGGTGTGTGAATCATGCATGTCATTATTTGTTTTAAAAAGATGAGGGTACTTATTTTTAAATGAAACAGTCTCTAAGATGTATATCCATGGGACAGGTAATATTCCCAGTTCTTTAAAGGATGGTTGCCACAACCCTATCAGAGAGATTCCAATTTACCACTGGATGCAGTACACATTAAGTATAAGTAACAGATAGAAAGAGTCATGTTGCATTGACTGTTCTGTCAATTCTTGGCAGAATATTTTACACATTATGAATGAAACACAATCAACACTGGTGTAATAGTCTACAATATTGTAGAATATTGCACCAGTGTTTGTGTTTCATTCATAAAGAGTCATGTGATATTGTACTAAATGTCTCTTCTTTACTGATAACTATCATGAGTTGCTGGGTACACAAGATTCTTTTTTAGATAACATCTTAGATTTCCCAACAACAAATCAGACAGAACATTTGAAGGGAGGTTACATTTTAATGTCCTGTTTGGGTAATTAGGGGTATAATGTACAACTGGACCAGACAAGGGTGGAGAAGGGGTAGGGTCAGAATTTTCATTAAGGAACAACTTTGGTATTTCTGTCAAGTGATTTAAGGAAACCAAGAGAAACATAATTTTAGATAGCTCAATGTGGTACTTACCCCTATCTGGTAGTTTAATGAGCAGTTTTCAATTTAACATGGACTCCCTACTGTAGCTCAGAAAAATTCCAGTTAAAAGCCTGAAAAATAAAGTTTAACTGATATTTCAAGTTGCTGAGAAAAAATGTTTTATTTCCTCTATCAGAGAAATCTACAAAATTATGGAGAGGAAGTGCTGAATAAATGGTCTAGAAAGTATATTCTACAGCAAATTTTACTCTCAAGTGTTCAAACAATTTTTATTATGACATACCAATATACAGGGTGTTCACAGTTTCTATTACAGGCTTCTAGTGTTTTAGAGGGGACTTCATCAGTAATTGAGTTAGTCAATAAAGTTTTTATGAGGAATTCATTCCAGAAACATGCCATGTGGATGTAAAATCAGTTTGATGATTGGATCACTTTCAGATCTCCCACTTCATGGTATGCACGCAGAGGAGAAATGTGCTTTGACCTGTGTGCTCTGCAGGAGATGCTCGGCATGGTAGTACTGCTGTTAATTGCACAAGGTGTATCTGTGATGGCTCGCAAACCCTGGTGCATATCCTTGGAGCACCACAGACAACCCTGCTAGTTGCAAACATACCCGTTTCTCACAGCCATAGTTGTTGTTAGTTGAAAATATTATGTGATGACTGAGATGAAGCAGAAATTGTTCCTGATACATGTAGTGTGCAGCTCTACCATTACTTGCTACACCCTCCTAGAAGCTGGTAATAGCAACTGTGAAACACCCTGTATATTTTTGTAGATTTCACATAAAACATAACAACTATTTTCCATTTATACATATCAATATACACTAACCATAATAAAACAATGCGCAGTTTATGGCATTCTGCATACTAAGTACAAAATCAAAACCTGAAATCAAAACTAGTACTGTTGCAATTGAAAAGATACATAATGCAAGGTAATATTTGTTAATGATTTTGCTGCATTCCTCTACTTACAATATATTTATGGGTTTTCATACTTAAGTAAGAGTGGTATGTTCCTAAATCTTAATTAATACCATTAACATATGGGTACTATAAAGGTGCCTGAAACTGGAAATCACACCTTCATCCTGTGGCTGGTGTTAACTGATGTGATGAGAAGGAAACACCCACTTTCTACATTATTCAAAATGATGTGGGTATCACATCATGTGGACAGGGCGTAACTAGGATAGGGCATCTGTGGTACTGCACAAAGGTACCCAGACACAAGAGGCCCCTTAATGTCCAAAAGAAAAAAGAAAATCAACATGGGGAGGTTAAATGGAAAAAATGAAAAAGTAACATGCGTAAATAGAGGAGCATTAAGGGAACAGTTGTGGGAAGGAAATGGCAAAATCAGCTGTAGTGCAACATGCTTTGCAGTGACCAAACAACAAGATTCTATTTGATGAGAACTTGGTCATAACCACAGGTGGATACTGCTGTAGGTTGTTCAGAGAGGTAACAGACATGCTAATAATACCTAGTATAATTTCTATAAATTAAAAACGTCTAAAAACACAAACAGTGTAAATGATTTTTATTAATTTTGCCCATTCTCCTAAAGAATCGTGTTGTTGCAGATGACAGGCTATCCAGCCAAAAGGGTCAGTGTGTTACAAACCACGTAAACTATTACCTAAGGTAAAAATATCACAATGGTAACAACAAAAAATTTAAAACTTATAAAGGTTTCCAGTACTTCACATTGTGGTGGAATTTATTTGAATCGAGTTACGAACTTAGAATAGAATGTGATGTCTATGTTTAAGGACTGAGTTCTTTGGGATACTGTTTTGGGATGTATGCTTATTGTCTGTGCTCTGAAGAAACTATATACAAAATTAAGGAAGTTCTGTACATTTAATAGTGTTTATTCAGTGCTATTATGTAGTATAACTGAAGTGATGACCCTAATAGTGATCGAGTTTGCTGCAGTTTTTATGCCTTCAGAGCAGCATAATGGATATCATCACAAACATGGCCATGAAGATAGGGCCTTTGCTGACTGCCACATTAACAACACTGTTTCATCAATTCCTAGTGACTCCAATAGAAATTTTAACATCAAGTTGCATGTTTTTTGACATACAAGGGCACAATTATGACCTACCCAGGATGAAGCTATTTTTAAGTTGCATGCCCTCATTTCAGTCTCGGACCAATTTCCCTTGGCTATTTCATGATTAGATCTTAATCCAATTGAACAGGCTGATGATACTCTGCACCTGCAGCCTTTCTGTATTTTTAACAAGACAGTGCTCCAGTAAACGTTTTCAAACCAGAACCTTGTCTACGTGTGATTCCCCGTCTCAAATTCTTTGCTCACATTGCACTCTCACGGGTGAACGTTTTCAAGCCAGAACCTTGTCTACGTGTGATTCCCCGTCTCAAATTCTTTGCTCACATTGCACTCTCACGGGTAATGAACTACTGGCTGTGACTTTGTTAAAGACTTTTTGGATGTTCCAACTCCCACAAAATGTCAGGGCAGATCTATCGGCTTTTACAAATCTGTCTATTGATGAGCTGGCTAAGAAAGCTGACACAGTCGCTGTTGCATGTGCCAACAGAAACAATTTTGCTGCCATTGAAGAGGTTATGGAGGACGGTCTTGATTGCTCATGAACACTATGCACCATAGATGCAGGCTTGTGACAGGAGAGTTTGGTGAATGAATTTGCATGCCCAAACACCAAGTTACAGAGACAGAATTCTGAGTCTACTGCTCATTCAAGAAACAAGTTTCAACATACTCACAGGTGGTATTGTATCATAAGCATTTTGGCACAACAGCAAGACAATGTACCAAGCCCTGCTCCTACCCAAATGTAACAACGAATGCCAGTAGATGAGCATGCTCATCAATCTCGGTCACAGCACCTACAATACTCCTCAAGTGCCACTGTTACTGATGTTGCTGCTTCTGAAAGACTGTTCATTAAAGAGGAGTTATCACAGGCTGTGTTCTTAATTGAGACTGGATCAGAGATTAGTGTTATTCCTCCAACTGCAAGTGGTTGGTTACAAAAATTCCTACTTTAATGACAGCTAATAATTCATCTATCAAAACCATTGATAAACAAACATTAACAAAGGCCTTTCAGAATGATTTTTTGCCTGGTTGGACTTTCATTGTTGCTCATATTTCTGGGCCTACTATTGATGCCGATTTCTTGCATCATTTTTCTCTGGTACCGGACTTGGTGAATTAGTGCCTTATTAAAAGACCTTCATGTGCTCAACTCCCTACTATATTATGTCGAGATTACCACAACGTCTGCAGTGTGGATCATGTGAAGATTTCAGGACCAACTGCATCTCCCATGAGACAGTACATCCTGCAAGAAGACACTGCTTTCCTCTAAATGTGTTGCACTGCAAGTTTCAATATTGAGTGCTTCACAATTAGGGATTAAGCTGAGGAACTCGGCGAGATTGGGTGGAGCAGGTGCATATGAATTTGGAGAAGGCACTCTGGAAACTATGACAGTTACATGAAGTGGCTGCAGTGCAGATTGAAGACCTGTCACCCCCCTCCCCCTCCCTCACCTGAGACTGACCAGGTGGCAGATAATGACCTCAACAAGCTGTTATTGTACTGAAGGCTTTTCCAGCACCCACTGACTCAACACTTGCAATGGAGAGGAATTGCTGTTCTAGTCCCAATCACATCCAAACTCTGCCAAGACTGCCGATGGTTAGTAGACCTCGTCACCTTCCTCCAGAAAAGCTGCATGCTGCAAGAGTTTGATAGGATGATTAGTGACTGTTCTGTTTCTCATTCTAAGCATGTTTAGTCTTGCCCCTTACAAATGGTTAGGAGAAAGATGAAAACTGGAGAACCTGTGGGGATTACACAGCTTTGAACTCTCGTACAATCCCTGTAGGTTCCCCATCTGTAATATATCTGATTTTAGCAGTAACTTGTTGGGTGCACATATTTTTAAAGTTCTTGACTGTGCTAAGGCTTTTGTGCAGATTCCTATGACACAATATTATGCCTTTATGGCTGCATAATGCAGCCCTAACATGGCAACGGTTCATCCATGAACTTCTTCAGGGTTTTCCATTCGTTTTTTGCTATTTTGACAATATATTAATTTCCTCTGCTACATATGAGAGCTATTTGAAACATTTATGTGCAGTGCTTTGAAGTTTGGAGGACTATGTTATCATGATTAATGTTGATAAGTGTATTTTCATGAAGGAGATGGGTCTTTTCTTAGGCAACACAGTGTCTAACAAAGGCATTTCTAGTATGCCTGATACAGTTTCTGATATTCAAAACATGCCTCTCCTTGAGACTTTCAAAGACCACTGCTGTTTCTTAAGCATGTTAAATTGTTATCACAAATGCCTTCCCATTCTGGCAGAAGTACAAGAGCCTCTCTAAAGCCTCATAAAAGGAAAGAACATGTCTGGTAACCGAAAGCTTTCTTGGAATGATAGAGAAGTTAAAGCTTTTGAGGATTTAAAATTAAACCTTGCTAAGGCTTCTCCTCTGCCTCACCCCATTGTGTATGCTCCCACTGCTCTTTTTGTTGACACTAATCAAGTCACTGTGGGTGCTATATTGCAACAATATACTTTTCAAGCATGGCAACTTCTCACCTTCTTCTCTAAAAATTTGTCAAAATACCAACAATCTTGGAGTGCTGTTGATAGAGAGCTGCTGGCCATTTTTCTTGCTGTAAAACATTTTTGTCCTTGGCATGAAGGCCTGACTTTTACTTTATATACTGACCACAATCCATTAACTTCCATTTTCAAAAATGTCACGGAGCTAAATTCTCCATGACAGGTATGCCGGGTTGACTTCATAGCACAATTTTCTACAGATGTTTAACATATTTCTGGGAAGGACAATGTGGTGGCAGATTGTTTACCTCACAACTGTGTGGCAATTACTTTTACTGACTGGGTAAATGTGGCAACAGATAAGGACACAGACCTCCTCCTCCAGTATCAGCTGCAACCAGAAACAGGACTAAAAATCTGTCCATTTATCCCTGAAAAGGGGCCCTGAATTGTTTTTGATTCATTTCACTCTTTGGCTTGCCAGGGGTAAAGTGATTGTGCATTTAATTATTGACAAAATTGTCCAGCCTCTGACATGGAACTGATGCCGTAGCTGGATGAGGGAATGTGTCAAATGCCACACATGCAAAATTAGTAGATATACAGCTGCTCATATTGCTGATTATCCCACCCCTTCTGGGAGATTCCCTCATTTGCACGTTGACACTGTTGGCCCCCTCCCCCATCCCAAAAGATACTACTTTTGGTCACAGTGATTGACCGATTTACTCCATGGCCAGAGACTGTTCCTGTTCAGGATATTTCCACAATACTTATTTCTCAATTTTAGTATCTGAAAGCATTATTCCTAAGAGGAGGTCATATGCAGATGCAACATCCATCCTTTCTAACTACAGGGCCTTACTTGCTTCATGGAGTTCTTCTAGAACTTTTGCATTGAATTACTAAAAGTGTAACAAGGTGGCAGAATTCAAATTTATTTCTAATACATATTTGTAGACTTCATTCATTATATTTCTTACTCATAAGAATTATATTTATTAGGACCTTAAGAAAAACAAAACAGTCATTTTTTAACTGCGAAGATTACACCACCTGTTTTGGTATCCCACAGCTCATTACTTTAGATATGTAACACCAAGTTGAATGCCAATTATTCACAGAACTATTGAATATTTGTGATTGCAAACATGGCCATACTACAAGCTACCATCCTTCCAGTAATGGGATGATAGAGCATATGCACTGGACATTTAGACAGCATTGGCATTCTGTCCAGAATCTTGAGTCATGCCATTGCCTTTGGTTTTACTGGGATTGCGTACTAGTGTTAAGAAGAACACACAATGTTCCCCTGTGCAGCAGGTTTATGACGCATGAATAAATGTGCCTGGTGATTTTTTGCCATCTAAACTTACTCCCTTGCTATCTGGGATATTTTTTAAACAAAATACAAAAGCTTATACAAAGTCTGGTTCCCAAAAACTCTAATAGACATGAGACAAATGGTACAGTCAGACTACCCCTTACTCCTCACTATTCTGGCGCTCTCAGGATCCTACAGCATGACAAAAAGGTATTTCTGATTAACAGAAATGCAAAGCCAGATGTGGTCTCAAGTAATCACATAAAGTCAGCTCTATTTGTGACAGCAAATTTGGAGCATCAGACAAGGACAGCAATAGTACACTTCAAACTCCTTCAAAAGTAAGTCTACCTAGTGTTATTCAAACTCGTTGAAGTAGAAATGTTGTACCAGTATGGCAGTACCTAGGGGTATCAGGGGCTCCTGGTTTTTAAAAAAGTTCATGAAACTAGTAAATGTAATACAATTTCTATGTATATTGTTAGATGAGCTGCAGCTCTCCCAAATATGGCAGGGTGGGGGGAGGGGGGGTAGATGTGGTTGAATCAATTTGGATCAAATTATGAACTAAAAATAGAATATGATATCTATGTATAAAGACTAAATTCTTTGGGGTATGGTTTTGTGATATATGCTTATTATATGTGCTCTACATAACCCACCCATCATTTTGCATGACAATGCGCGGGCACATAAAGCGCAAGCTGTGGCTGCTCTCTTCAGTTGATAGGACTGGGAAGTACTGTACCACCCACCATACTCCCCGGGCTGTCCTTGTGACTTTGATTTGATTCTGAAGATGAAGGATCTACTTCATGGCATTCACTTCAAAACTGTTCCAGAGATTCAACAGGCAGTAGAATGCTCCATTCGCACCATCAACAGAACAGGCTCTGCTTACGGTATACTATGCCTTCCATATCGGTGGCAATGTGTTCTACACAATGTTGGTGACTACTTTGAAGGACAGTAACAGGTGCAAATATGTAACTCTTTTGTATCAGTTGTGGATAAATAGTTGTCACTATTTAAGTTCCAACTCTCATATAACCATGTTCAACTCCTGGTATTATCTATGCCATATGATGCATATTTGTTTTTCAGAAGCCACCGTGTCATTTAATTAAACAAACTTTTTCTTTTTTTCAATGTTTCCTAGCTCTGCTTGATTAGATGGCTAACAAAATGTTTAGTTTGGATTTTGCACCTGAAACATTGTGTAAATTGAAATCCCCATCCTGGTTTATTAGGTTTTTCAAATATTTAATATAATGGGCTCCTTAATTACACAGTCTCAGAAACTCGGTGTTTGCACCATAATACATAAATTTGGTGTTTGCACCATAATACAAAAAGTTGGTCTCATGTTTCATTTCATGATTATATTTGAGGCAGTGGTTGGTGACAGCTGATTTGCTTGGTAGCTTTAGAACATCTGATTTGCTTGGCTGTTTTAGATTCATGTGTTGCTGATGGTCCTTGCACCTCTTCTTGACTCTTTTAATAGTTTACCCTGTGTAAGATATTCCACATTTTCATACAATGCAGCACACATCTGGCTTCCGGTGACCTAAACAGTCTTTTAACATTACAAACAAACCTTTTCACCTTGACAAACTGGTTCAAGGCTGATCGACTGGATGTCAGTACCCAATACACACAATATTTTGGCAAGCAAACACACTGCCATCATCAGGTGTGCTGATGAACTGACCGATTCAGAGCCAACATAGCAATCGAATCTCCACCCAACTCCTGCTGGACTGCCATTCTGTCCACCATCCATGCCCATCATTTCCTCCAGCACTCCTCCTGCAGACACATTGCTGCCCTGGTATCTCTGCTGTTTCTCCACCTGCCCTTGACGTCAGTTCATTGTGGGATATCTCCTTCTTGTTCTTAATCTGACTAATTGTGGTGTTCCCAGGCCTTATTAATGATGTAGCCACTATCACAACTGATCAGCAGTTCCTTTACACAAATCTCAGCAGATTCTTCAGCAACAGGATTCCAGAAGTTAAGACATTTCTCTCAAAACATTGGTATGGTTTTAGTCGACTCCACGTAATTCCAATAGGCAATATTCTGTGACTGCTTACTTGTTATGCTGCTGTTATCTCATGTGCCATTAGTGTTCTCAGCAACAAGCTTCAACAGCATGAACCAACTGAGCTATTTATGTATTGCCACACTGGAAGGGTATCTGATAGGCCTCATATTTCCATAGTCTGAGGCCATCTTTGAAACTATTAAGCAGAGCCTGTATTGTAGCTGGTGGACAAAAGCCTGTCTTCACTTGGCATTTCTGGAGAATTCAATCTATCTTTCTTGATAATGTGTCACAAAGGACTAAAAATAATGGCCACATCTTCAGAGATTCCTCTTCTGTTTCCACTAGTTGTACTGTGGCTGTAGGACTCTATGAATCTGCTACTTCTAGTTGCTGTCCTTCCAGAACAGAGTTCTTCATTGAGGCTGTCACTGTCAGAGAGGGTGTGAGCCATATGCACCAATGTTCTGGGCATCCCAGTGCAGAGGTGCACCGGGTGGTGGCAACTGTCCGTGTGTAGGTACAGGTTGGCAGTGTGTGTTCTTCTGGTACATCACATAGCCCAACATGTCATCTGGTCTTCTTTTTACTAGGACACCTAGAAAGGAGAGCGCTCCATCCACTTCAACTTCCATGATGAAACTGATGTTCTGGTGTATGGAACTGAGATGTATGAAGAAGTCATTCAGTTTCTCTCTTCCATGTGGCCTATAAACCATGTTGTCTATAAACCAGAAAAAAGTGGGCTGAGTTGAGGGCTTCTTCCTTGAAATGTTCCATATACATGTTGGTGCTACTGGTGAATGTGACTCCCCATGGCTAATCCCCCCCCCCATCCCAAAAAAGTTTTGCATCACCTCGGTTCCGACAGTCCCGGAACCTGTACTGAAAACTGGAATAGAGATCAACATAAGCATCATTTCCACCCTTTTTATTGCTCATGAAAACCACACATTGCATGTTGTACCACCATACAGTGAGACCTCCAGAGGTGGTGGTCCAGATTGCTGTACACACCGGTACCTCTAATACCCAGTAGCATGTCCTCTTGCTTTGATGCATGCCTGTATTCGTCGTGGCATACTATCCACAAGTTCATCAAGGCACTGTTGGTCCAGACTGTCCCAATCCTCAACCACATTTCAGCATAGATCCCACAGAGTTTTTGGGGGTCGTGTCATCTAGAAACCGCCATTTTCAAACTATCCCAGGCATGTTTGATAGGGTTCATGTCTGGAGAACATGCTGACCACTCTAGTCAAGAGACGTTGTTATCCTGAAGGAAGTCATTCACAAGATGTGCATAATGGGGGTGAGAACTTTCGTCTATGAAGACGAATGCCTGGCCAATATGCTGCTGACATAGTTGCACTATTGGTTGGAGGATGGCATTCATGTATTGTACAGCCATTACGGCGACTTCCATGACCACCAGCGGCATACGTCGGCCCCATATCATGCCACCCAAAAACAACAGAGAACCTCCACCTTGCTGCACTCGCTGGACAGCGTGCCTAAGGCATTCAGCCTGACCAGGTTGCCTCCAAATACGTCTCCAATGATTGGTTGAAGGTATACGCGATGCTCATGATGCCAATCCTGAACATCCATTCGGCATGTTGTTGGGTCCATCTGTACCACACTGCACGGTGTCGTGGTTGCAAAGATTGATCTTGCCATGGACATCGGGAGTGAAGTTGCACATCATGCAGCCTATTGTGCACAGTTTTAGTGGTAATGCAACGTCCTGTGGCTGCATAAAAATCATTATTCAGCATGGTGGCGTTGCTGTCAGGGTTCCTCCAAGCAATAATCCATAGGTAGCGGTCATTCACTGCAGTAGTAGCCCTTGGGCGGCCTGAGTGAGGCATGTCATCGATAGTTCCTGTCTCTCTGTATCTCCTCCATATCCGAACAACATTGCTTTTATTCACTCCAAGACGCCTGGACACTTCCCTTTTTGAGAGCCCTCCCTGGCAGAAAGTAACAATGCAGATGCGATCGAAATATTGTATTGACCATCTAGGCATGGTTGAACTACAGACAACACGAACCGTGTACCTCCTTCCTGGTGCAATGACTGGGAATGATCAGCTTTCGGACCCCCTCCACCTAATAGGCACTGCTCATGCATGGTTGTTTACATCTTTGGGCTGGTTTAGTGACATCTCTGAACAGTCAAAGGGACTGTGTCTGTGATACAATATCCACAGTCAACATCTGTCTTCAGGAGTTTGAGGAACTGGGGTGATGCAAAACATTTTTTGATGTGTGTAGTAACCAATATAAAAAAGAAAGTATGTTAACGTCAAGAAGTATATAACAAGATTGGTCATCTATATGCCATATTTCTTGTCAGTATGTCCTAAGGATTCCTGTAAAGGCACTCCAATAAAAAAAGAAACAATGTTGAAGCTCACATGGGTGTCATTATCGTTAAATGTAAAGTTGTTAAGGGTCCAACATAACCAAATAATTGAAAATGTTATGTGAACACTTACTGAAGAAAAGGCTAAGCAGATCATTTAGTTATTTAACGATTGAGAGTGATGGGGCACCAATCTTGTTAATAATGGTGTGTAAAGGCATCCCGTCTTTGTGAAGCTTCAGCAGTTCATATAGTCTAAATGGTACTGGTGCTCTGTGTTGCAGCTTCTTAAAAACCATGTCAGGCAAGACAGATTCTTTGAGAAGTGCCATAGTCTTCCTCTCCACCTTCTTGATAAGATTGGAGTCGATATTCCAGTATGCACAATCTTCTAGCAAGCCCTGCATTTTCTCAGTGTAACCTTAGTGAGACAGAAACACAGTTGCATTGCCTTGATTGTCTGGTAAGACTATGACATCTTTATCTTCTCTCATTTGCTGTATGGCTTCCCTCTCCCTACTAGAGGTGTGTGGTTTTATAGGTTTTGTTCATGTGAGAGCAAGACAGCTTTTGTGAAGTACTTCTTCTGTGCTTCAGGTGGAAGTTGTGCAGCTGCCTGTTCCAGTGTACTGGTGAAGTCCATGGCAGGTGCAGATTTGAGGAATGGGTGGTTTCTTAAAAACTGAAACCACATCCTCATCTAGTTGCTAGGTCATGAGACTGATGATAGTGTTGCAGGGATCATCAGAAGCTTGTCTCTCTGATATATACTCAAATTTTTGTGTTTGACATCCAGAATCCTTCCATTGTGTGGAGTCTGCTCTGGCTCTTTGGACGCCATCACCCCATGCTTTTTGCATTGCTTATGGGACCCCATGGAGAACATGTGGTGCTGAATTTTGGTAAGGTAATGCACCAAACTGATTCAGTGGCAGCCAGAAGAATCAAGAAATGTGCCAACCTAGCCATGGCACAGGACAGAGAACCTTTAACTCACTGGTACCTAGACTTGATAAACATACTGGTGGAGCTATTTGAATTATATCTACAACTGGCCTTCCAGTTCAGTCCCTGGATGTGGGAATGCACTGATATTGTCATATGGGCCTCAGCAGACTCCACACAAATAAAGGCCACCAGACACCAGACATCAAAATTTGATGCTTATATGAGAGAGACAACTGTCTGATGTTCCCCCCAAGACTATCATCAATCGCTGGCTAAGCAACTGGATGTCGATGCATTTCCAGTTTGTAAGGAAGGCTCCAATACTGCACCCACTCCTAAATCTGCACATTACCATGGACATCATCAGTGCAATGGAATAGGCAGCTGCACAATTTCCACCTGTAGCAGCAGAAGAAGTACTTTGTGCAAACTGCCATGCTCTCATGTGTACAAAACCTATGAAACATCTCTAGTAGTGACAGGACAGCCATATGGGAATTGGGAGAAGATGCAGATACCATAGTCTTACCAGGAAACAAAGGAAATGCAACTGTGGTCCTATCTCACCAAGATTCAAGATTACATAGAGCGAATGTGGGGCTTGCTAGAAGTCATTGCATACTGGAAGATTGACACAGATCTTACCAAGATGGCGGAGAGGAAGACTTTTCAAAGCACTTTTCAAAGAAACAAGCTTGCCAGATGATGTTGTTAAGAAGCTACAACAGAGAGCACCAGTTCTGCTGAGACTTTATTAACTGTTGAATCTTCACAAAGATGGGAAGCCTTTACATTCTATTATTCACAACATCGGTGTCTCCAGATGCTCATGTGCTAAATACCTAAATGACCAGCTTAGTCTTTACTTCAGAAAGTGTACATGTAATATTTGCAATTCTGTGGACATTTTTGATAAGCAAATTGATAAAATCATTTTCAGCAAGAAAACCTTAAGAATGAGTATCCCTAACCAGAGAACGATATTTCAGAAGCAATTCAGTATCTTTAGTTTTATGAGGCCTGCTCCCTTTGTATGGAGCAGATGACTAGATTTCAGGCAACACATTGCATACAAATGTTGCAAAGTGCCAATGCCCTGGTGCCTCTCAGGGGAATAACCAGTAATAAAAAATGCTGAGCATTGCTGGGAAGTGACAGCAAACATTTTGTCTCTAACATCAGTTGTTCCCTTGATGTGGTCTATCAATCCTAGATGTTGTATGCAAAGGCTCTGAAACACTCTGCATAACAAGAACAGTAGCCACAGAATTGAATGCTGTGGAACACCAGTAGTAATTCATTCCCACTCAGAAGATTTATCATGGGTGCTGCATGACCTATTTAACATGACCTTTATCTTCCAGTTAGTAATATTTCATGTGAACAGGTAAAAGCTATGATTCAAACTGCTGTGTTGCAAACTGAGTATGAATCAAGTAGGCCTACTGAGCATGGTAATGTTACACTCATAAAATTTGCATTTGATCAATCATTAGAAGCATTGTAAATCCACTGCTAAATACTACCAATTATACTATTATCTTCATGTTATGAGAATGTAACAGATACCTATATCAATAAAAAATTACTATGTAGTCTATTTACAGATACAGATTGTGCTGTTTATATATTATTCTGCTTCATTTGTCAAATTCTGGTGAGCTTCTAGTGTGCATTTTATGTTAATAATCTCACAGTTTTCAATAAGAGGCGCTTGATTTCTTTCATGTCCTTCATCATTCTGAAGCGTTCTACAAGTCTCAAGGAATTCCTTTAATTACCGGCGGGGATTCTATTTGTAGTGCTATCAATTGATGACAAGAGATCTCAGAAGGGAAATGACCAGATCATTTTATGTAACTCCCTTCTGTCACTCCCTACTACCGGGGTCAATCAAATAAAAATCAGAACTTCTTTCACATGGCTTGCATAGTAGCATCAGCAGTGTGGCACTTGGGAATCACTTGTGGGAGAATTGAAGGAAAGAAGGAGAAGGACTGAAGGTCATTAGAGATGGAGCACAAGCTCAGATTGTGTCAAGAATGGGGAAGGAAATCGGCCATCCTCTTTCAAAGGAACCATCCAGGCATTTGCCTTGAGCAATTTAGGGAAAATATGGAAAATAGAAGTCTGGATGGCTGGACATGGGTTTGAAATGTCCTCCTCCCAAATATCCGGTGTGCTAACAACCACTGTGCCACCTCACTCAGTGAGAGGAATTGAGAGTGATAACCATGTACAAGGCTGATACACATAGGTCTGCCTTTTTAGTATTGCTGTGAGTGAACAGGAATAGCACTACTTATTATTATCAATTTGCTTGCCGACAAAGGTGTAAAACCTAGCGAAATTTTGAAAATTGTCCAGCCACAGTTCAATGATGCTACTTTCAATAAAACCCAAATGTTCTATTGTGCCCAGAAGTTTTGAAATGTTGTGATAAACGGGAAAAACAAAGCCATGGATGACATTTGGTGACCAGTGTCAATGAGAACAGTATTCAAGCCCTGCACGGGGTTGTGGATGGTGATCACAACATAACTTAAGTAGGATTGCATAACAGGTGGGGGATAAGTGTTGGAAGTGTCAATACCGTTTTATAGTGAAAAGCCAAAGAAACTGATACACCTGCCTAATATTGTCTAGGGCCCCCGCAAACATGCAGAACTCCCATGACAGAATGTGGCATGGACTCAGCTAATGTATAAAGTAGTGCTGGAGGGAACTGACACCATGAATCCTGCAGGGCTGTCCATTAATCCGCAAGAGTACGAGGGGTGGAGATCTCTTCTGAATAGCATGTTGCAAGGCATCCCAAATGTGCTCAATAATGTTCTTGTCTGGGGAGTTTGGTGGCCAAAGGAAGTGTTTAAACTCAGAAGAGTGTTTCTGAAGTCACTCTCTAGCAATTTTGGACTTGTGGGGTGTCGCATTGTAATGCTGCAATTGTCCAAGTCCCTCAGAATGCACAGTGGATATGAATGGATGCTGGTGATGAGACAGGGAACTTACATACATGTCACCTGTCAGAGTCATATCTAGACATATCAGGGGTCTCATATCATTCCCACTGCACACTCCCCGTATCATTACACAGCCTCCACCAGTCTGAACAGTCCCCTGCTGACATCCAGGGTCCATGGATTCATGAGGTTGTCTCCATACCCATAAACAACCACCTGCTCAACACAGCTTGAAATGAGACTCATCCAACCAGCCAACATTTTCCAGTCATCAACAGTCCAATGTCGGTGTCGATGCAACCAAGCTTTGTGTTGTGCAGTCATCAAGGGTACACTTGTGGGTCTTTGGCTCAGAAAGCCCATATTGATGAAGTTCTGTTGAATGGTTTGCATGCTGACACTTTTTGATGGCCCTGCACTGAAATTTGCAGCCATTTGTGGATGGGTTGCACTTCTGTCATGTTGAATGATTCTCTTCAGTCGTCGTTGGTCTTGTTCTTGCAGGATTCTTTTCCGGCTGCAGCAGTGATTGAGATTTGATGTCTTACCAGATTCCCGATAGTCATTGTATGCTTGTTAAATGGTCGTATGGAAAAATCCCCACTTCATCACTACCTCGGAGATGCTGTGTCCCATCACTCATGCACTGACTATAATACCACATTCAAACTCACTTAAATTGTGATAACCTGACATTGCAGCAGCAGTAACCGATGTAACAACTGCACCAGATACTTGTTGTCTTATTTAGGCATTGGCAACTGCAGCACCGTATTCTGCCTGTTTACATATCTCTGTATTTGAATAGGCATGCCTATATCAGTTTCTTTGGCATTTTAGTGCATATGACACTTGGACATGAAAAATGTTGTTAAGATCTGTTTTTTTGTCTTCTCACCAAGCACCAAGGCACAAGAGAAACTGCAGAGAGGCACTTTCACTGTCTTCCCAATTGCTTTGAAGAAGAAGGAGTGGCTTCTCTGGACTATATTATGACCTGTGACAGAACATGGGTTCTTCACTATTCACCAAAAAACAAGAGGATGAGTGAAGTGTGGAGGAAAGTTGGACATAGGCATTGATCCAGGTCACCCAGAAAAGTTTTGTCAACTGTGTTTTGGGACTCAAAAGGTGTACTGCTACCTGTCTGGTGAAGTATGGTGAATGTGGCCTGTTATCGTAAGCTGCTGGATGGTGGCAAGACTGATAATTGCAACAAATGATGCTGGCAACTGATTCACTATGTCCTCCTCCTGCAAGGAAATGCAGTCTGCACTTGTCCCCATGTGACTACTTTACGTTTGGTTCACTGAAAAGGGCATTGGGAGGGGAACATTTTGAAGATGACATTGCAGTTAAACACTATGTGCACAGTTTGACAGCCACGTTCTTTCTTCCATGAAAGGCTCAGAAAGTTTCTTGACTGATGGCGAAGATGCATTTGTGTTGATGAAAATTACATAGAAAAGTAAGGTTCTACCCTTATCTTGATATGTATCAGCAATAAAGCTGTGTTATGATATTCTGGTTTACATCTGAATGACCCTCACATATATGATACAGAACAAGATGTTTGTGGTTCCCTCTTTTCTGGAGTGTCATTGTCTGTTCTGAGTTTAGTGGGTTCCAAACATGTGGGATATGATCTTTGCCCAGCTTAGATATGTAGCATGCCCCAAATGGGTTTGATGTGGAACATTCTTAATTGCTCCCAGATCTTAAGGAATAATGATTGTGGGACATGTCGAAAAGTGTCCAGTAACATATACAACACATCTGTAAATAGTTATAGAAGTTCATCACAGGTAAGGTAAACAAGTTTCCTAAACCTACTAACAGTACATGGGAGCACTTCAATTTCCCTAACAGTCAGCACTCAAAGAATCTTTGAGCATGGCTTTTCTGACTGTACTCCACAATGCATTATTTACAAACAGTGATGGATTACAGTAAGTTGTTTGCTCTTTTTGTATATTGGAGAGCTGCTAGATGGATATTCCTGTTTCCCAAAGCAGTACATTACTTGAAACATACATTAAAGACATAATCAGTTGCCACACATTCATTGTTGCAATGTTCTTCCATAGTTCTCTTGATCACAAAAGGTTGTCATAAAATGGAAGACAGTTTGACTGATGAAGAAATTTTGGGGCCACTTTAAGAATTTAGTTCTCACATTGATGATGATAATTTTGAAATTGATGACAGTATTTCTGAAACAGACAGTACTTTTCTCCTTCATCTTATAAGCAGGAGTCACACAAAGAAGTTGAAAAATTTTATGAATTCTCATGGATTGCAGCAGTTTCTGGCCTGACTGGAATGTGTAAAATGACATCACAAAATTGCTTTAGTTGTAACAGTCAGTGAGCACAATGCACAACTTGATAAAGTAATACAAATAAATAAATGTCTATGTTCTTGACACAATACAAGTTTGAAGTCTGCATATATTGACAGAAGAATTGAAAGACATTCATGAAAGATAACAGGCCTTGCTACATAGGTGTTACATGTATGACTTAAGGCAAACTTTGCTACATGATGTTATGTGTATGAATGGTAGCCACAGAGTGCCAAAGGTGGGTGAGTTGGGTTATTGAAAGACTGTTGTAGAGATATTTGATATTTTTGAAAATTAAATAATCATTTAAAAATGGCTAGATCAGATTTTTTTGCTTGGGATGGGCAATTAGTATTAAGAGTAATATAGTTTATAAAATTATTGAGGGTTAGTAAATAAGAAAAGTTCACAAAACCATTTTATGCACCCACAGTGGGAATATTCTAACTACAAGTATGGCAGCCATATTTGAAGTGCTTTATATCAATTTTATCAAGTTTTTAATTAGTTACTTAATTATTTAATAAATGGTGTCATTCAATCCAGAAAAATTAGATCTACTAAAGTATAAAGGTTATCTTGGGAATCTAACCTGCACAAACTCCTTCCTGATGATGATCCCCAACATATCAGATAACACGCATTGCAATATGATGTTAGGATAAATTATACAGCAAATATTTTTATCTATTAGAATAACCATTAGGAGCTGTGCTGGCAAAGGCCATGTACAGGAAAGGAAATAATCCTGATCCAGGTATCATTTACAGGAAAGTGCAGCAACATCTAGCACAATAGACCATGACATATGTGATGTACAAAGACTGGGGTAGTTTCTCAAAGCCTAGAAGTTTGCAAAAACATTAATTATATTTTAAAATATTCTATATAAAGATGTGGTGATACCAAAATGTATAATTCCATCTGTCTAAACATACTCATAAAATTGAAGGAAAGCCTCCTGAGTGACTGTCCTCTGGTACTTTGAGAGTCTTGTAGTTTTAGTCTGTTTCAATTTCTTGTCTGTCAATGAGATGATGCCCGTAAGGTTTGCACACATGTAAAAGCTCTAGGTACCCAGTGCATTTTACAACAGCTTCCACAATTGCATGGAGGTAGAATGGCATGCAAGGAATCACAGAAATGACAAAATCATCAAGGGAAACTCAGAGGTACTGAATTGCAGATATTACTTCTGGAAATAAGGCAAAAAATTAATAGATGAGGATGAGCACACTAGCTGTTGTTGTTGTTGTTGTTGTTGTTGTTGTTGTAGTCTTCAGTCCAAAGACTGGTTTGATATGGCTCTCGATGCTTCTCTATCCTGTGCAAGCCTCTTCATCTCTGAGTAACTACTGCAACCTACATCCTTCTGAATCTGCTTAGTGTATTCATCTCTTGGTCTCTGTCTATGATTTTTACCCTCCATGCTTCCCTCCAGTACTAAATTGGTGATCCCTTGATGTATCAGAATGTGTCTCCCCAATTCTATTTGGTACCTGCTCATTAGTTACATGATCTACCCATCTAATCTTCAGTATTCTTATGTAGCACCACATTTCAAAATCTTCTAATCTCTGCTAGTCTAAACTTTTTATTGTCCTCACTCCAATCTCAACCATTGCTTCCCTTTCATGCCCCTCGACTCTTATAACTGCCTTCTGGTTTCTGTACAAATTGTTAATAGCCTTTTGCTCCCTGTATATTATTTACCCCTGCCACCTTCAGAATTTGAAAGAGAATATTCCAGTCAACTTTGTTAAAAGCTTTCTCTAAGTCTACAAATGCTAGAAACATAGGTTTGCCTTTCCTTAATCTAGCTTCGCAGATAGGTGGCATCTATCTTACTCCTGGTGATATGTGCTTCTACATCCTTACATTTTGCACTTCCTGTCAATCTCATTTTTGAGTCATTTGTATTCCTTTTTACCTCCTTCATTTACTGCATTTTATTGGTGTCATCACTAATATATAGACAAACATACACAGCGACCTGTTTCTGGTTGTCTCAGGATCAAGTTAAAATAAATAGCGTGTGGTATGCTGGAGTGTATGCAGGATGGTATTAGTGAAAAAGCTCACAATAGCTGAAAAAAAGAGAAAAAAAGTATTTTCCATTATCTCTATGATACTTCCCATGCATTATTACGAGACTGCTTTGTAGCTAGATGAGACTACATAAGATGGTGAGACTGTTTTGAATGATTTTCAATTCATGTGGAACAATTGCTTTAGTGTGGTCAATTTTCTTTCTACACTAGGGTATACTACAAAGACAGTTTTTATGCTAATGGTAGTGGCGTAGTCAGTTTCACAAAACCTCCAGGCTTGAATAATGAGATGAATTCTGATTCAGAGTGCCAAATAATATGGATAAAGATATGTGTGAATATTGGGTCAAAAATAATAACCAATTGCTCCTGTCAGCTACCTGAATCAAATATCAAAGTGGCTAAATGCTTTAAAGAAAGCTTAGAGAGTATTTCACATAAACTTCTCACTAATGCTATCGTACTGGGAGAAATTTCAGGTGACCACAGGATGCATCACACAATAGGTATAAGTAGCAGATTCAAAGGGTAATGTGATATTGTGCTATATAACTTTACTGAGAACTACTGTGGGTTATTGGGTACAGAGCATTCTTATGTAGTTAATATCTTAGATTCCTGGCAACAAATCAGTCTGAAGATTTTGAAAGGAGGTTACATTTTAATGTCTTGTTCAAGTAATTACAGATAAAATGTAAAACTGGACTGGACAGTGGGTAAAGGAGGAAGTAGGCGAGCATTTTCATTAAGGAGCTGTTTTGGTATTTGTGTCAAGTGATTTAAGGGAACCAAGGCAAACATAATGTGGTACTTACCCACTGACTGGTAATTTAGTGATTAGTTTCCAATTTGAGATACGCTTCCTGCCGCAATTTAGAAAAACTCCCAAAAAGCCTGGAAAATAAAGTTTAACTGATATTTCAAGTTGTTGGTTAGTAACATTTTATTTCCTCTGAGCATCAGAGAAATCTACAAAACATAAAATTATTGAGAAGAAGTACTGCATGAATGGTCTAAAAAATACATTCTATAACAAATTTTACTCTCTGTCTTCAAACAATTTTTATTAAGGCATATTAATATGCAGGGTGTTTCACAATGCCTAGTACAGGTTTCTACATTTGTAGAGGGGACTTAGTAGATAAAGTTTTTATATGGAGCCCATTTCAGAAATGTTTGATGATTGGATCGCTTTAAAATATCCCACTTCATGGTAAGTATACAGAAGAGACTGTGATCTGATGTGTGTTCTACAGGAGCTGCTCCATATGGCAGTACTGCTGTCCACTGTACAGGGTGTATCTGTGATGGTCTACAAACCCTGGAACACCACAGTCAACCATCCAAGTTGCAAATGTACCCATTTCTCACAGTCATTGTTGTAGATGGGTGAAAACTGTATCTTATGGATGGAGATGATCTGGCAAATGTTATTGATACATGCCTTCTGCATCTCTACTGTTACATGCCGTGGGAGATCTTCAAATTTATTTTATATCCAAATGGTACATCTCCAGACATTTCCTTGTTGAAACCTTATATCAATGTCCCCTCCAAAACACCCAGAAACCTGTAATAGGAATAGTGAAGCACCCTGTATATTTTTACAAATTACTCTTGAAACATAACAACTATTTTCTATTAAGCATATTATTATATACTCACCGCAATAAACCAACATTACTCAAAGTTCAAAATAAAAATGATTAATATACAGTTTACAATATTTAGTAGAATTTAGTACAATTAGTGAAGTTCGGTGGCAAGAGGAACAAGATTTCTGGTCAGGTGAATACAGGGTTATAAATACAAAATCAAATAGGGGTAATGCAGGAGTAGGTATAATATGAATAAGCTACTACAAACAGCATGGTGAATGCATTATTGTGGCTAAGATAGATACGAAGCCCACACCTACCACAGTAGTACAAGTTTATGTGCCAACTAGCTCCGCAGATGACAAAGAGATTGATGAAATGTATGATGAGAGAAAATAAATTACTCATATAGTGAAGGGAGACAAAAATTTAATAGTCATGGATGACTGGAATTCGACCGTAGGAAAAGGAAAAGAAGGAAACGTAGTAGGTGAATATGGAATGGGGGGTAACAAATGAAAGAGGAAGCCACCTGGTAGAATTTTGCACAGAGCTAACACTTGGTTCAAGAATCATAAAAGAAGGTTCTATACATGGAAGAGGCCTGGAGACACTTGAAGGTTTCAGATAGATTATATAATGGTAAGACAGAGATTTAGAAACCAGGTTTTAAATTCCAAGGGCAGATGTGGACTCTGACCACAATCTATTGGTTATGAACTGTAGATTAAAATGGAAGAAACTGCAAAAAGGTGTGAATTTAAGGAGATGGGATCTCGATAAACTGAAAGAACCAGAGGTTGTAGAGAGTTTCAGGGAGAGCATCAGGGAATGATTGAGAGGAATGGGGGAAAGAAATACAATAGAAGAATTGGTAGCTTTGAGGGATGAAATAGTGAAGGCAGCAGAGGATCTAGTAGGTAAAAAGACAAGAGCTAGTAGAAATCCTTGGGTAACAGAAGATATACTGAATTTAATTTATGAAAGGAGAAAATATAAAAATGCAGTAAATTCACAGGCAAAAAGGAACACAAACGTCTCAAAAATGGGATCGACAGGAAGTGCAAAATGACTAAGCACGGATGGCTAGAGGACAAATGTAGGGATGTTCTAGGCATATATCACTAGGGGTAAGATAGATACTGCCTACAGGAAAATTAAAGAGACCTTTGGAGAAATGAGATCCACTTGTACGCATATCAAGAGCTCAGATGGAAATCCAGTTCTAAGCAAAGAAGAAAAAGCAGAAAGGTGGAAGGGGTATATAGAGGGTCTGTACAAGGGTGATGTACTTTAGGACAATATTATGGAAATGGAAGAGGATGTAGATGGAGATGAAATGGGAGATATGATACTACATGAAGAGTTTGACAGAGCTCTGAAAGACCTAAGCTGAAACAAGGTCCCGGGAGTAGACAACATTCCATTATTACTACTGATAGCCTTGGGAGAGCCAGCTCTGACAAAACTCTACCATCTAGTGAGCAAGATGTATAAGACAGGCGAAATACCCTCAGACTTCAAGAAGAATATAATAATTACAATCCCAAAGAAAGCAGGTGTTGGCAGATGTGAAAATTTAATAAGCCATGGCTGCAATATACTAACACAAATTCTTTACAGACGAATGGAAAAACTGGTAGAAGCTGACCTCAGGGAAGAGCAGTTTGGATTCCGTAGAAATGTTGGAACATGTGAGACAATACTGACCCTACGACTTATCTTAGAAAATAGATTAAGGAAAGGCTAACCTACATTTCTAGCATTAGTAGACTTACAGAAAGCTTTTGACAATGCTGACTGAAATACTCTCTTTCAAATTCCGAAGATGGTAGGGGTAAAATATAGGGAGCAAAAGGCTATTTACAATTTGTACAAAAACCAGAAGGCAGTTATTAGAGTCGAGGCTCATTAAAGGGAAGCAGTGGTTGGGAAGGGAATGAGGCAGGGTTATAGCCTATCCTCAATGTTATTCAATCTGTATGTTGTGCAAGCAGTAAAGGAAACAAAAGAAAACTTCGGAGTAGGAATTAAAATCCATGGAGAAGAAATAAAAACTTTGTGGTTCGCCGATGACATTGTAATTCTGTCAGAGACAGCAAAGGGCCTGGAAGAGTAGCTGAACGGAATGGACAGTGTCTTGAAAGGAGGATATGAGATGAACATCAACAAAAGCAAAATGAGGATAATGGAATGTAGTTGAATTAAATTGGGTGATGCTCAGAGTATTAGATTAGGAAGTGAGATACTTAAAGTAGGAAATGAGTTTTGCTGTTTTGGGAGCAAAATAACTGATGATGGTCGAAGTAGAGTATATAAAATGTAGACTGGCAATGGCAAGGAAAGCGTTTCTGAAGGTGAGAAATTTGTTAACATCGAGTGTAGTTTTAAGTGTCAGGAAGTCGTTTCTGAAAGTATTTGTATGGAGTGTGGCCATGTATGGAAGTGAAATGTGGACAATAAATAGTATGGACAAGAAGAGAATAGAAGCTTTCGAAATGTGGTGCTACAGAATAATGCTGAAGATTAGATGGGTAGATCACATAACTAATGAGGAGGTATTGAATAGAATTAGGGAGAAGAGAAATTTGTGACACACCTTGACTAGAAGAAGGGATTGGTTGGTAGGACATGTTCTGAGGCATCAAGCGATCACAAATTTAGTACTGGAGGGAAGTGTGGAGGGTAAAAATCATAGAGGGAGACCAAGAGATGAATACACTAAGCAGATTCAGAAGGCTGTAGGTTGCAGTAGGTACTGGGAGATGAAGAAGCTTGCACAGGATAGAGTAGCATGGAGAGCTGTGTCAAACCAGTCTCTGGACTGAAGGCCACAACAACAACAACAACATCATTTAGTTAAATTCTGCAGACTGAGTGCAAAAAACCACCCAGAAAGCAAAACTAATACTGTTGCAATTGAAAACATAAATAAATTCAAGATAATATTGTTAATGATTTTGTTGCAATCCTCTGCATATGATACATTTTTGACTTTTCATATCTTAGAAACTGTGGTATCTCCCTCAATCTTAATTAATGCCATTGATATACACTCATGGAAATGGAAAAAAGAACACATTGACACCGGTGTGTCAGACCCACCATACTTGCTCCGGACACTGCGAGAGGGCTGTACAAGCAATGATCACACGCACGGCACAGCGGACACACGAGGAACCGCGGTGTTGGCCGTCGAATGGTGCTAGCTGCACAGGATTTGTGCACCGCCGCCGTCAGTGTCAGCCAGTTTGCCATGGCAGTCTTTAACACTGGTAGCATGCTGCGACAACGTGGACGTGAACCGTATGTGCAGTTGACGGACTTTGAGCGAGGGCGTATAGTGGGCATGCGGGAGGCCGGGTGGACGTACCGCCGAATTGCTCAACACGTGGGGCATGAGGTCTCCACAGTACATCAATGTTGTCGCCAGTGGTCGGCGGAAGGTGCACGTGCCCGTCGACCTGGGACCGGACCGCAGCGACGCACGGATGCACGCCAAGACCGTAGGATCCTACGCAGTGCCGTAGGGGACCGCACCGCCAATTCCCAGCAAATTAGGGACACTGTTGCTCCTGGGGTATCGGCGAGGACAATTCGCAACCGTCTCCATGAAGCTGGGCTACGGTCCCGCACACCGTTAGGCCGTCTTCCGCTCACGCCCCAACATCGTGCAGCCCGCCTCCAGTGGTGTCGCGACAGGCGTGAATGGAGGGACGAATGGAGACGTGTCGTCTTCAGCGATGAGAGTCGCTTCTGCCTTGGTGCCAATGATGGTCGTATGCGTGTTTGGCGCCGTGCAGGTGAGCGCCACAATCAGGACTGCATACGACCGAGGCACACAGAGCCAACACCTGGCATCATGGTGTGGGGAGCGATCTCCTACACTGGCCGTACATCACTGGTGATCGTCGAGGGGACACTGAATAGTGCACGGTACATCCAAACCGTCATCGAACCCATCGTTCTACCATTCCTAGACCGGCAAGGGAACTTGCTGTTCCAACAGGACAATGCACGTCCGCATGTATCCCGTGCCACCCAACGTGCTCTAGAAGATGTAAGTCAACTACCCTGGCCAGCAAGATCTCCGGATCTGTCCCCCATTGAGCAGGTTTGGGACTGGATGAAGCGTCGTCTCAGGCAGTCTGCACGTCCAGCACGAACACTGGTCCAACTGAGGCGCCAGGTGGAAATGGCATGGCAAGCAGTTCCACAGGACTACACCCAGCATCTCTACGATCGTCTCCATGGGAGAATAGCAGCCTGCATTGCTGCGAAAGGTGGATATACACTGTACTGGTGCCGACATTGTGCATGCTCTGTTGCCTGTGTCTATGTGCCTGTGGTTCTGTCAGTGTGATCATGTGATGTATCTGACCCCAGGAATGTGTCAATAAAGTTTCCCCTTCCTGGGACAATGAATTCACGGTGTTCTTATTTCAATTTCCAGGAGTGTATATATGCTATTTTGATGAAAACTGACATGTTGAGAACTGTGGCTGTAACATTATAACGTTTATAATTGAAACACCAACCAACCATGAGTATGGTTTAACAGGGTGTATTTGAATTAAACCATCGCCAGTTCCAGATTTTTTTTACAAATTTCATTTTGTTTCCTGCTGGGGCCTCGTTATGTATCCATTATTAGTTTGCTGCACTAGGATCAAGAAAAAGTTTTTTGTTCACTACCTGGTAAAGTTTATGATCGATATATTTCTTATGACCTCTATCAAAGCATTAATGAAAAGATTTTAACGTTATTAAAATATGAAATGTGGTGAAAACTTAGGTGCTGTATGCTTCTGTGAGATGAAATTGCCCTGTATTTTTGTTGTGAATTTTGAAATTATCACATTCGTGAGTGTGCACTATGTGTGTACCATTCAGTTTCATGAAAAATACCTCATACCACACCAATCTCTGTTTAATGGCAGCACACACAATAAACAGTTTCAAAGCATGACCCAGAATCACATGAGTAAAATAAAGATGTCTGAAACTGGAAATCACATCTTTATACTGTAACTGCATAACTGATGTAAAGACAGGGAACCACCCACTTTCAATATTAGTCAAAATGAAGTGAGCACCACACCATATGTACGGGGTGTAACTAGGTTAAGGCAACAGGGGCTCTGCCCCAAACATCCAAGACACAAGTAATGTCCCAACAGAAAAACGGAAAAATCAACTTGGAGAAGCTAAACGGAAAACCTGCAAAAATAATGTGCATTGCTCTCTTTACAGTAGCAACATACTCTTGCTCAGAACTGCATAATATTTTATACATCCACACTTTTTCTAATGGTTAGCAAGCATCCTGAACAGACCATACATGTTATGATGTCTTACTTGAAATAAATAGACTATGATGAGAATGGTGGCAAAATGGATAGAGAAGCATTAAGGCAACAATCATGGGAAGAAAATGGTGAAATCAGCTGCAGTGCAACATGCTCTGTAGTGTTCAAACAACAAGATACTGTTTGATAAGAGTTAGGTGGTGGCCACAGGTGGATACTACGGTGGGCTTTTTGAGGGTGAAAGACATGCTTGGGCAATTTCTATAAATTAAAAAACTTCTAATAACACAAACAGTTTAAATGATCTTCATTAATTCTGACCAACTTCCTAAAGAATGATGTTGCTGCAGATGATACGTTATCCAGCCAAAAGAGCCAGTTTGTTAAAACCATGTAAAGTGTTAACTAAGATAAAACTACCACAATAGTAACAACAAAAATGTTAAAACGTATAAAGGCTTCCAGTACATCATTTCTTGCACTTCCCAAATACTGAAGAAAAGACATAATGGTCTGTACCAAGGCAGCTATTTCTTTATAGCAGCTTTCATGGTAAAAATTGCTCCCAAACAGACCAGGAAGGTCCAACGGTACTGACTGGCTGCCGTGTCATCCTCAGCTCATAGGCGTCACTGGATGTTGATATGGAGGGGCATGTGGTCAGCACACCGCACTCACGGCCGTATGTCAGTTTCTGAGACCAGAGCTGCTACTTCTCAATCAAGTAGCTCCTCAGTTTGCCTCACAAGGGCTGAGTGCACTCTGCTTGCCAACAGTGCTCGGTAGACCGGATGGTCACCCATCCAAGTGCTAGCCCAGCCCGACAGCACTTAACTTCGGTGATCTGACAGGAACCAGTGTTACCACTGTGGAAGCTTTCATGCAAAACAACTAAAAATGTATTTTCTTCTAAATTAAAGCTTAATTTTCCATTCTTATTGTTACTGCTGAGACATTTAAAAGGAATTTAGATATGTAATACAAAGGATAACCTAGTGAAGATTCCATAGATTTAAACGTTCCTTCGATTCATCATAGGTGAGTCCATAATGCTCACCAAAGCCTTAGGAGTGTCTGCAGCTTTAATCAACATGCTCCTAGCAACGTTCAGCATGTGAGACAAATTATAAGACATAGTGCACCATTGATTAGCAAGTAAAAGTTCACCAGTGGACTTACTTTTACCTAGAAGACGGGATTAAAACAGTTATTTACTCAACATTAATGATGAAAACCATGTAAAACTTTAACTTCTTTCACAAAATTTCTGAAATCTGACCACTGACCTGGAAAGTGTACACCTCTAACAGGCAATATACCACTTCAAATTGTTCCTTGCAATTTTCAGAGAAATCTCCACTAAGAGAAAAACCAGACAGTAGTTCAGAGCTACATAGGTGTAGAGGCACAGTGTAATCAGTAAACCTCAAATTTTCATGAAAACAAATGCAATTCATCTCTTTCATGAAATACTACTTCCATCTAGTTAATAGCTCTACTGTCAAATATGTAAGGTCTCTTCAAATTTTTGTATATGAGACCTTAAGTCCATGATAGATTGCCACAGAGTAGTTGCATTTCATGTGAGTTTTTACCACATTTGTCTTTGTTACAGTTGCATTGAAAACATCCACGCAACAGTGCTAATTTTGATGGTACCTGTTGCGCAACTTTTTTGGAATGCAGCTTGTTCCACTGTCACAGTACATGCTGCTGATAACAGTAATGCCTACTTTATTTTTGCCCTCAGGGTTATGATCGGTACTGCTCAGTTTTGTCTGGTGTTTGTTTTACAAGCAGTGTTGGCCATATAATAACAGTGAGACAGAGTAATATGGACAGGTTTACTGGTGAAGAGTTGAATGAATGCACCCCGTGTATGGATTCAGTGAAAGCAATGGAAAACAGGCACAAGGGCACTATGCTAAACTGTTCCTGCAGCAGTCACAACCACATCACAGTACTTTTGCATCTGAAGGTTGTTGTATTTCTCTGTGTTTTGTATTGTACAAATTGGTAATTGTATGTTACAGGCTTTTTTGTTGTTGTGAAGATATTTTCAGAGAAAAAAAGTTAACTGAGGTAACAAACTGAATAAAACACAATTATATAATCAATCTTTAATGAGCCACTGGAAACCATCTGTCATTCATTTCAGAATACTCAGAAAATACGTCTCAACAACAAGTGAAATTTTGTTGATGAAGTCTGAGTCCATGCTGTAGATGCACAGCAAGTAGTAAAACCTCTGATCATATCTACTACCAATGATAAAAATCTTTTCTACATGTGTTTCTCCCCTATTTCAAGCACTGCTGATACTGATAAGAACTTAATTTAAGATCCAAAAATCAATACTGTCTGATAAAAAAGACGTAGCAGAGGTGTTTTTAGGGAAACATAGCTCACTGATATGAAGATACCCTGACATACACACTAATCAGCCAGAACACTATGATGACCAACCTACTATCAATGTAAATCCATCCAGGTGACAGCACTATCACCTTGCTAGGAATAACTACCAGTCAGACACATGCATGGTGCATATAGTACCAGTGAGCATGCTGTCTGTGTGTATGTAGAATGGGGAAGGTGTGAGATCTATATGAGTTTGACTGAGGACAGATTGCGATGGCCCAGAGGCTTGGCATGAGCATTCTGAAAACTGCATGACTTTTCAGGCATTTGAGTGTCTTCAACACATGGTGAAACCACGTCCAGGTGTGCGGTTGGGCACCAAATAGTCATTACAGATGTCAGATGTCACTGGCTGTGCAGATTGGTAAAACTGAACTTTGGCGGAACTAACAACAGACTTTAATGCGGAGCAGAGTACAAGTGTGTCCTAACACACGGTTCACCGAACACTCCTAACAATGGGCCTCCGCAGCATGTGACCATCAGCACTGCATAGTGTAGTGATAGAGCACTGCATGGTCTGATGAATCCCAATACCTTCCTCATCATGCTGATGGGAAGGTGTGAATCCATCATCTCCCAGGAGAACAGCTCCTTGATACCTGTACTGTGGGACAGAGACAAGCTGATGGCAGCTCCCTTATGCTCTGGGGAACATTCACACGGGCACGCATTGGTTCAATGGAGCTCATGCAAGACACCATGATGGCCAGGGTGTATCGTACAATAATTGCTGACCACATAAACCCTTTTGTGATGATCATGTTTCCCGATGGCCGTGGCATTTTTCAACAAGATACTGCACCATGTCACAGTGCCAGGGGATTGATGGAGTGGTTTAAGGGACAAAGCAGAGAGTACCATCTGATGTGCTGGCCCCCCAACATGCCAGATCTGAACCAGATAGAATGTATCTGGGTAGTGACTGAGCGTGTTGACAGAGCTCATTGGCCCCATCCCCGGAATTTATGTGAATTAGGTGACTTGTGTGTACAGGACTGATTGCGGGCCTTTGGTACAGAGTTGAGTGGAGGGTCAGAATCAGAGGCTCAGATGATTCTGCGACCATGTAGGCTGCAGATTCCTCGACTTGGGCCATAGGGTGGTGGGGTTTCAGGTCCCACTAAATAGGTCAGGTGTCCACTACACACAGGAGGCAGCTACACGGGTAGCAGGGGCTGTGTGGTGTCGACTGGGCGGTTTTTTAGGTTAGACAGTCTCAGGAAAGATCAAAAACGGCTCCAGTCTCAAAGGGTACACGGCAAAGAAACGACAAGAATCAACCAAGCAGCAGACGGTATTGTAGTTGTAAATTGTCATAGCTGTGTTGGAACAGTACCAGAGCTTCAAGCGCTGATGGAAAACACTGAAGCTGAAATCATTATAGCAACAAAAAGCTGGCTAAAACCAGAGATAATTGCTGCTGAAATTTACAGAGGCGCAAACCGTGTTCAGAAAGGATAGATTAAATAAAGTAGGTGGTGGTGTGTTTGTGTCTGTTGGTAGTAGTTTATCTTGTAGTGAAGTTGAAATATATAGTTCCCGCAAATTGCTATGGATAGAGGTTATACTCAACAGCCATACCAAAATAATAATTGGCTCCTTCTACCGACCCCCCAGCTCAGATGATATAATAGCGGAACGGTTCAAAGAAAACTTGAATCTCATTACAAGTAAGTACCCCACTCATACAGTTATAAATGGTGGAGACTTCAATCTACCCTCGATTTGTTGGTGAAAATACATGTTCAAAGCCGGTGGTAGACAGAAAACATCTCCCGAAATTGTACTAAATGCTTTCTCTGAGAATTACTGTGTACAATTAGTTCATTAGCCCACACAAATTGTAAGTGGTTGTGAAAACACACTTGACCTCTTCGCCACAAATAATCCTGATCTAACAGAGAGCAAGGATTAGTGAACACAAGGTCATTGTAGTGAGGCTCAAAGCAATATCAACCAAAACCACTAAAAATAAACGCAAAATATATCTATTTAAAACAGCAGATAAAAATTCACTTGATGCCTTCCTAAGAGAGAGTCTCCATTCCTTCCAGATATGGCTCAAATTCAAAGATAGAGTATCGGCAGCAATAGATAAATTCATACCACATAAGTTAATAAGAGACGGGATTGATCCACCATGGTACACAAAACACGTCAGAACACTGTTGCATAAGCAACAAAAAAAGCATGCCAAATTCAGAAGAATGCAAAATCCCCAAGACTGGGTAAGTTTCACAGAAGCTCAAAATTTAGTGTGGATGTCAATGTGAGATGCTTTTAGCTGTTTACACAATGAAACATTGTATCAACATATGGTAGAAAACCCAAAGAGATTCTGGTCATATGTAAAGTACACCAGTGGCAAAAAACAGTCAATACTGTCACTGCATTGGAAATGTTACTGATGATAGTGCCACTAAAGTGGAGTTACTAAATACAGTTTTCCGTAATTCCTTCACAAAAGAAGATGAAGTAAATATTCCAGAATTCGAAACCAGAACAGCTGTTAGCATGAGTGACATAAGGTAAATATCTTAGGTGTTGTGAAACAACTCAAATCACATAAGAAAGATAGGTCTTCCAGTCCAGATGGTATACCAATCAGGTTCTTTTCAGAGTATGCAGACACAATAGTGCCTTTCTTAGCAATCATATACAACTGCTCAGTCTCTGTTCCTAAAGACTGGAAAGTAGCAAAGGTCACACCAATATTCAAGAAAGGAAGTAGGAGTAACCCATTGAATTACAGACCCATATCACTGACCTCAATTTGAGGTAGGATTTTGGAGCATACTGTACTCAAACATTATGAATCACCTTGAAGAAAATGACTTATTGATACATAACAAACACAGATTCAGAAAACCTCATTCTTGTGCAACACAGCTAGCTCTTTATTGCCATGAAGTAATGAGTGCTGTCGACACGGAATCTCCGATCGATTCCATATCCCTAGATTCCCAGAAGGCTTTTGATACCATTCCTCACAAGTGACTATTAATCAAATTTCGTGCATATGGAGTATTGTCTCAGTTGTGTGACTGGATTCATGATTTCCTCTCAGAGAGGTCACAGTTTGTAGTGATAGATGGTAAATCATCATGCAGAACAGAAGTGATATCTGGCATTCTGCAAGGTGGTGTCATAGGCTCTCTGCTGTTCCTGATTTACATAAATGATCTAGGTGATAATCTGAGCAGCTCCCTTAGATTGTTTGCAGATGATGCTGTAATTTACCATCTAGTAAAATCATCAGATGATCAATTCTAATTACAAAATGATCTAGAGTGAATTTCTGCATGGTGCAAGAAGTGGCAGTTGGCACTAAACAAAGAAAATTGTGAGGTCATCCACATGGGTACTGAAAGAAATCCGATAAATTTTGAGTATACGACAAATCGCACAAATCTAAGGGCTGTCAATCCGAGTAAATACCTAGGAATTACAGTTACAAGCAACTTAAATTGAAAAGACCACATAGATAATACTGTAGGGAAGGCGAAACAAAGACTGCGCTTTGTTGGCAGAACACTTAGAAGATGCGACAAACCCACTAAAGAGACATCCTCTGCTGGAATATTGCTGCATGGTGTGGGATACTTACCTGGTAGGATTGACAGAGGACATAGAAAAAGTGCAAAGAAGGGCAGCTCATTCTGTGTTATCGCACAATAGGGGTGAGAGTGTCACTGATATGATATGCAAGTTGGGGTGGCAGTCACTGAAACAAAGGGGATTTTCTTTGCGGTGATATCTATTTATGAAATTTCAATCACCAACTTTCTCTTCCGAATGCAAAAATATTTTGTTGACACCCACCTATGTAGGGAGAAATGACCATCATAATAAAATAAGAGAAATCAGAGCTTGAACGGAAAGATTTAGATGGTTCTTTTTCTCACGCTCCATTTAAGAGTGGAATGGTAGAGAAGTAGTATGAAAATGGTTCGATGAACCTTCTGCCAGGCACTTAAGTGTGAATTGCAGAGTAATTATGTAGATCTAGATGTAGATGTAGACTGACGGAGTACATCAAAAAAGTTCAAAGAAGGGCAGCATGTTTGTATTATCATGAAATATGGGAGAGAGTGTCACAGAAATAATACAGAATTTGGGCTGGAAATCATTAAAAGAAAGGCGTTTTTCATTGTGATGGAATCTTCTCATGAAATTCCAATCGCCAACTTTCTCCTCAGAATGCAAAAATATTTTGTTGATACTGACCTACATAGGGAGAAACCATCACCACGATAAAATAAGGGAAATCAGAGCTCGTACAGAAAGATATAGGTGTTCATTCTTTCCACTCGCTATATGAGATTGGAATAATACAGAATTGTGAAGGTGGTTTGATGAAAATTCTGCCAGGCAATTAAATGTGATTTGCAGAGTATACATGCTGAAGTATATGCAGATGTGTAACCACCTGCCTCCAGCAACCTACCAGGGCCTCATTACTTGTATGCCATGATGCATCACCACTGTTATCTGTGCCAAATGTGTACATACTGGCTATTAGGTAGCTGGTCATAAAGTTCTGGCTGATCAGTGTACATGGCCATGCTCATGTTTCTAATAGTAACAGTGAAGTTGAGGTTATTTTTCCAAACTAAAAATAATGACACAATACATAAATCCTACAGTGAGTCAGGAATGGTTACCTGATTTCATGATATTATCAGCAGAAAATGAGAGAGTGGAAAATTTTGAATTTTTTAAAACAATCAAGGATTTTGTGACATAAAAATGTGTAAATAACCATTGATGTAAAACAAAACATTTTGGGTCACTAAGCACATACAGTACATTTCATTAACAGTTTATATCTTAATGTGCATATCTGTACTTTTACACTTCTTTGGCCCAAAATTTTTATTTCTGTTTTATCTTATGATACTGTTTTTACACAAACTGTGTTGCAACTAATACATTTAGAATGTTTTTATTGGAAGTAAAAGAAATACAGATTTTCATCAAAAATGAAATGTTTTTGTGTTTCTTTAACATTTACCCTTGGTACTGTGCAGTTAAGTGGAATGGTGAAAGAATGAATAGCTCTTTCAAGTGTTCATATACAAGAGAAAATATAGTCAAAATCAATGGCAGTCTTTTGGGTGTCCACCTTAGTTGATGGTTCCATTTGTTTGCACAATGTTTTGAGGACTGACGCAACCATCCTCTTCAGGTGTTGCAACCTGTGCTTTTACATACGCTCACTACCTGGACTTCAACCAGAGTTTGAAGTGTTGTTGGTGTCATACTGCTATTTAAAACTGATTTGGACTCCTGGTACTACCTATGCCATTTGATGCTCATTTGTTTTTCCAGAAGCCGCAATGTCATTCAATGAAACACAATTTTTTTTCTAGCTCTGCTTGATTAAAGGGCTAACAGAATGTTAGTAACTTGAATTCTGTACCTGAAACTTTGTTTAAATTGATACCTGCATCCTGATTTATTCAGTTTTTTGACATCTTTATTTTAATAGAATTCTTAATTACACTATACAAAAGACTTATTGTTTGCAATATAATAAAAAACCTTGGTTTTTAAGCCATAATACTAATGTTATCATGTTTCATTTCATGATCATATTCAATTCAGTGCTTGGTGACAGCTGATTTGCTTGGTTGTTTTAGTTGCATGTGTCACTGATGGTCCTTGCATCTCTCCTTGACTGTGTTAATAGTGTGTCCTATGTAAGATATTGCACATTTTCATGGCATCCAGTAAACTCTTGCCTTTTAGAAAGCTAGATTGTCTTTAAAATTACAAAGAAATGTTTCTGCATTGACAAAATCCCCTCTCCCTCTGCTCAGCTTCTGTTCGCCATCTGTGCCTATCATTTCCTCCCCATCTCCTCCTGCCAACAAATTACTCTATCCTCAGTGCACACCAGGTACGCATGCTGGCAACACATCTATTATTCCTCTGCATGCTCTCAAGCCAGTTCATTTTGGGATATGTCCAGGCTCTTCTTAATCAGACTAACTGCAGATCCCCAGACCATACTAAGGATGTAGCCACTATCATAGCTGATCACCAATTCTTTTACTCGAATCTCAGTAGATTCTTTAATGACACAGTCCCAGAAGTTAGATGCCTCCATCAGAACCTTAGTATGTTTGTAATCCATACCATATAATTCTAATATGTAATGTTGGATGACTGGTGACTTATTGGGCTGCTGAAATCTGGTGTGTTGCTGGTGTTCTCAGCAATGCCTTTCAACAGTATCTACTGTCTAACATATACAGGGTGGTCAATTGATAGTGACTGGGCCAAATATCTCATGAAATAAGCATCAAGTGAAAAAACTACAAAGAATGAAACGCGTCTAGCTTGAAGGGGGAAACCAGATGGCGCTATGGTTGGCCTGCTAGACGGTGCTGCCATAGGTCAAACGGATATCAACTGTGTATTTTTAAATAATAACACCCATTTTTATTACATATTCGTGTAGTACATAAAGAAATATGAATGTTTTAGTTGGACCAATTTTTTCGCTTTGTGATATATGGTGCTGTAATAGTCACAAATGTATAAGTACGTGGTATCACATAACATTCCACCAGTGCGGACGGTATTTGCTTCATGGTACACTACCCGTGTTAAAATGGACCGTTTACTAATTGCGGAAAGGGGCGATATCGTGTTGATGTATGGCTATTGTGATCAAAATGCCTAACGGGCATGTGCTATGTACGCTGCTCGGTATCCTGGATGACATCATCCAAGAGTCCGGACCGTTCACCGGATAGTTACGTTATTTAAGGAAACAGGAAGTGTTCAGCCACATGTGAAACGTCAACCATGACCTGCAACAAATGATGATGCCCAAGTAGGTGTTTTAGCTGCTGTCGCTGCTAATCCGCACATCAGTGGGCAGACAAACTGCGTGAGAATCGGGAATCTCAAAAACGTCGGTGTTGAGAATGCTACATCAACATTGATTGCACACGAACCATATTTCTATGCACCAGGAATTGCATGGAAACGGCTTTGAACGTCGTGTACAGTTCTGCCACTGGGCACAAGAGAAATTACGGGACGACGACAGATTTTATGCACTTGTTCTATTTAGCGACGAAGCGTCATTCACCAACAGCGGTAATGTAAACCAGCATAATATGTACTATTGGGCAACGGAAAACCCACGATGACTGCGACAAGTGGAACATCAGCGACCTTGGCGGGTTAATGTATGGTGCAGCATTATGAGAGGAAGGATAATTGGCCCCCATTTTATCGATGGCAATCTAAATTGTGCAATGTATGCTGATTTCCTACCAAATGTTCTACCAGTGTTACTACAAGATGCTTCACTACATGGCAGAATGGCGATGTACTTACAACATGATGGATGTCCGGCACATAGCTCATGTGCGGTTGAAGCGGTATTGAATAGCATATTTCATGACAGGTGGATTGGTCATCGCAGCACTATACCATGGCCCGCATGTTCATCGGATCTGACGTCCCCAGATTTCTTTCTGTGGGGAAAGTTGAAGGATATTTGCTATTGTGATCCACCGACAATGCCTGACAACATGTGTCAGCACATTGTCGATGCATGTGCGAACATTACAGAAGGCGAACTACTTGCTGTTGAGAGGAATGTTGTTACAAGTATTGCCAAATGCATTGAGGTTGACGGACATCATTTTGAGCATTTATTGCATTAATGTGGTATGTACAGGTAATCACGCTGTAACAGCATGTGTTCTCAGAAATGATAAGTTCACAAAGGTATATGTATCACATTGGAACAACTGAAATAAAATGTTCAAACGTACATATGTTCTGTATTTTAATTTTAAAAACCTACCTGTTACCAACTGTTTGTCTAAAATTGTGAGCCATATGTTTGTGACTATTACAGCGCCATCTATCACAAAACGAAAAAAGTGGTCAAACTAAAATGTTCATATTTCTTTACATACTACACGAATATGTGATAAAAAATGTGGGTTCCTATTTAAGAAAATGCAGTTGATATCCGTTTGACCTATGGCAGCGCCATCTAGCGGGCCAACCATAGCGCCATCTGGTTTCCCTCTTCAAGCTAGACAAGTTACATTCTTTGTAGTTTTTTTGTTTGATGCTTATTTTGTGAGATATTTGGCCCGGTCATGATCAATGGACCACCCTGTATATGTCTTGCCACACTGGCAAGCTGTCTGACAGAAATCTAGCTTTCCATAGCCCAAGATCATCTTTGATACTACCACAAAGTGCCTGTGTTTTAGCCGGTGGGCAGAAGACCATCTTCACTTGGTGTTTCCAGTTAATTCTTCCTTTCTTTCTGGATGATGTGTCACAAAAAGAATAAATGCAATGGCCCCATCCTAGTGAGGTTCCTCTTCTGTTTCTGCCAGTTGTACTGATGATGAAGGATATAAGCTCTTCAAATTTGCCACTTCTTGTTACTATTTTTGTGGAACAGAGTCCTCAGATGTTAACATGTTTGGTTGATGCTTTCCATTATCAGAGAGGATGCGGACCCTACGTACCAATGCTTCGAACACCCCATTCCTTTGCACTTGTGGGTATAGGTTGGTGTGTGTGTGTTCCCTGGTACATCCTATAGCCCAATGTGTTGCCCATTCTACTTTTTACCAGGACACCCAGCAAGAAGAGCACTCACCCACTTTAATCTCCATAGTAAAACTGATGTTCTTGTGTATGGAACTGAGGTACACAAAGAAGTCATTCAGTTTTTCTCTTCCATATGGCCATATGATGTAGGTGCTGTCTACGTACTTAAAAAACCTGATAACTTTCCATTGGGTTGCTTCCAGACCTTCCCTATAGAAATTTTATGGATACATGGTGGTGAAAACTCCCTATGGCTACTCCCTCCCTTTCCTCACTGTCAAAAAGAAAGTACACTGACATGAAGATACACCTGAAAAGGTTGATGGTCTCTATGTCATATTGCTGGTCAATTAAGGACTCTTCTAGAGGCAGTCTGGTAAGAAGATAGACAACGTCAAAGCTCAAAAGGATGTTGGTATTCCTAAACTCAAAGTTGTTAAGACATTCAAAAAAGTCCACTGAGCTGAGAATGTGATGTGAACAATCCCCAACATAAGGGCTAAGTATATCCTTCAGATATTTAATGAGTGAGTATACTGGGGTGCCAATGTTGCTAACAACTGTGTGTAAAGGCATCTCACTTTTGTGAACCTTCAGCAGTCAATTAAGGCCTGGTGCAGCTGGTGCCCTCTGTAACTACCTTGTCTGGCAAGCCGGATTCTTTGACAAGTGCCACAGTCTTCCCCTCCACCCTCAAGATGAGATCAGTGTCAATATTTCAGTATGCATTGCCTTCTAGCAGGCAGCACATTTTCTTCAAGTAATTTTGGTGGGATAGGACCATAGTTGCATTGCCTTTATTGGCTGGTAAAACCACAATATCTAGATCTTCTCTTAGTAGCTGTATGGCTACCCTCTCCCTGTTTGAGATATTTGGTTTCACAGGTTTAGTTCACAAGTGAGCATAAGAGGTTTGACAAAGTACTTCCCCCACTGCTTCAGGTGGAAGTTGTCTAGCTACCTGTTCCACTACACTGATGATGCCCATAGTAATTGCAGATTCAGGAGTGGGGGTGTAAAACTGTGTCCTTTCTTAAGAAATGAAACTGTGTCCACATCCAGGTACTTAGTGATAGCCTTGTAGGGAGCTTCAGGGAGTTCTCTCTCTGATGTACACTAAAATTTTATGTTGACATCCAGTGGCCTTATTTTGAGTGGGATTCACTGTAGCTCATGTGACACCATCAAGCCATGCCTTTACATTTCTTTTGAGACACTATTGAGAATATGTGGTGCCAAATTTCTGCAAAGTAACATCACACAGACTCAGTGGCAGCCAGAAGAATCACGAAACATGCCAGTCTAGCCACGGCATGGGAGAGTGTACCCTGTACCCACCGGTGTCTGGACTTGACTAACATATCAAAAGCACTATTCACATTATATCTACAGCTGGCCAACCTGTTCAGTTCCTGGACATGGGAGTTTACTGATGGCACCAAGCAGCAAACTGACCTCACTAGCAACTCCATTCTGTCAATTGTAAGCAGTAAAGTCTACATGTTCAGTAAAAGAGAAAACGTGGGAAAGATGGAAAAAGTAAGTCTAAATGTTCAATAACATGGATAAGGAAGATATCATCATATTTGTTAAAAGAGAAATAGAGTCATTTAATTCATGAAATGAACATGAGAAAGAACTGTGGCTGAAGGTCAAGAACATATCTGATCAAGTTGTAGAAAAGCATCCAAGCCTTTCTACCACAACAAGGAAAATTCTGTAGAGATCCCCCTCAGTACACAAAAAATATCAATATCAAGAAAACTTCTTAAGACACACCACATGCTGCACAACACATACAAAGCAAAGAATGGAACTGCAGATGCTCGAGTGTTAATCTCTTTAGAGAAGGCACTGATTGTTTCTTGCCACTAAGATACTTCACATACAACCAGAATCTCTTTGTATTTTCTGCCAAGTTTTGAGACAAAGTTTCATTGCGGAACTGTTATAAGCATCTCGCATTGAACTCTGTGCTAAATTTCAAGCTTCTGTAAAAGATTGCCAATCTTGGGGATTTTGCGTCTGTTTAAATTTGGCATCTTTGTTTCATTGTTTCTGCAACAGTGTTCTAGCCCGTTTTGTGTACCAAGGACGATCAGCTCCATTGTTTGTTAATTTATTTAGTATAAATCTTTCAATTGCTGCTGATACTATTTCTTTGAATTCAAGCCACATCTGGTCTACACTTATATTATTAATTTGGAATGAGTGGAGATTGTCTCTCAGGAAGGCGTCAAGTGAATTTTAACCTGCTTTTTTGAATAGGTATATTTTTTGCTTATTTTTGGAGGATTTGGGGATTACAATATTCAATCTTGCTACGACAACCCTGTGTTCACTAATCCCTGCATCGGTTTTGATGCTTGTTGTTAACTCAGTATTATTTGTTGCTAAGAGGTCAAGTGTGTTTACACAACCGTTTACTATTCGTGTGGGCTCATGAACTAACTGCTAGAAATAATAATGCTACAATAATAATGACTTTAGGAATTTATAAAGCATATAAAATGAAGAAATAACTTTTATGTTATGTGGCACACCATTGTACATTTGTATAACACTATTTGTAGTGGGGTTTTTAAAGGCTGTTCAAAAATGTCTCTGAGCACTATGGGACTTAACTTCTGAGGTCATCAGTCCCCTAGAGCTTAGAACTACTTAAACCTAACTAACCTAAGAACATCACACACATCCATGCCCAAGGCAGGATTCGAACCTGCGACCGTAGCGGTCGTGCGGTTCCAGACTGTAGCACCTAGAACCACTTGGTTCTGTGACCTTGTAGGCTGCAGATTCCTCGACTTGCGTCAAAGGGTGCTTGGGTTTCGGTTTCCGCTGAATATGTCAGATGTCCACTATACACAGGAGGTGGCTACATGGGTAACAGGGGCTGTGTGGTGCGGACTGGGCAGTTTTTTAGGTTAGAGGGTCTCGGGAAACACAAGAAGGGCTTCAGTCACAAAGGGTGCAGGCCAAACACAGGAATAACATAGATACAGGAACCATTGGTATAACAGTAGTAAAGTGTCATAGCTGTGTTGGGAAAGTACTAGTGCTCCAAGTGCTAATAGAAAGCACTGATGCTCAAATCATTATAGGCACTGAAAGCTGGCAAAAGCCGGATATAAGCTCAACCGAAATTTTTGCGCAGAACCTAACGGTGTTACGAAAGGATAGGCTAAACATGGTTGGCGGTGGCATGTTTGCTGCTGTTAGAAGTAGTTTAAATTGTCATGATACTTCCTGTGAGTTAGTGTGGACAGAGGTCACTGTTGGCAACTGGAATAAAATAATAATAGGATCCTTTTACTGACCTCCCAATTCAGATGATACAGTTGCTGAAAGGTTCAAAGAAAACTTGAGTTTGATTTCAAACACGTACCCGACTCATGCAATAATAGTTGGTGGTGACCTTAATTTACCCTCGATATGTTAGCGAAAATACGTGTTTAATTCTGGGGGTACGCATAAAATATCATCGGAAATTGTGCTAAACACAGTCTCTGAAAATTATTTCGAGCAGTTAGTTCATGAGCCCACGCTAATAGTAAACGGTTGTAAAAACACACTTGACCACTTAGCAGCAAATAATCCCGAGCTAATAATGAGCATCAAAACCGATTCAGGGATTAGTGAACAGAGCGTTGTCGTAGCGAGATTGAATATTGTATTCTCCAAATCCTCCAAAAATAAGCAAAAAATATACCTATTTAAAAAAGCAGTTAAAAATTCACTTGACGCCTTCCTGAGAGACAATCTCCACTCATTCCAAATTAATAATATAAGTGTAGACCAGATGTGGCTTGAATTCAAAGAAATAGTATCAGCGGCCATTGAAAGATTTACACTAAATAAATTAACAAACAATGGAGCTGATCGTCCTTGGTACACAAAACGGGTTAGAACACTGTTGCAGAAACAATGAAACAAACATGCCAAATTTAAACAGAGCACTTGGCCATGAAAGGCAAAGGTCCCAAGTTCGAGTCTAGGTCTGGCACACAGTTTTAATCTGCCAGGAAGTTTAGTATCAGTACACACTCTGCTGCAGAGTGAAAATCTCATTCTGGAATGCCTTCTCTGTGCAATAGCAATGGAGATACTATCTAAGACAGTGCTGCCAAAGCAGAGTTACTAAACACAGCCTTCCAAAATACCTTCACAAAAGAAGACAAAGTAAATATTTCAGACTACAAATCAAGAACAGCTGCCAACGTGAGTAACGTAGATGTAACTATCCTCATAGTAGTGAAGCAACTTAAGTCACTTAATAAAAGCAAGTCTTCTGGTCCACACTGTATACCAATTAGTTTCCTTGCAGAGTATGCTGATGCATTAGCTCCATACTTAACAATCGTATGCAACCGTTCGCTCGACGAAAGATCCGTACCCAAAGACTGGAAACTTGCACAGGTCACACCAATATTCAAGAAAGGTAGTAGGAGTAATCCACCAAATTACACACCCATATTGTTAACATCAATATGCAACAGGATTTTGGAACACATATTGTGTTCAAACATTATGAATTACCTCAAAGAAAACTGTCTATTGACACACAGCCCACATGGGTTTAGATCATCATTCCTGTGAAACACAACTAGGTCTTTATTCACATGAAGTGCTGAGTGCTATTGACAAGCAATTTTAGATCAATTCCGCATTTATGGATTTCTGGAAGACTTATGACACTGTACCACACAAGGTATTGTTATAGGTCGTTTGCTGTTCCTTATCTATGTAAACGATTTGGGAGACAATCTGAGCAGCCGTCTTATGTCGTTTGAAATTGATGTCATTTATCAACTCAGAAAGGCATCCGAAGATCAAAACAAATTGCAAAATGAATTAGAAAGGATATATGAATGGTGCAAAAATTGGCAGTTGACCCTAAATTGCTGGTCGGAGTGGCCAAGTGGTTCTAGGCGCTACAGTCTGGAACAGCGCGACCACAGATGTTAATTTCTGACTAACTAAATTCATGTTAATTTCTGACTAACTAAATTCAATGTTAGACTCAAGATCACTATAATTATCCACTTCCAGAAACACTGCCTAAACAGGAATGCAGGGCAGATGCTGAAAGTGAGTATTACATTACAAAATATCCGAAGACACACACACGAAAGATGATATATAATGGTAACCACCTCAATCAAAAGACAACAGCCAGGCTACACTTATCTATCAGCACTTAAACAGATACAAGGGAGCTTTTATTTTTTCATGTTCTTAAGTTGACTAAGTATAACCAAAATTTAAAGTTTCTCTTATAAAAATGAGTTAACTCAGGACTTTATGTTAAGCAGTTAATTAGATGAAGTGAGTTCCTGCACATGACTCTCTCAGTAATTTGTTCCCAAAGAACAGATCACAATTTTGCAGCATCCAACAACCAAGTGTTTATTATTATACAAGGTGGATCTGAAAAGTCTGTAGAATGGTCTCAGACAATAAAGGAAAGAAGAATTACAAACAAAATACATTTAATGTCCTTCAAAGTAATCACCATTAGCTACAACACACTTGTGACATCAGTTAAAAAGCTCTTGGAAACTGTCGCAAATGCTTCTTGAGAAATCACTCGAAGCACTAAGGTCACACACAACATCTGTGAAGCACAAGAATCCACAGATAATTTGAGGTGGGTTAACAAAAAGAAGTCTGCCAGTGCCAAATGCACAGACTTAGGAGTGTGTTGAAGAACAGTTACTTTACACTGAGAGATAAAGTTGAGCATGCAGTTGTTGTGGATATCCAACAACACATGATCACAGTGCTTCTAGCAGTTTCACAAGAAGCATTTGCTGACAGTTTTGTGACTGATGTCAGAAGTGTATTGTCACTAATGTCAGTAAAGGTATGTTCTTTGCAACTCTCGTTTCCTTCATTTTCTTTGACTGCTCACCAAACTTTTCAGATGCTCTTTGTATTTAGTACAAACACTATTTGGTTTCAAGACACACACCCTTCATAACAGAACATCACCCTTTCAATAGCTTTGATACTCAGTATTAACATTTGTGAGTGTTGACATCTGTGACCATATGCACTTTTTTGCTGTAAGCAAATATTAAATTCTAAGGTCTATAAGTGGTTGACTGTTGTGACTCGCCGATCTTTCAAAGTGCCGCCGCGCAGTTACGCACGTCCTCTACATCCACATGTAGAGGACTGTCTGCCAGCCATGCAGCAGCAGCAGCACCACCTAAGCGGCCAGTCAGCCAGCGGCCGCTAGACTTGGGCTCAGTTATGATTTGACTGTTAAAGTGTACACACGTCTTACTCTGTTTACTTGATCTGTGACTTTCATGTATTGCGTCTTTCTTTAAATATATTTGTTCAACTTGAAGATATTACATTGACTAATACAGATGATTGCTGGAAGATACTAACCAAAATATCACTCAAAAAACTAACAACATCTGATAAGACACAAACTTTCATCAGTCAATTAAGAATTTCTGTCTCTATGACCCACAATAAGCCACATCAGTATGAAAAGCTGAATTGGATCGTTGTCTCATTAATTATGTTTTCATTATTCTTATAACTTTTTATGGTTATGAGAATAAACACAGGTTTTAATTAAGGAAAAAGGTGCTTGAATAACTTATCTAAAAAAAAAAAAAAACAGTGTTCCTTTTAAATTTGGAGTGTGAGACTTGTTTGTTATCATATTCATGATCTATGGAGGACCCTGTTACACTGTGAGTGAACTGTAATGTAATTTATATCTAAAAACAAAGATGATGTGACGGCACAAATTACTGAAGCTCCAGATCAATACAACCCCATTACTGGCATAAAATAAGTATTTTGTGGAGCTGTCAGAATCTAGAATAGAAACTTTTTAACCCTTTAACTGCTGTGGACATGTTAACGCGTGCACCTTTGTACCTCTCCCTGTGTGCTCCGAACGTGTTGACGCGCACCACCAGCACCAGTACGCGTAGACACGTTCAGAGTACCAGGTAGAAGGACTGGTGGTGCACGTCAACACGTTCAGAGCAAACAGGGGCAGGTACAAAGCATGCATATTAATATGTCCAGAGCAGTTAAAGGATTAAAGCCAGTGTGCATAATCAAAAATGTATTTTCATGCCAGTATATTCTGATCTGAATTTCCTGTTCATTGGTACTGAAAGCTGGTTAACTGATATGAGCCAGTTGTTAAGTGATATGTATCTTGTATATATTCATGGAATTGTGTGTCTGGTGAGTGACTAGGCCAAGAAAAAAGCAGTATATTCAGTACTGTGAACAAGACACTGAAGTTGTAGGAACCATGAGTGTGCTTAAGGAAGAATACGAGTTCCCAAAATTCGCACATAAAGGGAGGAAAGAAGACAAATTATGTATCTCTGACAAGGTCATTATAGATGGAGCACAAGCTCAGTCAGGAGAAAGATGAATAAGGAAACTGGCTAGGTCCCTTTCAAGGTACCCAGATCAGTATTCACTGTAAGGGCTTTAATTGCAGCTCCAGATGGATTACTGTAACAAATTGCTTCTAATTGATAAAAATGGTAAAAGCACAACAAAACAGTTAAGAATGGGATTATCTGTATGCTATGTAAGAGTGTTTTCCATTTTCATTGCGGATAAATTGATCCTTCAGTGAAGGAAAATTCGGACATACTGGCACACTGGAACTTCATCAAATGCTACATTAAAAGATGATGAAAACAGTAAAAATATAAAACTGTGACTATAAATGTGAACTATCACTATTGTCTGTGGAGTTACTTGATGAAAACCTGTGTCTCAGTACAGAAAATGGTCAAAAACAAAAAAGTGTGTAATACATGAGACACAATCACAATGTGATCTAATCTGAATGTGAACAGTGAAGGTCTTAGTTCTCGAAATATTACTAGCAATAATTTTGAAATGTGCCAGTTTTGTAAAATTAGGAATGTGTATGATGATGAAAACTGAATTTTGTCTTTTATCATCAACAAATTGAATGAAAAACATAAGACAGAATCAGAAAAGAGAGGAACGTGTGTAAAAGTATAAGCCTCAACACCATCTCCAGAAAAGTAGACTGCATGGAGAAAGACACAAAAAATGAAACAATTATCAAGGCATCACATGTGTGAAATGAAAAACAATGTACCACATTCACTGTGCAACAACAGACCCCAAGAAAAAAAATGTGGCTGCGTTTGAAATAATATGAACCAAAATTAAGCCTACAACTTGACATAGACAGCAAAGACGGGACTATTGAATTAACTAAAAATATACAAATGTGGAAAGAAAAATACATAAAGCTACAACAGTCCAAATTGCATGCTATTTGCCATAAAAGTTGCGATGTAAATTCATCAGACACAAAAAACTGTACAAGTACTCAATGTTAAAACATGCAACAACTTCCACTCTCATACCCTTGTGAAAGACCTTACCAAGAGACTGACAAAATTCTGATCCTATGAGAAATCGCTAAGTGAGCTGAACACTTCTATCTAGTCACTTGCCAACCAATCTGGTGTAGCAGCAAAGGAAATCTGATGTTTAAATTTTACATTCAAAAACTTGTTCACACGAGATCATGCAGACATACCATCATTAGACTGTCATGAAGATTCCCATATGGAGGACATAGAAATATGCATCCCTTGTGTTGGGAAGCAACTGAAAGAGTTGAAAACAAATAAGTTGCCAGGTCTTAATGGAATCCTAATTGAATTTTACAGAGAGTAATTTTCAGCACTGAACCCTTAGTTATCAAGTGACTGGAAAAAAAGTGCAATTTACTATTTTAAATAAGAAGGGCAAAAGAACAGACACATAAAATTACAGGTCAATATATTGAACATTAGTTTGCTGCAGAACCCTTGAGCATATTCAAGTTTGAATAAATAAATTTCCTTGAATCAGTAAAACTTCTGTTTACAAATTGGCACAGATTTAGAAAGCATTGTTTGTGTGAAACTCATCTTTCCTTTTTTCACATATCCTGTGAACCATGAGTGACGGACGTAAAGCAGATTCAATATTCCTAGATTTCCTGAAAGAATTTGACACAGTGCCCCACTGCAGATGGTTAATGAAGGTCTGAGTATATGAAACAGGTTCCCTGATAAATGAGTGGCTTCAAGACTTCTTAAGTAATAGAACCCATAACACTGTCTTGGATGGCACAGGGGTATTATACAGAACATCCCATGGAAGTGTGATAGGAATGCTCTTGTTCTCTATGTCCATAAATAATGTGATGAGTAGTGTGAGCAGTGATCTGTTGCTGTTTGCTGATGATGTAGTGTCTTCATTGAATGACTGCAAGATGGTACAACACGACTGAGACAGAATTTCTTTGTCGTGTGATGAATGGCAGTTTGCTCTAAATGTAGGAATCAACATGGATTCCAGAAACAGCTATCGTGTGAGACCCAACTCGCTTTATTTGTTCATGATGTCGATCTGTTGTAGAATTTTAGAAAATGTTTTTTGCTCGCGTATCATGTCACTTCTGGAAACCCAGAATCTACTCCGTAGGAATCAACATGGATTCCAGAAACAGCGATTGTGTGAGACCCAACTCGCTTTATTTGTTCATGAGACCCAGAAAATATTAGATACAGGCTCCCAGGTAGATGCCATTTTCCTTGACTTCCGGAAGGCATTCGATACAGTTACGCACTGTCGCCTGATAAGAGCCTACGGAATATCAGACCAGCTGTGTGGCTGGATTGAAGAGTTTTTAGCAAACAGAACACAGCATGTTGTTCTCAATGGAGAGACATCTACAGACGTTAAAGTAACCTCTGGCACACCACAGGGGAGTGTTAAGGGACCATTGCTTTTCACAATATATATAAATGAACTAGTAGATAGTGTAGGAGGTTCTATGCAGCTTTTCGCGGATGATGCTGTAGTATACAGAGAAGTTGCAGCATTAGAAAATTGCAGCGAAATGCGGGAAGATCTGCAGCCGATACGCACTTGGTGCAGGGAGTGGCAACTGATCCTTAACACAGACAAATATAATGTATTGCAAATACATAGAAAGAAGGATCCTTTATTGTATGATTATATGGTAGCAGAACAAACACTGGTAGTAGTTACTTCTGTAAAATATCTGGGAGTATGGGTGCAGAATGATTTGAAGTGGAATGATCATATAAAATTAATTGTTGGTCAGGTGGGTGCCAGGTTGAGATTCATTGGGAGAGTCCTTAGAAAATGTAGTCCATCACAAAGGAAGTGGCTTACAAAACACTCGTTCAACCTATACTTGAGTATTGCTCATCAGTGTGGGATCCGTACCAGGTCGGGTTGACAGAGGAGATAGAGAGGATCCAAAGAAGAGTGGCGCATTTCGTCACAGGGTTATTTGGTAAGCGTGATAGCGTTACGGAGATGTTTAGCAAACTCAAGTGGCAGACTCTGCAAGAGAGCTGCTCTGCATTGTGGTGTAGCTTGCTGTCTAGGTTTCAAGAGGGTGCATTTCTGGATGAGGTATTGAATATATTGCTTCCCCCTACTTATACCTCTCAAGGAGATCACGAATGTAAAATTAGAGAGATTCGAGCGCACACGGAGGCTTTCCAGCAATCGTTCTTCCCTCGAACCATATGCGACTGGAACAGGAAAGGGAGGTGATTACAGTGGCACGTAAAGTGCCCTCCGCCACACACCGTTGGGTGGCTTGCGGAGTATAAATGTAGATGTATTAAAGCAGGAAGGAAATAGTAAAATGGAAAATATCACACTAAATTGTGACAACAAGAGAATTACTGACCTGCAGCAGATAGCAAATCTCTTCAGGCAATAATAATTAATAATAAGAAAGCCCAATTAACCAACAGAATATAGCAAATTCTTGCCTCCACTCAATCTATCTTTATGACACATCCCTAAATGAAATGATTCACACAGCAAAAACCTTCAGAAAAACATCCTCAGGAACTGTTAGTATTCCAGATTTTATCGTAAAGTAGTATATTATAAACATTGCAACACCTCTTGCAGAGATAATCAACTTATATTTCTCAACTGGAATCTTTCCTGAATGTGTTCAAATTGCGAAAGTGATCCCTATTCATAAAAAAGGTGACGAATCAAATTTGGAAAACTATAGACCTGTCTCATTATTGTCAGTTTTTGCAAAAATCATTGAAAGAATCATGTATAACAGATTAATGGAATTTCTGGATGAGAACAAAATCCTCACTGATGCCCAACAAGGTTTTCGGAATAATAAATCTACAACCAGTGCCATATACAATTTCTTACAAAATGCTCTAGAAGAACTGGATAATAAACCAAATGCTGCTGATATTTTCTTCGATCTGAGCAAAGCCTTTGACATTTTGGAGCACAGAATCCTGTTGGAAAAACTCCAAAGGTATGGCATTAGAGGCACCACATTAAAAAGGTTCTCCTCATACCTGACAAATTGGAAACAGAAAGTAGTAATAACATATGAACTAAATGATAGCACTAGAACATATTTTTCAGATGCAGGAATAATCAAAGCTGGAGGTCCACAAGGATCCATTCTCAGGCCCATTATTTTCCTTCTGTTTATAAACGATGTAGATGTAAGCACAGAATCACAGGGAATACACAAACACAGCTCAAAAAAAAAAAAAAAAAAAAAAAAAAAAAAAAAAAAAAAAAAAAAAAAAAAAAGGAAAGAAAGAAAGCTACAGACCAGCTAAATGACTGGTTTGGGGCAAATAAACTAATAATAAACACTTCCAAAACAACTGGGCTTAATTTCTGTTTGAAGGGGAAGGCCTGTGACACTTCTGTGATAATAAATGCCAGTGGAATTACACCCTCACTGGAAACAAAATTTTTAGGCATATGGCTTCAAAATTATTTTAAATGGCAGAGGCATATAACAAAAACATATACGACACTGAAAAAAGTATGCTACAGCCTATGCTTACTTGCACACAAAGCAAGCTTCCACACTGTTAGATTTCCATAGTTTGCCCAGTTCCACAGTATTCTACAGTTTGGATTATATTTTGGGATAGCATAGCTGCTAGCTCAGTTATCTTTCATTATGAAAAAAGAGCTGTAAGAGCAATGCACCATGCAAAACAGACTGACTCATGTACGCCCCTCTTTAAAATGTCTTCCATCCTCCCTCTTCCCTGTCTTTTTACTCTACAAAATTGTAAATATGTGAGGAAAAACATCAAAGAGATGTACATGAACATAATACCAGGCAAAAAGACAAACTCCATCTTCAGTCAGTATTGACAACAGCCTATGAAACATTCAGTACAAATAGCGCAATACAAATGTACAAAAGGCTGCAACATAAAATTAAAGTTGTTTCTTCATTTTCTCTGTTTTACAAATCCCTAAGGGCATTCTTATTCGATCACTGCTTCTATTCAGTGATAGAATTCTTAAACTGTGTGAAGTACAACATACATGAAGCAAGAATATGCAAAAATTGTGACTGCTGATAAAGCAAGAACAAATATAATTAATTTATTATACTATTAAAATAAATGTTGAAGTTCTATGTAACCTGTGTGTGTGTGTGTGTGTGTGTGTGTGTGTGTGTCATGCAAATGACATCCGACAATCTGTAGAGATATACTGGAAGAATAGATAAATTAAAAAAATAAGAACATATCACACGAAATGATGGATGATTGAAAACTGTATGTCCTAGTGGTTCCAAAGTGAAACCATCTCCTTAAAACAATTGACTGTTTTCTTTTTGCCAAATTCTTCCTGTATTTGTTGCTTACTATGATAATAAAGGGTAATTAGTGACAAATTTTATGATTAAATGTCTCTTTATATTGTTGGGACTCAATGGGTTATGAACAAGTGTCACAGAGATTAATTTATATGAACAGATCGTTACCAAACAAGAATGAGGAGAGTGATATAATAAAAATGCTGAGACAAAATTTATAAGTGAATGTAGAACTCAATACTGGTAGTCAAATAAGTTGCAGCAAGAAAGTCTTTCTATTTGCCATCAAAATATTCAGTTAATTACAAAGTTTTAGACACAGAAATTTGGCTAAATACAAAATTACATTTTACTAATGTTCTACTGATTACAAAGCACTGGCTAAAAATTGGCCAGAATGCTCCTTTTCTATACCAGGATATGTACTAGCACATTATTTCTTTAGAAAACAGTTATAAAAAAGGAGGTACTGTCATTTTAATTGAATAAGGGTTGAAATATAAAACTATCAATAAATTTCATCATCAAAATGCAGAAAGGGGCTTAGAGCCAACACTTATTGAAGTCAATGATGCAAATATAATTGCAGCATGAATCTATCACTCCCCAAGTGGAAATTTTCACTCATTCCTAAATATGCACAAATTGACTCCATCTAGATAACAAACAAATAGTGGTGTGTGGAGAGTTCAACATGGATTTCCTTAAAACCAGCAAAAGGCAACAGGTATTTCTTAACTTTACTGATTCTTTCAACTTAAAATATGCAATAAAACCTCAACAATAATCACAAAAGGAACTTCTGCTGCCCTGGATCAGATATTTGTGAACACAAGTTGCGCCATAAAATGTGTAAATACAAGGTTTAGTGATCATGAAGCCCAAGTCGTGACCCTACCAAGCTACATGCCACCCACTCAGGACTATAAAGAACTGTAACAGCAAGTAGGTTCAATACACACAATAAAGATACATTCAGTTCTCTACTAGCAATTTCTGTGATTTCTTTAAACTACGTTTCCCTTCAAAACACAAGTAATAAGAGGTAAAACTACCAAAGAAAAGAGATGGATAACAACAGGCTACAAAATCTCAAGTATGAGAAAAAGAGAATTGCTCAAATACAGAAAAAAACAATAATATACCTCCTCATTTGAACAGTTACATTAAGATATACAGAAGGGTCATACCCCAGGTCAAAGCAAAAAATGTCTAATGATAAGTTCAGAATAGAGTCATGAAATAAAAGCTAAGCAGTTTGGAAAATAATAAGAAATCAAGCAAATAAAGTGTCACCAAAAAGGGAAAATATCACTCTGAACCTCGAGAACAAGTCAGTTTCTAATCTCCAACAAATTACAGATCTTTTCAGGTGTTACGATGGGATATCATTAACAATTTAATAGTCAGTGATGAAAAAACTACACTCTTTTCCCACTTTAGTCTATATTTTGAAAACAGCTCCAGATGAAGACATCCATGTTGAAGCAGTTTCTAATAAAATGTCATCAAGAATTCACAGTATTGTAGATTACATCATAAAACAACAAATTACAAACATTTGATTGCCTCTTGCAGTTATAGTCAATTGACACATTTCCAGACTGTCTAAAAGTTGCTAATGTTGTCCCTAATAATAAGAAAGGAGACAAATCAAATACAGAAGAAACAGACCAACTGCCTTTTTATCAGGCTTTAGTAAAATCATATAAAAAGTAATGTGTAATGGGTTAGTGAAATTTTTGGATAAAAACAAAATTCTCACTGACACTCGGTATGGCCTTATGGAAAAAAAGACAAAATGCCTAGAAACAGTGGACAGAAAACAATATGCCACTTTCCATTTTTTAGACGTCAGTAAAGCCTTCAGTGTTCTGGACTACAGCACAGTGTTAGAGAAGCTCCAAGTATATGGCATTAAAGTCATTGCATTTAAAAAGGTTCCCATCATGTATGACAAACAAACAGAAGATACAAATAAAACATGAACTAAAGATAAACACTAGGACATATAATTCAGATGCAGAAATACTAAATTTAAAAAAAAATGTATAAAATAAGGGGAGTTCCTCAATGAGCCACTCTTGGGTCAATCCTCTTCCTCCTGCCCATAAATAACCTACACCTGAACTCTGGGATACAATCACTCTTATTACAAGAAACACCCCAATCTGTAAATAAAACTACAGCCCAACAAAATGGGTGCTTTGAAAGGAATAAGATATTGATGAACACAAAAAAAAAAATCCTAAATTTCAGTTTAAAAGGTGATGCAATCAACACCACTGTGATAGTAAGCTCCAACAAATTTACATCTCCTTTGGAAATAAAGATTGATTTCAAAATAACTTCAAATGGCATACACACATAAACAGAACAAATGGAACACTAAGTAATATATGTCATAGTCTATGTTCACTTTCCGTTAAAACAAATTTTCATACTGTCCAAACTGCCTACTATGCCTCATTTCACACCATCATAGTCCACAACATTAGTCTAAAACCCAAAAAGTATCCTGAAGATAACATTTCAAAATAAGTATTAATGAACAGTGAATCTGGAATCAGTGACATACATTAATTCTTCACTGTTAGTATAAATTAAACAAAAGCATTAACAACATTGAAAATGTAGATGTTTCAGCCAACTTACAGTAAATGTCCAGTCTATTGGTTCGTTTTTTCTTTTATTGTCAGCTAAAGCAAAAGATTATGTTTGCCGGACAAAATAAAGAAGAAATTTGGATCTCCAATTTTTTCCTAGGAAACTGATGATAAATCTGAAAAAACAATAAAATATTTCAAAAAAATCTGCCACTTAAACACAGTACAATTTAAGGATTATGTATTTACGAAAATCTACAGAGAGAAATGTGCCTCACGTATTGCGCCTCAGATACCCTCATGTATTGCACTATTCCTGGAGCATTAAAAGAATTTTTTGCAGCACACATTGACCAATGACTGCCTGGAAAATGGAACTGCCTGCTTGCACTAAAACATCTCCTGAACTTTTGCAATAATTGACTAATTGTTATTCATATGCAAATACAAACAAATAAACAATAAAAAACATTTGAACTTCATTGCACATTACCTACTTTTCTTGAAGAAAAATGAGTTAGGCTAAATTTAGTTGAACTTAGCTATGTATTAATCTATCCAACAAATAAAAGAATACTGAATGAAGTTTTGCATAGTGTAGAGGTTGTTAGTAATGAGGTACTGTATGTTAACTGCTGAAATTAAAGTAAACATAGCACTTTCTAATGCATAGATATTGTTTCCTAATGTCCTTATTTTACTATTTGTGTAGCTCATTCTAACCCTTCTTTGCATATCAGCTAGTGGCAACATCCTTCTTTTAAGCTATGGATATATAAATATTGTGATTACTATAGCACACGAAAGTACCTGTTGCTGTGTCACAAATCTTACGACCAAATATTAACTGCAACAACAGCAAGATAGGGTAGCAACGCTTGATAAGGTAAGATGGAAGTCATATAAGGCTTTTGTGAAAAAAACGATACTGGTAATCTTATTTCGTTGTTCAAGAAGGAGCTAAAAGATGTTAACAACTGCAAAAGTTTGGCATTTTCTGGTGAAAATGTTTACAACCCTATACTCAGATATTCGTTGAGTTGTCTGGAGACAGAAACTGTACAATTTAATCGGTCATGTTGAGTGCATTACACCTGTTGTTAAGATGTGCGGTGATATCCGTAACTTAACGCTTTGTTGTTTTGACAAAATATCTTAAATTACGGCGAAGTTGATCAAAATTGGGAGAATTGCTTGTTTTCTACATGAAAAGCGCTATTACAAGACTAAAAGGAGAACTGGCTATACATTGGCAAGATGGGATCACAAGCTACCATTGGGTAGTGCACTGTTGCATGGCAAACCTTCAATAAACTGATTATCTGTGACCGTCTCACAAACAATTACACAGAGAAAGAATGTTTAAAGGCGTAGAATGGAATTTGATTCGTTTTAATTTATGTGTTTAGCCACAGCACGTCATCGTATTACACCGGCATTAGACGTTTTCGATGGCGAATAACGGTAGTCTGTGTAGCCATCTTGAACCGCAGTACTCCGTACACCTACCACATCCGATTCTTTTATTTTATACACCACTGTAAGAATAGTAAATCCTAGCAGCAACCTCAGAATGAAGTTTTAATGTTAGCGAAAATACTGTATCATTCCAATGAAAACTTATTTCGTACGCTCAAGGAACTGGCAACATGGCGGAAGCATGTCAAGTTAAAAAAAATTAAATTTGTAATGAGATTTAAGCGCGTATCCTCATATACGGCAATGAAACACCATGAATTTTATACTTAAACTTCGAAGCTGCATCATTTGAAACATTTATACAAATATAATATTTCGTTTTTTCTTAACACGAAACCATTCAACACGCAATACGGATGGTGTCGCGTGCGGCATGGATTTGTATAATTTTTACAGTTCTGCGAATTCTGCTAATACATTTGTAAACCATTAACTGCGATAGATAAATTTGCTACCGTAGAAATCGTCTTCAAATTTCTGGATTAACTCGGAACGAATATCAGTTACCACTGCACAGATTGCGTTAACACAAAAAATCACAAAATCAAAGTTTTGACGTTAGATTTACAGCATTTTGACCCAAGATACAAGAGATTTTGGAAATTTTTACCATCACAATTTGATTTACTCTTGCGTAGTCACTATTGCGCTCTATATTTCCCCATGCAAGGCGCAAGATCCTGAACCGTAAAATTTTCGCAAATTTCTTTCAAAACGTGACCGAAATATTCAAAAATTTTCTTCATTCGAGTTGTTGCCTCGCTACATTATTAGAAAAGACACTTCTTTAATAACGAAACCTATATTACCAACGAAAATTTAAATTTTTTACAGAGAGCTAATAACTACGTACCTAATAGTCCGGCGTCCGCAGCAGGAAGGAAGATCATTGCCAAGGAATTAACATTTGAACATCGCGATGATAATCGATATCGTAGTTATCGAATTTTTATAGCTTGTAATTATTTATATTAAGTACAGTATGCAGTTTAGGTGACTCGCGAGGGACTGGGAAAACTCAAAAACATTCCACAAATATTTAAAAAAATTAAATAAATTATTTCGTACTACTAGTCGGGTATTATCTGTGGAGCAAGGATAGTCAGTTACGATTAAAAACAAATGTAATCCTTTTAATACCACAAATAATCTACATTTAAATCAAGGAATTGTACATGAATTTTTATGTTACAAAAATGGCAGAGTAATCCTGAAATTTTTGTTGGAGCCTAACTGGAACTTCTCCTTCGATGCGCAAACTGTTAATTGTTGCTGTTCTTGCTAGTGTTATATGGTGTCTTTTGATGGCAATACTTTTGATGACTATTTCGCACTAAGAAACAGATTCTAAAAACGGAAGCAAACAAGTAAAAAAAGGTCCACAGTTTAACGTTCTCAAAAAAAATGTATTTTGTGTTTCTGTCTAAGTCACTTGTCATCATTGAGTCCGTCTGCTCACGTTTGCTTATTAGTGGAGCAATAGTAGCAGAACCAACATTTTCATAATCGTAAAAATCGCTTGAAACGGTAGCTTGTCAGACACTGCCTTTATCATTTTGCTTTCTGCTAGTTAAAAGTTCCGTACCCACAATTAGTGCGCGTCCGTATGTAGATCGCAGCGAAGCACACAACAGAGGGTAGGTCTGCTTCCCATTGTAGCGTATTCCGAGCGCCGCATACCAACAGTTGTGATGACGCCAAGCTGCTATTAATTTAATCTCTCAAATTCGTAGTAGGCTGGAGGACGTTTCTCACTCAATACAGGCGCTAGAAACTCAATTACTACTTTTCACGTGCTAATCAGTGTCTGTTTTCGAGAGGTTCACAATCCAGTTCCTTCAACAAATCCCGTAAGTCAAACGAGAATGACTCGCCAGCGCCACCTTCTCTGTAATGTCAGATCCCTATTACTCCTGCCTGATACGGACCAACACATTCGAGGAATATTGTAATACACTACTGGCCGTTAAAATTGCTACACCAAGAAGAAATGCACATGATAAATGGGTATTCATTGGACAAATATATTATACGAGAACTGACATATGATTACATTTTCACGCAATTTGGGTGCATAGATCCTGAGAAATCAGTACCATAACAACCACCTCTGGCCGTACTAACGGCCTTGATACGCCTGGGCATTGAGTCAAACAGAGCTTGGATGGCGTGTACAGGTACAGCTGCCCATGCAGCTTCAACACCATACCACAGTTCATCAGGAGTAGTGACTGGCGTATTGTGACGAGCCAGTTGCTCGGCCACCATTGACCAGACGATTTCAATTGGTGAGAGACCTGGAGAATGTGCTGGCCAGGGCAGCAGTCGAACATTTTCTGTATCCAAAAACGCCCGTACAGGACCTGCAACATGCGGTCGTGCATTATCCTGCTGAAATGTAGGGTTTCGCTGGGATCGACTGAAGGGTAGAGCCACAGGTCGTAACACATCTGAAATGTAACGTCCACTGTTCAAAGTGCCGTCAATGCGAACAAGAAGTGACCGAAACGTGTAACCAATGGCACCCCATACCATCGTGCCGGATGATACGCCAGTATGGCGATGACGAATACACGCTTCCAATGTGCGTTCACCGCGATGTCGCCAAACGTGGATGCGACCATCATGATGCTGTAAACAGAACCAGGATTCATCCGAAAAAATGATGTTTTGCCATTAGAGCACCCAGGTTCGTCGTTGAGTACACCATCGCACGCGCTCCTGTCTGTAATGCAGCGTTAAGGGTAACCGCAGCCATGGTCTCCGAGCTGATAGTCCATGGTGCTGCAAACGTCGTCGAACTGTTCGTGCAGATGGTTGTTATCTTGCAAACGTCCCCATCTGTTGACTCAGGGATCGAAACGTAGCTGCACGATCCGTTACAGGCATGAGGATAAGATGCCTGTCATCTCGACTGCTAGTTATACGAGGCCGTTGGGATCCAGCACGGCGTTCGGTATTACCCTCCTGAACCCACCGATTCCATATTCTGCTAACAGTCATTGGATCTCGACCAACGCGAGCAGCAATGTCGCGATACGATAAACCGCAATCGCGATAGGCTACATTCCGCCCTTTATAAAGTCGGGAACGTCATGGTATGCATTTCTCCTCATTACATGAGGCATCACAACAACGTTTCACCAGGCAACGCCGGTCAACTGCTGTTTGTGTATGAGAAATCTGTTGGAAAGTTTCCTCATGTCAGCACGTTGTAGGTGTCGCCTCCGGCGCCAACCTTATGTGAATGCTCTGAAAAGCTAATCATAAGCATATCACAGCATCAGCTTCCTGTCGGTTAAATTTCGCGTCTGTAGCACGTCATCTTCGTGGTGTAGCAATTTTAATGGCCAGTAGTGTATAAGGGGCAGTCAAAAGGAAACGAGACAAGATTACACTGAGGTGACCAAAGTCATGGGATAGCAATATGCTCATATACAGATGGCGGTAGTATGGTGTGCACAAGATGTAAAAGGGCAACGCATTGGCAGAGCTGTCATTTACACTCAGATGATTCACGTGGAAAGGTTTCCGACTATATTATGGCCGCAAGACGGGAACTAACAGACTTTGAACGTGGAATGGTAATACCGTGGGACATTCCAGATCGGAAATCGTTAGGGAATTCAATATTCCGAGATCCACAGTGTCAAGAATGTCCCAACAATACCGTATCTCAGACACGGACAACACAGTGGCCGACGGCCTTCACTTAACGACCGAGAGCAGCGGCGTTTGCGTAGAGTTGTCAGTGCCAACAGACAACCAACACTGCGTGAAATAACCTCAGAAATCAATGTGTAACGTACTTCTAACGTATCCGTTAGGACTGTGCGACGAAATTTAGCGTTAATTGGCTATGGCAGTGGACAATCGACTCGAGTGCCCAACAGCGTAATATCGCCTGCAGCGCCTCTCCTGGGCTCGTAACCATATCGGATTGACCCTAGAATGAAAATCAGTGGCCTGATCACATAAGTCCTGATTTCAGTTGGTAAGAGTTAATGGGACGGTTCGAGTGTGGTGCAGACCCGACAAAGACATGGACCCGAATTGTCAACAAGCCACTGTGCAAGCTGGTAGTGGTCCCATAATGGTGTGGGCTGTATTTACATGGACTGGATTAGGTTCTCTGGTCCAGTTGAACCAATCACTGACCGGGAGTGACATGTTCGGCTACTTGGAGACAATTTACAGCCATTCAAGGACTTCATATCCCCAAACAACGATAGAGTTTTTATGGGTGTCAGTGCGTTATGTCACTGGGCCACAATTGTTCTCGATTGGTTTGAAGAACATTCTGGACAATTAGAACCACAATTAGAGCCACAATTAGAGCCGCTAAAGCGGAGTTATTGAACGCAGTTTCCCGAAATTCCTTCACCAGGGAAGATGAATGGAATATTCCAGAATTTGAAACACGAACAGCTGCTAGCATGAGTTTCTTAGAAGTAGATACCTTAGGGGTTGCGAAGCAACTCAAATCGCTTGATACGGGCAAGTCTTCAGGTCCAGATTGTATACCGATTAGGTTCCTTTCAGATTACGCTGATACAATAGCTCCCTACTTAGCACTCACATACAACCGCTCGCTCACCGATAGATCTGTACCTATAGATTGGAAAATTGCGCAGGTCGCACCAGTGTTTAAGAAGGGTAGTAGGAGTAATGCATCTAACTACAGACCTATATCATTGACGTCGGTTTGCAGTAGGGTTTTGGAGCATATGCTGTATTCAAACATTATGAATCACCTCGAAGGGAACGATCTATAGATACGTAATCAGCATGGTTTCAGAAAACATCGTTCTTGTGCCACGCAGCTAGCTCTTTATTCGCACGAAGTAATGGCCGCTATCGACAGGGGATCTCAAGTTGATTCCGTATTTCTAGATTTCCGGAAAGCTTTTGACACCGTTCCTCACAAGCGACTTCTAATCAAGCTGCAGGCCTATGGGGTATCGTCTCAGTTGTGCGACTGAATTCGTGATTTCCTGCCAGGAAGGTCGCAGTTCGTAGTAATAGACGGCAAATCATCGAGTAAAACTGAAGTGATATCAGATGTTCCCCAGGGAAGCGTCCTGGGACCTCTGCTGTTCCTGATCTACACTCCAGGAAATTGAAATAAGAACACCGTGAATTCATTGTCCCAGGAAGGGGAAACTTTATTGACACATTCCTGGGGTCAGATACATCACATGATCACACTGACAGAACCACAGGCACATAGACACAGGCAACAGAGCATGCACAATGTCGGCACTAGTACAGTGTATATCCACCTTTCGCAGCAATGCAGGCTGCTATTCTCCCATGGAGACGATCGTAGAGATGCTGGATGTAGTCCTGTGGAACGGCTTGCCATGCCATTTCCACCTGGCGCCTCAGTTGGACCAGCGTTCGTGCTGGACGTGCAGACCGCGTGAGACGACGCTTCATCCAGTCCCAAACATGCTCAATGGGGGACAGATCCGGAGATCTTGCTGGCCAGGGTAGTTGACTTACACCTTCTAGAGCACGTTGGGTGGCACGGGATACATGCGGACGTGCATTGTCCTGTTGGAACAGCAAGTTCCCTTGCCGGTCTAGGAATGGTAGAACGATGGGTTCGATGACGGTTTGGATGTACCGTGCACTATTCAGTGTCCCCTCGACGATCACCAGTGGTGTACGGCCAGTGTAGGAGATCGCTCCCCACACCATGATGCCGGGTGTTGGCCCTGTGTGCCTCGGTCGTATGCAGTCCTGATTGTGGCGCTCACCTGCACGGCGCCAAACACGCATACGACCATCATTGGCACCAAGGCAGAAGCGACTCTCATCGCTGAAGACGACACGTCTCCATTCGTCCCTCCATTCACGCCTGTCGCGACACCACTGGAGGCGGGCTGCACGATGTTGTGGCGTGAGCGGAAGACGGCCTAACGGTGTGCGGGACCGTAGCCCAGCTTCATGGAGACGTTTGCGAATGGTCCTCGCCGATACCCCAGGAGCAACAGTGTCCCTAATTTGCTGGGAAGTGGCGGTGCGGTCCCCTACGGTACTGCGTAGGATCCTTCGGTCTTGGCGTGCATCCGTGCGTCGCTGCGGTCCGGTCCCAGGTCGACGGGCACGTGCACCTTCCGCCGACCACTGGCGACAACATCGATGTACTGTGGAGACCTCACGCCCCACGTGTTGAGCAATTCGGCGGTACGTCCACCCGGCCTCCCGCATGCCCACTATACGCCCTCGCTCAAAGTCCGTCAACTGCACATACGGTTCACGCCCACGCTGTCGCGGCATGCTACCAGTGTTAAAGACTGCGATGGAGCTCCGTATGCCACGGCAAACTGGCCGACACTGACGGCGGCGGTGCACAAATGCTGCGCAGCTAGCGCCATTCGACGGCCAACACCACGGTTCCTGGTGTGTCCGCTGTGCCGTGCGTCTGATCATTGCTTGTACAGCCCTCTCGCAGTGTCCGGAGCAAGTATGGTGGGTCTGACACACCGGTGTCAATGTGTTCTTTTTTCCATTTCCAGGAGTGTATATAAATGACCTGGGTGACAATCTGAGCAGTTCTCTTAGGTTGTTCGCAGATGATGCTGTAATTTACCGTCTAGTAAGGTCATCCGAAGACCAGTATCAGTTGCAAAGCGATTTAGAAAAGATTGCTGTATGGTGTGGCAGGTGGCAGTTGACGCTAAATAACGAAAAGTGTGAGGTGATCCATATGAGTTCCAAAAGAAATCTGTTGGAATTCGATTACTCGATAAATAGTACAATTCTCAAGGCTGTCAATTCAACTAAGTACCTGGGTGTTAAAATTACGAACAACTTCAGTTGGAAAGACCACATAGATAATATTGTGGGGAAGGCGAGCCAAAGGTTGCGTTTCATTGGCAGGACACTTAGAAGATGCAAGTCCACTAAAGAGACAGCTTACACTACATTCGTTCGTCCTCTGTTAGAATATTGCTGCGCGGTGTGGGATCCTTACCAGGTGGGATTGACGGAGGACATCGAAAGGGTGCAAAAAAGGGCAGCTCGTTTCGTATTATCACGTAATAGGGAAGAGATTGTGGCAGATATGATACGCGAGTTGGGATGGAAGTCATTAAAGCAAAGACGTTTTTCGTCGCAGCGAGATCTATTTACGAAATTTCAGTCACCAACTTTCTCTTCCGAATGCGAAAATATTTTGTTGAGCCCCACCTACATAGGTAGGAATGATCATCAAAATAAAATAAGAGAAATCAGAGCTCGAACAGAAAGGTTTAGGTGTTCGTTTTTCCCGCGCGCTTTTCGGGAGTGGAATGGTAGAGAGATAGTATGATTGTGGTTCGACGAACCGTCTGGCAAGCACCTAAATGTGAATTGCAGAGAAGTCATGTGGATGTAGATGTAGATGTAGAGCGAATGATTTGGCCACCCAGATCGCCCGACGTGACTCCCGCAGAACATTTATGAGACATAATAGAGGTCAGTCTCCTCCTCCCATTCTGGGTGCTTCACTTTTTTGTCAGACGGTGTGGTATCTTGTTTTGGCCTTCATCCATGGTTCACAAATTGTAATGTGTGAAAAGGGCAAGCTGTGTTTCAAACGAGCTGATTTCTGGATAGAAGTGTTTCTCTCTCTAGCAAACTCATTGTATTCACCGTTAGAATATGCTGAAGGATCCAGAACCAGATTCAAATTCAGATGTTTGTCTGTAACTTTGCACATCAGTTCCTTCACCCTTCTTATCTAGGCTACGTGAACCACTTGGAACTCTTTACCGTGGGAGAGCCACAGTAAGTGTGAGCTGAGAGAGGGGCCAGTGCTGCAGAACCTTCTCTGTGGAACCAAATTGGATTTCCATCAGGATCTGGTCCTCATTCGTTTGCAAATGGTTCAGTCGCTTTTCTGTTCTATTAATAATTATTTCTATGTCATCCATTTAAGAGTTTGTGCAGCGGTCGGTACTATCTTCGTATATGAATAATTTTTTAAATACGAGATTTAAGATTTCGTCCTTCTTTTTGTTGACTTTTACTTGAGCAGTAGATTAATCGACGAGTAATTGAACTGAAGCTTTTGAGCTGGTTAGTGGCTTTACGTAAAGTAGAATCTCCTGAGATTCTCTGAAAGACCATTTATGGTAACGTGTGGCAGTGTTTTTTTTTGTCACTCTTAGCTCTCATTATAGACGCACCTATTGGAAGACGAGTTCATGACCTTATAAAGCGTGCAGGAGCAACATGGATGCGAAAGACAGAAGAGCTCAATGCATGGAGAAATCTGAAGGGGACGTTTGTCCCGCATTGGACCTCAAATGGCTGACGCCGATGAGGATTGGTATACCTCTGTCAACTCTAACATGCTTTTCTTTCTCGTGCCTCACTTAACCGACAACCTCAAGAACCTATGCGGTATGGATTATATCCCCTGAAGGGTAGTGACCGAGGTTCTCTGAACGAAGCCGCCCTCTCCGCTGTCGTGATCACGTACGGAAAGATGTGTTGCCCCTAGTGTTATACACTCCCGCTGGACTTCGGAAGAGACCGTAACAAACGCCAAGCAAAGGGGCTGTCGACGGCCTCACATCTCGGTAGAGCTGCTGCATGTCATATGTACTCGTTACTGAGTACCAAATATTTCACGAAGCGCTATGTACGCCTAGAAATGTTTCATGAATCACACGTTTTCTTGTCCGTATTCAATTCGTGAATTCGTGCGCGACTCGGCGGTTTTCATATTCCTCTGATTCGTTAGCCACAACGGACTCGGAGTGTCGGAAACGTTTCGTTACTCGCATGTCTTCATCTCCACACGCAGTTTGTCGTGCCGACTCGGTAGTTTTAGAATTCCTCCGATTTTTTATTCTCTGCGGGTTTAGTCGGTAGTGACACGGAGAACCGAATGCATTTTGCCACTCGCCACCTTTATTTCTCCTGTGCAGTTCGTGTACTGCTCGGCCAGAGTAGGGAGAACTTCTCTTCAACAAGTTCAAAAGATGTTACTTGAACTGTTAGAGCGACATCATCAGCGTAAATAAATCTCTTTGTCCCTTGCGGGCGGGACTGATCATTTGTGCAGATGTTAAAAAGTATAGGAGCTAGCATACTCCCTTGTGGAAGGCCGTTCTTTACCTTCCTCCATCTGCTCCGCTGACCTTGAAATTCAACAAAAAACCTTCTGTTTTGAAGAAAGCATTCTATCATTTGGGTGAGTTTGTTATCGCCAGTTATGTTAAGCACTTTATTTAGCAATGTGTGTATAACAAAGGTTGTGTAATAGCTCTTCTTTACACTTTGATAAACCTACAATGTTTACAGAGATGATTGTAATGCTAGGCTCTGGTACGAGCCTTTCCCGATTGCTGGATACCATCTTGTTCATCTTATACTGAATGTGTGTTTGTTTCTGGAATGCTGGTATTCAGTTCAGTATTGGAAATCGATTCCAAGTACCTATGCAGGGGCACCACGTGCAGGAATAAGTTTCACCCCCTCTGTGAATGTTGCAAGTGAACTTTATGACTCCTCTGAACTTTGAAGGTCTTCATTGCATAGAAAAGACGTTTGATTGATTAATTACGTCTCCGTTGTGGGTAGTATTACATAAGCAAAATTAATAGCAACTTTCATTATTTTCCTTTCTTATTCTTGTCTAGGTAGTCTCAATTTTTTCACATGAATCCCAGAGTTTACTTTCAGAATCGTTGTCCCGTGAGGTGCCATCAGTGCTCAGGTTGATCTGTAGCAGTAGTTTTAACATAGATATTCTTTCTTCATGGCGAGTCCACTATGACTGAATGTGAGGGAGAACAGGGTTGGACAGCAGAGAGTGAAAATGGCCAAGGTTAGGGATGGCCGGTTCGGAGGAACGGAGATTTTTTGTGATGGAGTCTACTATCTGAGAGAAACGGTGTCACAGATTCACCAATTGGCTCTTGAGAGTGCGATTTTCTATAGTTGATATCTTTTACTTTGAACAAGTAAATGTTAGAATAATGAATCTGAGTGAATACGGTAAATCTAACATAGTCTACATCCATAAACTTGTTGTGACGTACAGAAAAAGAGAAGAGATTTTTATGACGACTAGCATTTGATGAAATATAGGTCGCTAAATAACATATCCCGAGTGCTAGCTACCTCACAAGTTCTTGTACATGACAGGAAAGTGCTAAAAGGCCAGAGCTTATGCTTCCAGACGGTGACGCTGATACCGACAGGTCTTTTCCCAGACCTGATGAAGTGCAGGCTGTTGTTGTTGTTGTGGTCTTCAGTCCTGAGACTGGTTTGATCCAGCTCTCCATGCTACTCTATCCTGTGCAAGCTTCTTCATCTCCCAGTACCTACTGCAACCTACATCCTTCTGAATCTGTTTAGTGTATTCATCTCTTGGTCTCCTTCTACGATTTTTACCCTCCACGCTGCCCTCCAATACTAAATTGTTGATCCCTTGATGCCTCAGAACATGTCCTACCAACCGATCCCTTCTTCTTGTCAAGTTGTGCCACAAACTCCTCTTCTCCCCAATTCTATTCAATACCTCCTCATTAGTTATGTGATGTACCCATCTAATCTTCAGCACTCTTCTGTAGCACCACATTTCGAAAGCTTCTATTCTGTTCTTGTTTAAACTATTTATCGTCCATGTTTCACTTCCATACATGGCTACACTCCATACAAATACTTTCAGAAACGACTTCCTGGCACTTAAATCTATACTCGATGTTAACAAATTTCTCTTCTTCAGAAAGGGCTAAGCACTGGAAAACTCTTTCTGCAGTTCCCCAAGGAGTGGTGACACGTGGCCTGCCTTACCGCCGGCCGGAGTGGCCGTGCGGTTCTAGGCGCTACAGCCTGGAGTCGAGCGACCGCTACTGTCGCAGGTTCGAATCCTGTCTCGGGCATGGATGTGTGTGATGTCCTTAGGTTAGTTAGGTTTAATTAGTTCTAAGTTCTAGGTGACTGATGACCTCAGAAGTTAAGTCGCATAGTGCTCAGAGCCATTTAAACAATTGTGAACCTGCCTTACTGGACTGCCCTCTGGTGATCTGCAAAGATGAATCTCTTCTTTTACTAGGCAGAGCCAGAGAATTTTTTTGGATCGTGCTAGACTTGATTAGTGGTTCAAAAATGGTTCAAATGGCTCTGAGCACTATGGGACTTAACTTCTGTGGTCATCAGTCCCCTAGAACTTAGAACTACTTAAACCTAACTAACCTAAGGACATCACACACATCCATGCCCGAGGCAGCATTCGAACCTGCGACCGTAGCGGTCACGCGGTTCCAGACTGAAGCGCCTAGAACCGCTCGGCCACACCGGCCGGCTCTTGATTAGTGCGATGATGAGTTGATGCGTGAACGATGATGATATGGTATCGTGCCAATTTCTGGACGGGTTAGGATGGGTGTTGCAGTGACAGGTTATTAGGGCTGTCCATGCTGGTGTCGTCGTCTGGCCCCGTATCCGGGCGTCCGAAACATCTAGGACACGTACTGGCACCATTCTTCCTTTGTTGGCTGGGAGGACATGCTGGATAGTTTCTGTGGTTGGACGTTACCCATAAAGTGGACTGTGTAACCCACCTCTTTGAGCAACTTAGTGGTGTTGGTCCATTGTCGCCTAGACTGGAACCGAAGACTGTGGCTATGCCTGCCCCTTGGGAGAGGCGGCGCGGGTGGCCACCTGTGGCGCCGCGGCGCGGGCGTTGCTGGGAGCGACCTTTTGTTGTCTGGGAGCGGCGTGCACTAGCTCTGCCGGCCCGTGCGAGCTGACAGCTCTTCGGGCGGCCTGCTGAGTCCTCAAGACCATCTTTCCTACTAGCCGCGGCCTTTCCGTCTGTGTGGTCACCTAGACACGTCATGGCGTGGTGGCGGCTTCATTCTGCAGACTTGTAACAGCACAACCCGCAGCTATGGACGTCTTGGCTCGCCTTGTACCGCGCGAGTCGGCGTCTGCTTCGGTTCTACTTGTGGCTGTTTAGATTAGATTACATTAGATTAGTACTTGTTCTACAGATCATGAATACGAGACTTCGTAGTGATGTGGAACGTGTCAGGTTAATAAAAGGTGTCTATATATGATATTACATTAGACAAAATATTACATGACACTCAATACTTTTTTTTGTGGGGGTTGTGAAATTACCCACTTACTATATCAAAAAATTCATCTAATGAGTAGTTGCCATTAAGAAATTCTTTTAATTTCATTTTAAATGCTATATGGCTATCTGTCAGACTTTTGATGCTATTAGGTAAGTGACCAAAGACTTTTGTGGCAGCATAATTTACCCCCTTCTCAGCCAAAGTTAGATTTAACCTTGAGTACTGAAAATCATCCTTTCTCCTAGTGTAGTAGCCATGTACACTGCTATTACTTTTGAATTCGTTCGGATTGTTAATAACAAATTTCATGAGTGAATATATATATATATATATATATATATATATATATATATATATAAATTGTGAGGCTACAGTGAAGATTTCTAGCTCTTTAAATGTGTCTGCGGGATGATCTTGGATGAGCTCCAACAATTATTCCGATTACACGTTTTTGTGCAATGAACACTCTTTTACTCAATGATGAGTTACCCCAGAATATGATGCCATACGAAAGCAGAGAATGAAGTAGTCGTGGTAAGCTAATTTACTCAGATGTATATCACCAAAATTTGCAATGAGCCTAATAGCGTAAGTAGCTGAACTCAAACGTTTCAGAAGATCCTCAGTGTGTTTCATCCAGTTCAACCCTTCATCAATGCATACACCTAGAAATTTTGAATATTCTACCTTAGCTACCGATTTCTGATCGAAGTCTATATTTATTAATGGGGTCATTCCATTTACTGTGTGGTACTGTATATACTGTGTTTTGTCGAAGTTTAATGAGAGCCAATTTGTAGAGAACCACTTAATGATTTTCTGAAAAACATCGTTTACAATTTCACCAGTTAATTCTTGTCTGTCGGATGTGATAGCTATACTTGTATCATCGGCAAAAAGTACCAGCTTTGCATCTTCGTGAAGATAGAATGGCAAGTCATTAATATACAGGGTATTACAAAAAGGTACGACCAAACTTTCAGGAAACATTCCTCACACACAAATAAAGAAAAGATGTTATGTGGACAAGTGTCCGGAAACGCTTAATTTCCATGTTAGAGCTCATTTTAGTTTCTTCCACCTATGCTCAATGGAGCACGTTATCATGATTTCATACGGGATACTCTACCTGTACTGCTAGAACATGTGCCTTTACAAGTGCGACACAACATTTGGTTCATGCACGATGGAGCTCCTGCACATTTCAGTCGAAGTGTTCGTACGCTTCTCAACAACAGATTCGGTGACCGATGGATTCGTAGAGGCGGACCAATTCCATGGCCTCCACGCTCTCCTGACCTCAACCCTCTTGACTTTCATTTATGGGGGCATTTGAAAGTTCTTGTGTACGCAACCCCGGTACCAAATGTAGAGATCCTTCGTGCTCGTATTGTGGACGGCTGTGATACAACACACCATTCTCCAGGGCTGCATCAGGGCATCAGAGATTGCATGCGACGGAGGGTGGATGCATGTATCCTCGCTAACGGAGGACATTTTGAACATTTCCTGTAACAAAGTGTTTGAAGTCACGCTGGTACGTTCTGTTGCTGTGTGTTTCCATTCCATGATTAATGTGATTTGAAGAGAAGTAATAAAATGAGCTCTAACATGGCAAGTAAGCGTTTCCGAACACATGTCCACATAACATATTTTCTTTCTTTGTGTGTGAGGAATGTTTCCTGAAAGTTTGGCCGTACCTTTTTGTAACACCCTGTATATTAAGTACAGCAGAGGACCCAAGACCGGACCTTGCGGCACCCCATTCTTTATTGTTCCGCAGTTTGAGAAATCACCAGTTTTTTGCATATTTTGTGAACTGTTTATTTCAACTTTCTGCACTCTTCCAGTTAGGTATGATTTAAAGCATTGGAGCGCTGTCCCATTCATACCACAGTACTTGTGGCGGGCGTAGGGGCCCTTGTCTGCTGGTCGCGCAGATGATCATCTGACCCAAGTTCGGAGTGTTTCTGCTTTCTTTTGCGTGACCTCTTCTTCTTTCGCGGACACCAGTTCAGGATCAACCGGCAGCTCCGGAAGCTGGCCACATGTTATCACCCGCAGTTCGCGCCCTTTGGTGCGGCGTGGCAGGGTTCTGGCAGGTACGTGTGTCATCCGACAGTGCACACGTGGTGCATCCTTTGTCGTCGGGGCAGCGTCTCGCTACATGCCCCATTTTCTGGCAGTGAAAGCACTGCGCTGCTCGCTCCATGTCACAGGGAATCAGTGCGATCGACATTTCGATATGGAGGAACTTCTCGATGGTGAAGATTTCTTCGTTTTTGGTGTGACAGGTGGGGCCCACAAACAGGAACACGAGAGATCGTGTCCTGTTTGAGTCCACAACGCTGTGGTAGAGTCTGCGTTTTAGCACGTGGACCACTTCGTCTGGTGTGACAGGCCAGGAGAACTGCCGATTTTGGCCTTGACAGTTTCTTCAAAAATGGTTCAAATGGCTCTGAGCACTATGGGACTTAACTTCTGAGGTCATCAGTCCCCTAGAACTTAGAACTACTTAAACCTAACTAACCTAAGGACATCACACACATCCATGCCCGAGGCAGGATTCGAACCTGCGACCGTAGCGGTCGTGCGGTTCCAGGCTGTAGCGCCTAGAACCGCTCGGCCACTCCGGCCGGCGACAGTTTCTTCCACCTCGGTTCAGGGGTGGGAAGTTCTTTCATGACGAAGTCGCAGAACTTCTGTGTGGCAGTGTAATAGGGTGTGGTGGTCGTGGTGGATAATGACAGCAGACTGCTGTCAACCTCTGTGGTAGCAGCGAAGCCTCCTTGTGAGGTTTGCTTGGAGCTCAGTCCACGACTTTCCTCCTATACAGCGTAACAGGAGACGTGGAGCTGGCCCTTCTTCTGTTTCTGGCGGTGTGGTGAATCTGGCGGAATACACTGTAGGTGGCCCCTCGTCGAACATCACGCCTTCCATTTCAGTGGAAGAAGTGTTGGAGACGTTTGCGGCGCGTTTTATTTCCGCTGGCTGCATATAATCAAATGGTTCAAATGGCTCTGAGCACTATGGGACTTAACTTCTAAGGTCATCAGTCCCCTAGAACTTAGAACTAATTAAACCTAACTAACCTAAGGACATCATACACATCCATGCCCGAGGCAGGATTCGAACCTGCGACCGTAGCGGTCACGCGGTTCCAGATTGTAGCGCCTAGAACCGATCGGCCACCTCGGCCGGCTGCATATAATCGCCGGCTTGCCTGTTCTGATGGCGTTGCCCGCTTTGCCTCTTTTCCGGCATGGCGGACCGGTACATTTCAATTTGCTTCTCGTGAGACCGCGCTACCGGGAGCGACTTCACTAGCTGCATGTCACTCCGGTGGCAACGAGCAGCGGACATGCTATGCTTATGCTTCCAGAGTACACAATTAATTCACTTCCAGCTCCTTGTCTGGCTTTCTTCTTGATGTGTTTGGATCCCAAACCCTGGGTCTGGCCCTTTTATTTCGTATTTCATTACACACACACACACACACACACACACACACACACACACACACACACACACACACACACACACGCGCGCACACACACACACACACACACACACGTACGTACGTTTCTCACAAAGCACTAACCAAAAGCTAATGGATCCTTCCGCATAAGACGCGATTCACCGTCATTTAATCAGTTACTATAATCGCAGAGATGGGATTACATTAGATAAGCTTCGGGCGACATTGCGCGAAGCCGAATTTTTGAAGGCTGTCAATTAATCGTTGGCACTTGGACACCAGAGTCAAAATACAGCAGCCTTTTTCAGTGTAACGGCATAGCTTAGTGGTCAGCGTATAAACATGTCAAATAATGAATAGCAGAGAAAGGAGAAAGCAAAAGGAAAAATTAATATTCCCTCATTGCCAAAAAAGTGTCATATTTTCACCGAAAAATTTAAAGCTTTATTAACTTCCGTGTAATTAAATTAAATCTATGTTTAGCCGCATGGTCTAAGGCATCTTGTCAGGGGTCCGCGTGGCTCCCCCCGTCGGAGGTTCAAGTCCTCCTCCCTCGGGCATGGGTGTGTGTGTCGTCCTTAGCGTAAGTTAGTTTAAGTTAGATTAAATTGTGGGTAAGCTTAGGGACCGATGACCTCAGCAGTTTGGTCCCATAAGACCTTACCACAAATTTCCAAAAAAAATCTGTGTTAAAAATATTAGTATGCTAAAATGCACCCAGACAAGAAGTTAAAGTGTACTCTGAAGTCTCATGACTAATCACTCTAAACAACGGAGTGATTGATTTAACCTACCTCTCAATATGTTTTTTCCCATCTTCCCTTTATTTACGTCTCATTATGCATCAAGTCTCCCTATCAAATTCTTAATAATGTTTAAATTATAAGCCATATCATAACCCTCGCATTGCCCCGATGTTAAATGTCTGTGTCGCTTTTTACACATAAAATAGCTATCAAGTGGAGTCCTCAAAAGCCGGCCGGGGTGGTCGAGCGGTTCTAGGAGCTACAGTCTGGAGCCGCGCGACCGCTACGGTCGCAGGTTCGAATCCTGCCTCGGGCATGGATGTGTGTGATGTCCTTAGGTTAGTTAGGTTTAAGTAGTTCTAAGTTCTAGGGGACTGATGACCTTAGAAGTTAAGTCCCATAGTGCTCAGAACCATTTGAACCATTTTTTTTGAAGTCCTCAAAAAATCAAAATAAACTGAAGATTCCACTGCAAACTAGCAACAGTGCAGACCGTCAACCTACTCTCATACATTTGTATCCTATAAAAATTTGTACGCTAGTGACATAAAAATTATTTATTTGCTGTCATTAATCGTCAAACAAAAACTCATACACAATGAGGAAATAAGTCAACAAACCTAAGTCGAAAACTTAACAAAAAGACTGAAACCCCCCCCCCCCCCCCCCGAAAAAGAAACAAGGAAAGGTATCCTAAGTCCAAAAACAAAACGAACTCCAAACACCGAAAATGTATTCAATGAAAACGTAATAAAAGAAGAAAGTTTTAAAAGGAAAAACTGAAACGAAAAACAGTGTAACAATTCTTGATAATTTGGGCTATTTGTACGTATACACGAAACTGAACAAAGTTTTATGATTGTTAAAAAAAGGTAGGAGGTCGAAGATTCGAATCTCGACAAATGCAACGAAATTTCTTGTTTCTATAAATTTAATCAAAAGGCATTGATTTTCATTTTTATTCCATTAATTGGTTTAAAGGTAATGTTTTTATGTCTAATATTTTGTCGTATAATTTACCTCATTTTATTCACTTTTTTATTTGCTCTTAATTTTCTTCCTAGCATTCTTTTCTCGTTTGGAATCTGCCTGTGTGGCCTATAATCTGCAGCCAAGTGCCTACCAGGACTGATCATCGGCTGGTAATGTGGCTTCCCATGTACCGAGTGTGAGGATGGTTTCAGGTAACCAATCTCAGCGTGCAACTGAAGGTTTTTTTTACTGCTAAAACTGAAATTTTGCTGCGGAAGATTGATGTGCAAACAAACAGATTATGAAATTTTTCTGTCTTGGGTTTACTGGTAGAGGCTTGCCTTAAACGCCGTAAACAAATCGATCGTGATTTTAGTTCTGCCGCACATTGTTGATCACCGTTTTTTCGGATGCATTGCACATCGCGAGATTGTGGTTAGGTTAGGACATGCGTTTAAATTCAAGCTACAAAGCCAGTCGTTTGCCGCCGTTCACTCATTGGTCACTTAAAATCAGCTGACAAAACAGAGCTTCGGCCAATTTCGTCATATCGTGAATCGGACGCTTCCAACATTACTCCCGCTGTGTCCGCGCATCACTCATAAGCGAGCGGCAGCCGGCGGCGGAAGTGGATAAACTGCAGCGGCAAGTGACAAACGTTAGTTATCAATTAATTTTAATTAGGCTGTAGTAAATATTTGTTATTTAGTATTTTCATTTCTGTAAAGTTATTCTTATGTTTCTAATGTTTTCATATTCGACTTTTGTATAAACAACAGCACTCTCTGTCCGTAAGTTCAGTTCTCTTCTGTCCGTACATTGGGTTCGTTACAAATATGTGTTGATTGATGAACCTGCTTTTTCGGTTTTGACTTGATTGTGGTTATGACATGACAAAATTACGAGACATTGACACACAGCAGCTGTCAAAATATGGTGTATTAAAGAGCGATACATTCGCCACCAGCGGTTCGTGCTGTGGTGTTAGTAGAGGATATTCAGTGATGTCGCCCGCAACAAAAAGAATAATGAGATAAACACACACACACACCCACCCACACACACACACACACACACACACACACACGTAGACACATATACACGCACAGTATATCGACCGTCTATTACTGTCATATACCAAATAGTATTTAGGTTCTGTCTGCTGTTCCTTTTTTTCTTTTTTTTTGTTGTTGTTGCAAATTGTGTTGCTGTTACTGCACGTATCATGTTTACAGTTCAGTGGTTCATACGTATATTATTATTATTATTGCTGTTGCAGTGCACGAAACCTGTCGTAACTTAAGTTCAGCGTAGTGAGATCGCCAATCCATTGTAACCACGGGGGACATTTCATTTCCATGTACCTCATTCACTTCACGGTCACATCTGACTCATTATTATGTGGACACCTGTAACACACAAAGCTACGCCACGCCCCCCCCCCCCCCCCCCGCTTCCCCACCCTAATTTACCATTCTTCCAGATGACTTCACGGGAAAATATGCAAGGTTGCAGCTCAAGTGTCTTCGTGACAGAAAAATGCAGGTGTTTTCTGGGTCTTTTGAGCTCGTGCACATGTGCTACACAGTCGCAGATCATCCAAAAATATTGCCCCGGGCCCCAGCCGCAGCTGGACAGGTGTGGGTGGCGCCCCTGGCCGCGCCTCCCCTACACCCACACCCAGCCGGCAGCTTCATATCGATTAGGCACGGCGAGACCATAAATCAATACCCATCTCCCGGACTGTGCGCTTTACTGCGGATGCTGTCTGTCGAAAAACAAATCGCAGCACCAAAAAATAATTAATGTAGAGTAATGATATTTCTATGGTACATTTATTTAAATGATTAACATTGCAAGACCACAGATTAATGTAAGCGTGAGGTACGTCATTGCAAATGTGAAGTGCCGGTTCATTAACAACCGGTGTACCCGCTATAATGTTGAATGCAAGCATGCAAACGTACATGCACTGTGTTGTACAAGTACCAGATGTTTGTGGGCTGGAGTTCCATGCCTGTTGCCCTTGGCCGGTCACTACAGGGACGGTTAATGCTGTTTGCGGATGAAGCTGGTGTTTCCGTCCGAAGATGTCCCATATGTGCTCGACTGGAGACAGACGTGTTGATCGAATAGGCCAAAGCAGCATGCTGAGACACAGTAGAGCATGCTGGGTTACAACGGTGAATGTGGTCGAGCGTTATCCTGTTGGAAAACACTCCGTGTAATGCTGTTCATGAATGGCAGCGCAACACGTCACCAGACTGACGTACAAATTTGCAGTAGGGTACGTGGGATAACCACGAAAATTCTCCTGCTGTCATACGAAGTTGCACCCTAGACTATAACTCTTTAAGTGTAGGTCCAATGGGTCTAGCATGCAACGGGTTGGTTGCAGGTCTCAACTGGCCTCCATCTAACCAACATCACTGATAGTAGAAAAAATAAAAGACGCAGCAAATGAAGAGCTAATAAGGGAACACAGACGTATAAAAAATAAGCCTAACAGAAAGTGTAAAATGGTTAAGTAGGAATGGGAAGAGGAAAATGCAAGGCCATAGAACTAGAGGAAAGATAGACACTGCCTATACGAAAATGAAAGAGGCCTAAAAAAAAAAAAAAAGCAGCTGCATTAATATCTAGAGCTCAAATGGAAAACCAGTACTAAGCAAAGAAAGGGAAGATGAAAGGTGGAAAGAATATATATATATAGGGGCTGTACAATGGAAATGAACTCGAAGGTAATATTATAGGAAGGCAAGTGGACGTAGATGTGGATGAGATGGGAAAATTTGATGGATCGCTGAAAGAATTAGGTCGAAACAAAGCTCCTGGGTTAGACGACATTCAATAAGAACTGTTGATATCTTTGGGAGAGTTAGGCATGACAAAACTAAGGCGAAATACACTTAGACTTCAAGAAGAATGTAATAATTCCAATCCGAAAGAACGCTGGCACTGTCAGATGTGGAAAATTACCGAACCATCAGTTTAATAAGTCATTGTTGCTAAATACTGACACTAATTATTTACAGAAGAATGAAAAAACAGGTAGGGAAGATCAGTAGAAACAGAAGTACAACTTCAAACAGCCAAGATTGCTACTGTACAGCATTTATTGTGATAACCGGTTCCAGCAAACTACGTTCTCATCATTAGATCTGTAAGGCATAGATCAACATATTTAAGCACGCTGTGAGCAGATGTAAAGGAGTGTAGTACAATTTTACGTAAACATGGACTATACCATGGAATACAACACACCATCTGCAGTACAATTGTGATAACCGGTTCCAGCAAACTACGTTCTCATCATTAGATCTGTAAAGCATAGATCAACATATTTAAGCACGCTGTGAGCAGATGTAAAGGAGTGTAGTACAATTTTACGTAAACATGGACTATACCATGGAATACAACACACCATCTGCAGTACATTTCACTCAATCTTGGTCAAATAAATGTTATATTGTATCATATCACAGAACAACATTTCATGAATATGAGAAAATAATATATCAGCAAGTCAAGTACAAAGTAACTGCTACACAAAACAACGTATATATTGCACTGATTATATAAGCTCATGTTCATGCAATAGCAGAATAAAGACTGAGATTTTCAAGTAAACATTATAGACGTTACAACCAACCACCAGGTGGCACAGTGGTAGAAGTCACAAAAAAATATGTAATGTTACTTTATACAAATCACAATATTTACATTATCAACATGTAGCTCGACGTTTAGTTTCTAGGATGATGCTCGAGGTCTTGGTGTGAAAGACACGGATGACTAGACCACAGGAATATATCGCGTAATCCTGTAACTTGGTATCTAATACGATAAAAATAAACCTGCTATATAACATAGTCATCACAGCTATACAAATAGGGCGATGTAACTTGCAATACACAATTCACACTTAAATTTGTAGCTCTATATTAGTTACTGGCATAGTGCTTGAGGTCTAAGAGTGAAATAGAAACTGACAGGGAGAAACTGAAAGAATAGCATAGTCCCAAAAATTGTAATATCGTAATATTTAATACTTCTATTTAATAAACACCAAAAACAAAATGTGACCAAGAATGTCACAACCTAATAGTTTGTCGCCCAAAGTCTATTTGATATGTGACGTAAGTGCATAAAATAATGTTCGAGGCCAAAATGTTACGGTGAATATTTTCAGGAAAAACAATGTCTTTCCAGTGTGGGCTTTCCACAATTCTAATGTGTGAGCGAAAGGGAATCAGTATCGAAGAATAAGGAGACGTCAAATTTGGTGGAATTATAGAAGCGCATCATTTTGACGAGATAAATACAAATACAGTTTACATTAGAAATGGAAAGACATAATGCCATAAGTTATATGGCTATCACCATTAAGAAACAGAATGGTAAGCATACCTTCAGCATATTTCGGAAACCGACGAATACTGATGTGCCGGCCTTTGTGGCCGTGCGGTTCTAGGCGCTTCAGTCTGGAACCGCGTGACCGCTGCGGTCGCAGGTTCGAATCCTACCTACGACATGGATGTGTGTGATGTCCTTAGGTTAGTTAGATTTAAGTAGTTCTAAGTTCTAGGGGACTGATGACCACAGATGTTAAGTCCCATAGTGCTCAGAGCCATTTGAACCATTTTGAATACTGATGTGATTATTAACGCTTCTTCATGTCGTCTATTGCGTTATAAGACTGCTTATTGTAACACAACGTTATACAGAATGTTAAACTTACCATTGGATGCTAAAGGTGCAGAACAGGAATTGGCAATACGAAAACATATTGCTGCAGCTCAGGGCTTAGTCGAAGAGCTTTATGGAAAACCAAAAAACAAGTCAAGTAAAACTAACAAGTATAGTTTTACTTCAGGTCAATGCAAAAAGCTAAACCCTAAATTAAAACAGGACAAAACCGAACGGCACTTCTGGAAGTCAAATTTAATTGCTGCATTTAAAACTTCCAATACGCTGAAGTCGAAGTGAATACCACAAAATTGAGATGAGTGATGGCAAATGTAATAGAACGAGTGTTTACAAATTAAATCGTGGCGAGTGCAGTGGGTTTTATGTGGGACAGGCGGGACATCATTTATTACCTCATTTAAGGTGCATAGTAGTACTCGTAATAAAGTCATTTTCGGAGATCATCTTAGACACAGCAAGCAAAACGACTTTTCCCAAGGAGGAAAGATTAGAAACCTTAGAAAAGCTACAATTCTGAATTTATAGGAAAAGATCTCTGAATAATTTACTGAACGACTATTTAGAATCTAATGAGAAAAGTTTTCTATTTCTATTTTTGATTAGAATTGTGAAAACTCCGCACTGGAAAGACACTGTTTTACCTTTTGCTTTGACGATATTCATCGTAAAATTTCGGCCTCGAGCATTATTTTATGCACTTATGTCGCATATCACGTAGACACTGGGCGACACTCTATTATGTCGTGACATTCCTGGTCACATTTTGTTTTTGGTATTTATTAAATTACAGAACGTACAGAAATATTAAATATTACGACATGACAATTTTTGGTACTATGCTATTCGTTCAGTTTGCCCCTGTCAGTTCATTTTTCACACTTCGACCTCGAGCACTATGCTAGCAAGTAAACCTCGAGCTACAAGTTTAAATGTGAATTGTGTCTAGCAAGCTACTTCCCAATTTGTATAGCTTTTATGACCATATTATATAGCAAGTTTATTTCTATTGTATTAAATACCAAGTTGCAGGACTACGCTAGTTCTTCCTGTGGCCTTGTGCCTATCATACCAAGACGTCGAGCACCCTGCCAGTACCTAAGCGTCGAGCTACACATTAATAACGTGAATATTTTGATTTGTATAAAGTCAGCTAAGTGACTTCATTATATAGTTTCTGTGCTTGTAACGACGTGTTTGTGGTAGTTACGAGTGGAACACTTGATGTTCCCTTTGTAGGTCCTCTACGTATGCTTAACTATACCGAGGTACCGAACAACAGTGTATGGTTGTCGAGGCTTTATGCTGCCTGTATATTATTACATGTATAATTTCACCGCATTTGTTTTTATAAGACGAACAAGCCATATAACTGAATTCACTACGTGCGTATTTAGTTTCTATTTTATATAATGTTTTAAAATTATTACAACAAAATAAGTGTAACGAACTCGTATTTAGACTATTTATTGTATGTCTTTAGTGTAGCGTTCTTGGATTTTTGGCTTGTCTTAATACTTTATATGACACGACGTTTTTTTTTTTTTTTTTTTTTTTTTTTAGCTACTACCACCGCTGAGCCACCTCTGTAGTGTAGCGTTCTTGGATTTTTGGCTTGTCTTAATACTTTATATGACACGACGGTTTTTTTTTTTTTTTAGCTACTACCGCTGAGCCACCTGGTGGTTGGTTGTAAAGTCTATAATCTTTACTGGAGAATCTCAGTCTTCAGTCTGCTAATGTACGAACATAAGTTTTTATAATCAGTGCAATACGTACACTGTTTTATGTAACAGTCATTTTATGCTTGGCTTGCTGATATACTACTGTTCTCATGTTCATTAAATCTTATTCTATGATATGATACGATATAATGTGCATTTGATCAAGACTGAGTGAAATGCACTGCAAAAATTTGATTACAATGTGTTTGAATATGTAGGTCTATGCTTTACACATCTGATGATGGCAACGTAGTTTGCTGAAACCGGTCATCACAATAAATGCCGTAAAATAGCTATCTTGGCTGTTTGAAGTTGTATTTCTGTTTCTACATTCGTGTAGATCGCCCCCTAATTGGTAATGTCAATCATATATGGGAAAATCAGTTTCCGGGAAAATGTAGAAACACGAGAGAAAATAGTGACACCACGTCTTATATTAGAAGACAGTTTAAGGAAAGGCAAACCTATGTTTATAGGAACCATAGACTTAGAGAAGCTTTTGAAATTCTCAGGGTAGCGGGGTTAAAATACAGGGAGCAAAAGTTTATTTATAACGTGTTCTGAAACCAGAAGGCAGTTACAAGAATCGAAATATATGAAAGGGAAGCAGTGGCTGAGAAGGGAGTGAAACAGCGATGTGGCCTTACTCCGATGCTACTCAGTCTGTACACTGAGCAAGCAGTAAAGGAAATGAAAGAGAAATTTGGAAAACGGATTAAATCTCAGGGAGAAGACATAAAAACTTTTGAGATTTGCTGATGACATAGTAATTCTGACAGAGACAGCAAATGTCTTGAAAGATCAGTGTAACGGAACGGAGGGTGTCTCCAGAGGGGGATATAAAATGGACCTTAACGAAAGCAAAACAAGGGTAATGGATGTAGTCGAATTAAATCAGGAGATGCTGCGCGAATTAGATTAGGAAATGAGAACTAAAAGTGGTAGACGAGTTTTGCTAGTTGGGCAGAAAACTAAATGGTGATTACCGAAGTAGAGAGGATATAAAATATAGACTGGCAATGGCAAGAAAAGCGATAAGAAGAGGATAGAAGTTTCTGAAATGTGGAAATGTAGAAGAATGCTAAAATTAGATGGGTAGATCGTGTAACTAATGAGGATGTAATGAATAAACAGTGGGAGAAAAGAAATTTTTGGCACAGCTGGACTAAATGAAGGGAACGGTTGAACGGATGCATTTTGAAACAGGCTGTTCCAGAAGGAGTATCCCTCTCTCAGACAGCTTGGCGCAAGCTGGCACAACAAAAAATGGTTCAAATGGCTCTGAGCACTATGGGACTCAACTTCTGAGGTCATTAGTCCCCTAGAACTTAGAACTAATTAAACCTAACTAACCTAAGGACATCACACACATCCATGCCCGAGGCAGGATTCGAACCTGCGACCGTAACGGTCTCGTGGTTCCAGACTGCAGCGCCTAGAACCGCACTGCTACTTCGGCCGGCCTGGCATAACAGTGCCCGCCTGCCGAGTGTGCGCGAACTGTGCACGGGGGTGCAGTAAAGGAATCTGCTTCACGCTTACAGGGATGGGAAACAGTTCGCGTGTGAATCGTGAACACTGTATGTAATAAAACCGGTTACGAGGAGGCTATGACCAAGTAATTCATTGTAGCAGGATGTGTGTGACAGGAAAAATTCAGTCCAAGTGAAAAATAGTAACATTTTGTTACGTTTGTGAAACAAGACATTTCTTTTTTATTACAAGAGACGAAAAATTAGGAGTGAGGCCTGTTGCTGCTGCAGGACGCAGAACACTCTTCAGTGCTGCGTCATGGAGCTGCACATTTCTGCAGTTTTTATGCTCTTTATAACATTTGTTCACAACAATATGCAGAGCCAAGCATAGAAATAATATTAGCTACGTTTCTGTGTAGCTTCATAAATTCTTCGGCTTTAACATCACGATACCGTCTTAACAAACTGGTTGTGTTGTAATATCTTACCTTGAGTAGAGTGCAGTTCGTAAATCAGTGATTTCTAACCGTATTTCCGAAGGCACAGTATCAGGTGCAGCGGAAAATGGCGCCCTAAATAATTTGGGTTGATTTTATAGGTTAGATAGATCTCTGGAAAGGCTGACGGAGTTGCACAATATTTTGTTGATAAGCTGTGAAGTCTCGAGGTAAATGTAGCAATAAAAACGCTAGATATCGTGTAATCAAACAGACGTAGTTTGACAATGAATACGTTTACTATGTCATACATACTGGGAACAGCAGAACCTTTCCTTGCAGTGCGAAATTTAATCGATTTAAGCGTACCGTGATAGCAGTGAGAAAGGCCAAGTCTGCAAGCCATTTCACGTGACTGTGTGCTGGCTGCGTCTCTTCTTTCATTTCTATAAAGAGGGCGATTTCCTTCCGAATGGCAAAAAATATGTTGAGAACTTCGCCTCTACTAAGCCATCGTACCGCACAATGATAGGGTACGTCACCATTTGCTGCTGCGGGGTCTTGCAAAAATCTCTTGAACTGGCGCCCTACAAAATTCACTCATTGTACCACGATCTTCTTGACGTCGCCATATTGCACACTTTCTGCGCAAAGAGCCTCCTGGTGGATAAAACAGTGTATCCAGAATGAGATTTTCACTCTGCAGCGGAGTGTGCGCTGATACGAAACTTCCTGACAGATTAAAACTGTGTGCCGGACCGAGTCTCGAACTCGGGACCTTTGCCGAGAGGTTCACAGGAGAGCTTCTGTGAAGTTTGGAAAGTAGGAGACGAGGTACTGGCGGAAGTAAAGCTATGAGTGCGGGCCGTGACTCGTGCTTAGGTAGCTCAGTTGGTAGAGCACTTGCCCGCGAAAGGCAAAGGTCCCGAGTTCGAGTCTCGGTCCGGCACACAGTTTTAATCTGCCAGGAAGTTTCAAAACACTATGCACTTGGCACGATGCGTATCCATGTTTAGGAAATGACGAGAAGCTGATTGCTTGGACAAGCAAGCTCCCTCAAATTTTCTTACCTCTCCTGGCGTTAAGCACTATGCGGCGACCAGAAAACAGAATTTGAACAGAGGTCACTGCATGCCACTTCTTGCAATGATTGTAGCTTGCTCGGAATGCTGCATCAGTTGAATGCTCTTCCTTGTCAACTATCTAAAATTACTTGAAAGACATCATAGTCGCCGTTGACTGTATGAAATATTTATTATTACGATTGCAATTTCGGCCATAGAGCCATTTTCAGGTAACACTGCAAAAGTTACCTAAACACAAAAAAATTAAGCACAGGGTCTATATACATAATTAAACAAACATTTCTTTAAGATAGTAGCATAATTATAAAAAATGTTGAGAAATGTACATAACTTGCATTCTGCCAGAATATAAGACTATTTTACTTAGAATATATGTCGTGCTGTTAGCAAAGGCACTCGAGTCGGTCTTCTGCTGCCACAGCCCATTAACGCCAAATTTCGCCGCACTGTCCTAACGGATACGTTTTGAGGTTATTTCACGCACTGACAACTCAACGCAAACGCTGCTGCTCTCAGTCGTTAAATGAAGGCCGTGGGCCACTGTTGTTCGTGGTGGGAGGTAATGCGTGAAATGTGGTATTGTAGGCACACTCTTGACACATTGAATCTCGGAATATTGAATTTCCGAAATGGAATGTCCCATGCGTCTAGCTACAGTTGCGACTCCTCGTTCAAAATCTGTTAATTCCCGTAATGTGGCCATAAGTTCTTCGGAAACCTTTTCACATGTATCACATAAATGCAAATGACATTTCCGCCAATGCAGTGCTCTTTTGTACCTTATATACGCAATACTACCGCCATATTTATATGTGGCTATCGCTGTTCCTTAACTTTTCTCACCTCAATCTAACAGACGGAAAGCTGCATAGTGGACAGTTAGTTAGTTGTAGGTCGATACTTTGGCATTCTGTTGTTTAAACAATAAAGAAAGCATATGTATGTAAATGTTCACGTAAATCATCGCACATAAAGATCACACTACACAGATGAGCCAAAACATTATGACCACCTTTTTAATAGCGTGTTGTTCCACTTTTCAAACTCAATACAACAGGGATTCTGCTTGCGATAGATTCTACACTACTGACCATTAAAATTGCTACACCAAGAAGAAATGCAGATGATAAACGGGTATTCATTGGATAAATATATTATACTAGAACTGACATGTGATTACATTTTCACGCAATTTGGGTGCATAGATACTGAGAAATCAGTACCCAGAACAACCACCTCTGGCCGTAATAACGGCCTTGATACACCTGGTCATTAAGTCAAACAGAGCTTGGATGGCGTGTACAGGTACAGCTGCCCATGCAGCTTTAACACCATACCACAGTTCATCAAGAGTAGTGACTGGCGTATTGTGACGAGCCAGTTGCTCGGCCACCATTGACCAGACGATTTCAATTGGTGAGAGATCTGGAGAATGTGCTGGCCAGGGCAGCTGTCGAACATTTTCTGTATCCAGAAAGGCCCGTACAGGACTTGCAACATGCGGTTGTGCATTATCCTGCTGAAATGTAGGGTTTCGCAGGGATCGAATGAAGGGTAGAGCCACGGGTCGTAACATATCTGAAATGTAGCGTCCACTGTTCAAAGTACCGGCAAAGCGAACAAGAGGTGACCGAGACGTGTAACCAATGGCACCCCATAACATCGCGCCGGGTGATACGCCAGTATGGCGATGACGAATACACGCTTCCAATGTGCGTTCACCGCGACTTCGCCAAACACGGATGCGACCATCATGATGCTGTAAACAGAACCTGGATTCATCCGAAAAAATGACGTTTTGCCATTCGTGCACCCAGGTTCGTCGTTGAGTACACCATCGCAGGCGCTCCTATCTGTGATGCGGGTTCAAGGGTAACTGCAGCTATGGTCACCGAGCTGATAGTCAATGCTGCTTCGTCGTCGAACTGTTCGTGCAGATCGTGGTTGTCTTGCAAACGTCCCCATCTGTCGACTCAGGGATCGAGACGTGGCTGCACGATTCGTTACAGCCATGCGGATAAGATGCCTGTCATCTCGACTGCTAGTTATACGAGGCCGTTGGGATCCAGCACGGCGTTCGGTATTACCCTCCTGAACCCACCGATTCCATATTCTGCTAATAGTCATTGGATCTCGACCAACGCGAGCAGCAATATCGCGATACGATAAACCGCAGTCGCGATAGTCTACATTCCGACCTTTATCAAAGTGGGGAACGTGATGGTACGCTTTTCTCCTCATTACACGAGGCATCACAACAACGTTTCACCAGGCAACGCCGGTCAACTGTTGTCTGTGTATGAGAAATCGGTTGGAAACTTTCCTCATGCCAGCACGTTGCAGGTGTCGCCACCGGCGCTAACCTTGTGAGAATGCTCTGAAAAGCTAATCATATGCATATCGCAGTATCTTCTTCCTGTGGGTTAAATTTCGCGTATGTAGCACGTCATCTTCGTGGTGTAGCAATTTTAATGGCCAGTGGTGTACAAGTCCTTCACAGGATCCCGGAAGTATATGGCACCCGATGTCTACGCGCAGTTCAAGCAATTCGCGAAAATTACGGGATGGTGGTTTACAGGCACGCAGCTTGCTCCCTATATGAGCCGATGGGTACAGATCATGCACATTTGCTGGTCAAGACATCAGTGTTAGTTCACTATAATACCCCTTAAACCACTGCAGCGCGATTCTGATCTTGCAAGATGGAGTTATCCTACTGGAAGATGTCATCGCCGTAGGGGGAGACTTCAAACATGAAGCGATGGAGGTGGTCCGCAATAATGTTGACGTAGTTCACTGCTGTCATGATACCTTCGATTACCACCACGGATTCCATAGAAGCCCAACTCAGTATACCCTGTAGCATAATTCTGAATTCACCGGCCTGCGTCTGTGGCGCGTTGAATGTTTCGTACAGCCATTTGTCTGAATGACGGCGTGTAAGGACCCAACCATCGGCCTGGTATAACAAGAAATGCGATTCATTCAACAGGCGATGCATTTCTATTGATCCGCGGTGGAAACTCATTGATGCTGTGCCCACTGCAATCATAACTGGCGATGTCGTTGGGTCACACAGGAACACGTAGGGGTCGTGTGATGTGGAGCTCCATGATCAACAGTGGCCTTTAAACGGTGTGCTCCGAAACACTTGTGTCTGCACCAGAATTGTACTCTGACGTCAGATCCACCACAGATCGCTGCCTATACTGAGGATCCTATGACTTCAGCGTTTTGTGGTGAGACTTGGCCGTCCAATACCACACAGCCTACTCGTTATTTTACCATTCTTCAACGACTTTTAATAGGTGTTCACGATAGTAGAACGCCAGTAGGCGACCTGCTTCACTGTTTAAGATATTCTCGTATCCAGCTGCAACGCTACAATAATGTGTATTTGTTGAAACCTCTTACCTCAGTGGATTTCCGCATTTGAGGCTAGCATCTTCCCTATAATGACTGCCTATTTGTCTCTCTTCCGCTTACATTGTATCCTTGCTTTGCCAAGTGCCTGCACCATCACTAAGAGGCATTCAGTGTCACGGTGGGCAGTGGTCATAACGTTTCTATAATATCTTAACATTTATAGCCTATTAATCCTCGTCCCCATTACTTGTGGTGGCGTAGTTTCGTACTCAGAAAAAAAGAAACAGTGGTTCACATGGCTCTAAGCACTATGGGAGTTAACATCTGAGGTCATCAGTCCCCTATACTTAGAACTACTTAAACCTAACTTAAGCTAAGGACATCACACACATCCATGCCCGAGGCAGGATTCGAACCTGCGACCGTAGTAGCAGCGCAGTTCCGGACTTAAACGCCTAGAACCGCTCAGCCACAGCGACTGGGCCGGCCGTGGTGGCCGAACGGTTCTAGGCACTTCAGTCTGGAACCACGCGACCGCTACGGTCGCAGGTTCGAATCCTGCCTTGGGCATGGATGTGTGTGATGTCCTTAGGCTAGTTAGGTTTAACTAGGAGACTGATGACCTCGGATGTTAAGTCTCATAGTTCTCAGAGCCATTTGAGCCACAGCGACCGGCCGTACTCAGACATATCGCGGACCTATAAACGATGATCTCGCTCAGTAAGGAAAAAAAATTACTCCTTGCAGAGATCGAAATGGATATCCGGCGCGTACTGCTTTGATATTGCAATCTGTAAGATTTTGTTCAAATTTCAGAATACCAGCTAGAATACTGAACGACGGTTACAGTGAAGCGGAAATGGAAGGACGCACGTTTGCACTCAACCATAAAAATCAATAATATTGACGGGTAGAGACCACGCCTTTAAAATGTAGGAGAAACTATGCCAACAGATATGATTATAGCGTTTCCCCCCGTACAAACACGCTTCGCGGATGGACTCCATTTCACATGGGCCAGAACGATCTACCGTTGAGGAAGCCAGAAGAAATCTATGTAAAGTTTCCATATACTATGAATTTTCGCCGGCTGGAGTGGCCGAGCGGTTCTAGGCGCTTCACTCTGGAACCGCGCGACCGCTACGGTCGCAGGTTCGAATCCTGCCTCGAACACGGATGTGTGTGATGTCCTTCGGTTGGTTAGGTTTAAGTACGAGGGGCGTTCAGAAAGTAAGCTCCGATCGGTCGCGAAATGGAAACGACTATGAAAATCCGATAAAGCTTTGCACAGATGTGTTGGGTAGTGTCTCTAGTATAACCCCAGTTAGCATCACGTCGCTCTTCTCATTTCTGAGCTCGCAGTGAGTGCGTAAAGATGTCTAGAAAATAGTGTCTGCCGCCAAATACGAGGGCCTGGTGAGAAATTTCGCCTGAAGCTATGCAGCTAACATTACATAACTGTCGTGCTGTTTCTTCTTCAAGACAATTCTCAGCCGCATTCTGCAGGGGCAATGAAGATGCTCCTGCATCGTTTTCAAATGGAAATGTGAGATTATCCACAATACAGTCCGCAATTGTCTCCCCCTGAGTTTCATCTCTGGTCACATGAACCGCTGTCTTTGAAGACAACATTTTGACACAGACAACGAGGTGTAGGCCAGCGTGGAGAATTGGCGGAAAGCACTGGCGGCTGCCTTCTATGATGAGGCTATTGAAAAGTTGGTACAACGCTATGACAAAAGTCTAAGTCAGAACGGCGACTACGTAGAGAAGTAGCTGAAAGGTGTAGCTAATTGTTACAAGTAAAACATTTCTGATGTTCACTGTGGTTTCAATTTGGCAATCAATCGGAGCTTACTTTCTGAACAGGCCTCGTACTTCTAAGTTCTAGGGAACTGATGACCTCAGATGTTAAGTCCCATAGTGCTCAGAGCCATTTGAACCAATATGAATTTTCATACAAGGAAAAGATATCTCATATGTTGGAGGACACACACGTCTCAATCAGTGTGACAGATCAGCTGTGATGGAGCCCTATGTGGAGAAGGAATGTGCAGTGGGATGTGATAAAACAAAATAGTAAAAGCAAAAAATTATGGGACGAATGGATTTAGGGATCTTCTAACGTACGCGCGGTGGACAATGCAATTAACTAGAATTTAGGATGCAACATTAGCAAGTCAATGATTGTGGCTTTGGCAGCTAAAAGTTTAAAAACTTAAGAACTACAGCGTGTCCTGAAAAATAACATGAGAGGTACAGGAACAGTGGGATGTCATTATTGGATCAACACCTATAAGTGAACATACGCTATGGTAGTCAATTCAATGCTCAAGTGGGGACGAGCATCCACCACGTGACGTAATGGAAAAATGCTATTGGCACTATATACCTGTGGGTCCGCTAATGACAGCGAAATGCCCAGGAGCTCAACAGCCTTCTGTCGTTAGCTGGTGTTCGCCGGTAGCTGCAAATTTGAAGCTTTCTGTAGTAACACAATAAAATCTGACATTTATTCCTAGACCATTGTACATTATTTTATGATAAACGTTTGACTGATGTACCAGTAAGCAGTCTTAGTACTCAGGCTACCTGTGCCGGCCGGAGTGGCCATGCGGTTCTAGGCGCTACAGTCTGGAACCGCGCGACCGCTACGGTCGCAGGTTCGAATCCTGCCTCGGGCATGGATGTGTGTGATGTCTTTAGGTTGGTTAAGTTTAAGTAGTTCTAAGTTCTAGGGGACTGATGACCTCAGAAGTTAAGTCCCATAGTCCTCAGAGCCATTTGATTTTTTTGCTACCTGTTGAGAAGTGCACCTGGCTATCACCTGCAGCAACAATTTAGAACTCACTCGTCTCCTTTTCAACGTGACGATGTAACTGTTCATACTGCGCGGATCACTTGCCGAAACACGTTTTATTTCTGTGTTTATGCATTTATTTTAGGTGGAAAAATCAGAGGATCGTGATTCAGAGTAGCGTGGCTTATCAGCGGTGTTAATCTCGATAGTTGCGACCCCAAGTTGAGCATCGGAAGGTCTGCAGTGACTAAGCCTCAGCGGCATGTCTTACGACCTATCTCACGCAGGAAGTACTTAGGTCCGGGTTAATGGTGGCGTGTCTCTACATGGTGTGAACCATGATGCTGAATCGCTGGCAGCCCTCGCGTCACATGAATCACGCAACAACGTCCAACCGTCCACTGAAGAAGCCCCTGCAGACTATGACTAGAATGAATCAGGCAGAGCTCAGAATGTGTAAAGTTTCAGTTACCCCTCTCCTGCACTCATTCTGAGGTCAGTGTTCGTAATTAATGCGAGAATAGTCCACAGAACTCTCTTTTTACGTCAATAATGGAAGCTGTTACAAAATACTCATTAAAAAAAACAACCATGAATGAGTTATGCAAAATGGTCAAAAATAGATATTCATACAGATGTCGATTTTCTTAATATTTTTGACGTTCTCTCTCAAACGCTCGAGGGCGTGTACTTAAACTTTGGAGTAAATTGTCAGTTGCCACGCTATTTTAGTCGCACACTGTGATGCAACTATTATCAGTACCACAGCATAGATATGTGGGGGGTCATCAAACTTCATCTTCATTGTATGGAAAATATATTTATTCGACCCTCTCTATTATAAATTATAGTGCCAAAGAACACTAGACCTTTAATATGCCCACCGCTGGAGGGAATACAAGACGCAGAAAGAAAAAGTAATGGAAATAGATTGCTGATATAATCGGCCATAACAATGACATTAATAAAGTAAACTAACGATGCCCAGAAATATCAAACGAATATCTATAGATTCAATTATCTAAAACTGCGTACATTTTGGTGCGGAATGGGAGGACTGAAGACTGCTGACTGAATCGAATGGATGTGGCGTTTGGATGAAGAGGATGTGGTTTCATGGATTCCTTACGACGATCGATGACTCTTGGGCAACTCGCCACACACCTCAGATTATGCAACAAAATGCGGTACATAGCTTACAGGAGAAAAACGTCCAAGCTTAACAGTAGGTCAAAGAAACATTGTTGCACCGCTCGGAGTGGACGCGCGGTTTTAGGCGTCATGTTACGGACTGCGCGTCCCCTCCTGCCGCAGGTTCGAGTCCTCCCTCGGGCAAGGGTGTGTGTGTTGTTCTTAGTATACGTTAGTTTAAGTTAGTTTAAGTAGTATGTAAGTCTAGGGACCGATGACCTAAGCAGTTTGGTCCCTTAGCAATTTACACACTTTTGAACATTTGAAACATTGTTGCCAATTTTCGCTCAGAGGCAGACAATTTCTCTTCGTCCACGAGACTCAGAGGGCCATAGACACGGGTTCCCAGGTAGATTCCGTGTTTCTTGACTTCCGCAAGGCGTTCGATACAGTTCCCCACAGTCGTTTAATGAACAAAGTAAGAGCATATGGGCTATCAGACCAATTGTGCGATTGGATTGAAGAGTTCCTAGATAACAGAATGCAGCATGTCATTCTCAATGGAGAGAAGTCATCCGAAGTAAGAGTGATTTCAGGTGTGCCGCAGGGGAGTGTCGCAGGACCCTTGCTATTCACAGTATACATAAATGACCTTGTGGATGACATCGGAAGTTCACTGAGGCTTTTTGCGGATGATGCTGTGGTATATCGAGAGGTTGTAACAATGGAAAATTGAACTGAAATGCAGGAGGATCTGCAGCGAATTGACGCATGGTGTAGGGAATGGCAATTTAATCTCAATGTAGACAAGTGTAATGTGCTGCGGATACATAGAAAGAAAGGTTCCTTATCATTTAGCTGCGGTATAGCAGGTCAGCAACTGGAAGCAGTTAATTTCATAAATTATCTGGAAGTACACAATAGGAGTGATTTAAAATGGAATGATCATATAAAGTTGATCGTCGGTGAAGCAGATGCCAGACTGAGATTCATTGGAAGAATCCCAAGGAAATGCAATCCGAAAACAAAAGAAGCAGATTACAGTACACTTGTTCGTCCACTGCTTGAATACTGCTCAGCAGTGTGGAATCCGTACCAGATAGAGTTGACAGAAGAGATAGGGAAGATCCAACGGAGAGCAGCGCGCTTCGTTACATGATCATTTAGTAATCGCGAAAGCGTTACGGAGATGATAGATAAACTCCAGTGGAAGACTCTGCAGGAGAGACGCTCAATAGCTCGGTACGGGCTTTTGTTGAAGTTTCGAGGACATACCTTCACCGAGGAGTCAAGCAGTATATTGCTCCCTCCTACGAATATCTCGCGAAGAGTCCACGAGGATTAAATCAGAGAGATTAGAGCCCACACAGAGGCATACGGACAATCCTTCTTTCCATGAACAATACGAGATTGGAATAAAAGAGAGAACCGATAGAGGTACTCAAGGTACCCTCCGCCACACACCGTCAGGTGGCTTGCGGAGTATGGATGTAGATGTAGATGTAGACTTTTGACCTGAGGTTACGCTATTAATATTGAAGTCTTCTATTACAAGAGTTGTCAACCTATCGAAAACAAAAGGTGAAAATAACTGTCGCGGGAAATTTGCCTCCCGTGCGGCAAGGACCACTCACACTATGGCTATGACAGACGGTTTTTCAGTTCTTCAGATGAGAAGCTTTGATGTATCCGTCCATACTTCATATACCTGGGATTAGCGGTTTTCACTTATTCCGAAATTTGGAGAACGAAACGAAAGACTTTTGCAAACGACAATGGGTTTCGAGAGGTAACGATAAAGTAGTCGAATGGGCAGATGGAACTCTTCAACGATTTTTCAGTAAAAAGGAAGCTTCATCCAAGGTACACGAAATGCCGATGATTACGTGCAAATGCAACAAACTGTTTTCTAGACATGCATCAGGTTAATGCTAATGTATTGTACCGCACATACAATTCCTCTGCTCTGTATCGCCATCTCATACCTAATCCCAGCGCCCGAAAGTGCCTGAACGGGAATCTGCAGACCGTTTACTGTACTGAAGGGCATGTAGATGGGACGTGTCAGTTTACTTTCAACGACACATAGCATCGTATCACATTCATTGTATTTCGTCATTCTGATCAAAACAGTTTTGGTTTCTATCTAACTTTTCGTGGACAGTCTGCTTTATGACTAACGATTTTTGCCGGCCGATGTGGCCGAGCGGTTCTAGGTGCTTCAGTCCGGAACCGCGCTGTTGCTACGGTCGCAGGTTCGAATCTTGCCTCGGGCATTGATGTGTGTGATGTCCTTAGGTTATTTAGGTTTAAGTAGTTCTATGGGACTTCACATCTGAGGTCATCAGTCCCTTGAACTTAGAACTACTTAAACCTAACTAACCTTAGGACGTCACACACATCCATGCCCGAGGCAGGATTCGAACCTGCGACCGGAGCGGTCACGCGGTTCCAGACTGAAGCGCCTAGAACCGCTCGGCCACACCGGCCGGCTTAAGTCCCATAGTGCTTAGAGCCATTTGCACCATTTGAACCTAGGTCTTCCAGCCACGTCAGGTGGTTGAAACCCCAGAGCTTTCGACCGAGCTCTACTCGGCCGTTGTCAAGTGGTACATGAGCCGTGTCGCCGTGGTCTCACCGTTATATAGTCGCACTGCTGGCTGTGACGCCACTGGTGCGCTCTTCCTCGCCGACAGTGTCAATTTTTTTCGTCCAGCGTCCGTCGCGCCCGCTTCAATCTCACGATGGCCGGGTTCCAGGCTATGATGAGCTGCGAACTGGCGTTTGTAGATATTTTTATTTCTACCGTTTCTTTTATGATGCTGTACCAAAATCTCTCCGCTCTCATAGGCCCTAATGGCAGATGTTTCGTCGAATAGATTACTCCACAGTACGCACTGTTTGGCCGACGCAGTAGCAGCCATGCTGACATGGTATTTTGTACACACTAGGCGTATTAAGCCCTTAATCATCCTTAAAATGCCTCATTGGCTGTCGTATTTTTACTGGCGGCCTGAACACTAATGAGATGTTGTGTCTCTGCAGGAGCCAGCTAATCTTTTCCGACTCTGTGTCACAAAAAGGCGAAAACGCAAGTTTCTTGTTCTCCTCTTCGGTGACGTTTTCCCTGGGTATCTCATCAGAAACAGCCTGTGGTACCTGGCGGTGATTGTAGCCGGTTTCCCGGAACATTTTCGGAGGTGGCTTGCTTCTAGTGGCAGATTTTCAGCGTCTGAGGCGACTTAAGCACGGTGGATGAGAGTGCTCAGAACGCCACGCTTTTGTGCCAGGCAGTGGTGGCAAAGAGCGTGCAGATATCGATCCGTATGTGTAGATTTACTGTACACACTGTGGCTGAGTTGCCTATTAGTTTTCCCTCTACTACCGTGTTAAAATTGTTTCAGACGCTGAAAATCTGCGACTAGAACTAAGCCACCTGCGAAAAGTCTTAGAACGACTAGAGAGTACAAAATACCATGCCAATGTTGCTGCTACTACGCCGGTCAAACAGTACATACCGTGGAGCAACACCGGTCGGGACACGAGAGGTGCTGACGTCTACGCTATCCTGAAAAATCAGCTTTAGCAGAACATACTTTAGAAAATCGATACCGAGTTCTATTCGACACATCTGTCATTAAGGCCGGCCGCTGTGGCCGAGCGGTTCTACGCGCTTCAGTCCGGAACCGCGCGACTGCTACGGTCGCAGGTTCGTATCCTGCCTCGGCCATGGATGTGTGTGATGTCCTTAGGTTAGTTAGGTTTAAGTAGTTCTAGGGAACTGATGACCTCAAATGTTAAGTCCCATAGTGCTCAGAGCCATTTGAACCATTTGTCATTAGGGCCTATGAGGGCGAAGGAATTTTGGGATAGCGTCATAAAAGAAGCGGTAAATATAAAAATGTCTGAAAACATGATCAACAAGGACGGCGATTTTACAGTTCGTCACAGCCTCGGACCTAGCCATCGTGAGGCCGAAGCGGGCGGGACGGACGCTGGACAAAAACATTAGCGCTGTTAGCGAGGAAGAGCTCGCCAGTGACGTCACAGCCAGCAGCATAGCTATATAACGCCGAGACCATGGCAACACGGCAGTCATGTACCACTTGACAATGACAGAGAAGAAAGCTCGTAGGATTTTAACCATCTGACGCGGCTGGAAGCCCGAAAAGATTTTATTAATTCTTATCGCTGCGACACAATGCAGTCATACAGCTTTAAGAGTTTTCACATAAGAAATTCGAAGGCATTAATTTTCAGCAAGTCCTCGTAACTGTGGAAATAATGACAGCTGTGGAGTAAATGAACATTATTACAGATAATCTGCATCCTTCTAAGCTTGATGTCTTTTCCACAACAGCGATGACATCTTCCAGCAAGATAACTGTCTGCGTCGCGAGGCCAGAATCCTGCTGCAGTGATTTGTGGAGAAAGATAGCGAACTCATGTTGATGCAAGGCCACCAACTGTGCCTGATCTGAACCTAATGGCCGGCCGTTGTGGCCGAGCGATTCTAGGTTCGAATCCTGCCTCGGGCATGGATGTGAGTGATGTCCTTAGGTTAGTTAGGTTTAAGTAGTTCTAAGTCTAGGGGAATGATGACCTCAGATGTTAAGTCCCATAGTGCTCAGAGCCATTTCAACCTACTGGAATACATCTGGAACGCTATCTGACGCCACGTCCACACCTGCGAACTACCTACCCGTTATTTACGCGAATTGTGTGACCTGTGTGTATAGATCTGGTGTCACATACCTCCGTAAACCTACCGAGGACTTGTGGAATCCATGCCACACAGAATCGCTGGTGTATTGTTTTCCAAAGGTAGGCCAACACGCTGCTAAGCAGGCGGTTATTATGTTTCGGCTCATCAATATATATGACAAAGTGTAAGAGAAGCCTGCTATATGTCTTTCAGTTGGAGAATATATTCAACTACACAAGCACTATGGTCGTAGCTGGCGCAGGACACGACAAGCTGTGGAATCGCCTGGCTATTGTCGTTCAGCCGAGGTGACACATCCTCGCGCTGCTCGTGCAATTACCAAAGACGCTCAAAATACCGCCATCGTGACTCGAACAGAGAAACTGATAGTTGTGCATAGAAAGAGAAATACTTACTACATGAGCGTAACTTCTTCTTCTTCTTCATGCTCGTATTAATCAGCCCAAGTGCTTGAAATTCAAGAAAATCCTCAAGCAGTCAAAAGTGGTCTAGCTGTCGCGACTTCTGTGCCTCGAAGTGACTGTTCTTTAGCCCCACCCAGGGAACGCGTGTAGCTTAAGGAAGGATTCTCCATTTTCCTTATCGAAGGAAACGCTCTTGATTTTGTCTTCAGTTCAAGGGAAATGTGGTTTCCCCTTCCTTACAGTCTAGTGTCTTTAATAACTATGCTATACGGAGCAGTATGTCCATCTGCTGTGAAATGTTTGTTCGCTGTCATTTTTATATATAACTTGCGATGTACTTTTTACTCATCGTTAGCGTCTATCTCACACAGAGTGTAATAAAACACTGCATCTTTCGTGTTTTTAACAAATACATGTTTTATAGTCCTTACCCTAATTATTGCTCAATTGTACTAACCGAATTAGAAAATTACTTCTTTTATGAAGCCGAATGTATGTCGCAAGTTTACGTTTAATGTAAAGAATCACTGCACTTGACTAAATGTGTACAAGAAATACAAAAGTAAAGCAACGGAGTAGGTGGTATTTTTGTATATAAAACCGCTAACCTAAAGTACAACGAAATTTTTACAGAGTACCAACGAGGCATTTAAGATGTACACAAAAGAAGAGCTTTGTCTGATAAATGAACATAAACATATGCAGTTAGTATGAAATATAATTGAAAGCTCTATTGTAGACAGAATCAAACGACAATATTTAAAATTTTGGGTGTTTTTCTCTGCTATTTATTGTCTATCTGATGAGATGTTCGTAAGTGGTACTATTCCCGATGACAGCTAAAGGGTTCTAAACACCGAATTCACAATTCCATAAAACAGGATACACCAATGACTACGACCATTGTAACAATTAATGATTTGTTATATTTTCTTATGAAAATAGGTATGTCTGTAACTTTGGGGTCAAACTTTTAACAGTACTCATTTTTCTAACAGCTATAAATGAAATGATTACTCTTACTAATCTTTGCATAAATGTGTAACACTTCTTTACATTCGCAGTTCATTTACAGCATTTACAGGTTTATTCATTTGTATGGCATTAGTGTGCAAATTCACACAACAGAAAATGGAACTAAAAAAAATTATGTATTTTCTTCGATATCGCACCTTTAAAGAATGTTCAGTTTCATATCGGCCATAATGCAGTGTCTCGAAGTGACTGTATCTACAGGAAGGGGAAAAATGTCTTCCACATAGCGTAGAAAATATATTAAACCCACTTCTGATAAAATGAGCTGTCACTCATTTTCATTTTGAAGATCGATATTTGAGCAATCACTGCGTTCCAGTGAACGTTTCAAGTTGCAATCACTTTTCAAGAAAACTGCTGTTCATAGCTATGAGTTAAATGCACTTCACGGCATTACATGTCTTTTCAGATGAACTTCACAAAACTAGATTTTTATGAAACTAGAAAAAAACAATGAGGTCAAACATGTTCGGAGCATAGTGAAGCACTTCATGACAGTTTGTTCAGGCAGTCACGTCACTTGTCGATAATATCAACCATATATGATGGGATTGAACTCCTCTGATTTAAATTCGTTATTTACAGCTGCTATTCGGAAGTATCAGACGATGATTATGAAGAAGGTAGAAAGAACTAACAACATATAGCAGACATTCCCCATTCATCGCGAAAACTAAACATTGTTCTCGATAATATCGTTATTAATTCGTATTAAAATGGCAATGACTTGTTGAGTATGTAGCTCCTCACTTCGACAATCAGGCAGCGAGTCAGGAGTAACGACATGCTAAGAGTCGTCAGGCGCATTCTTCTGGTGTTTCGGCAGATACCAGAAATGTAGTTTTTGCATTGTGTAGCTGGAGTCAGCCCAAATAGTTACTCCTCGTCACGCCTTTCATGCGACGCCCAGTGCCAACAGAAAGCATCGTTTTGTTTCTCATAACAAACAAAATTGTTTTTAAAATGGAAATTTACGTGCCAGTTTATAGAGCGTTTCCAAATTAGTCCGATATTCGTTTTATCGATCTGTAGTAACAGAGATGATAATGCGCGAAGAATAAACCAGAAATTCAGCAGCGACTTAATAGCGCTGCGTGCTCGTCGGTAGTAGTTAACAGTGGGCCAGCGCAGTTCTGTCGCTGCTGGAGTACTAGCTGCTCTTCGAGTTTTATCGTCCTGTTAATACATATCGATAAAACACATATCGTACTAGACTAATGTGGGACCGCTCTATCGAATGAGTACATAAAATGCCACTTTAAAAATAATTTGGTTTATAACGGGAAACAAATCGACGCTTTCCGTTGACGCTGAGCGTCTCATGATAGAAGTGAGGTACACTATTTGTTTGGGCTGACTCTGCCTACATGATGCAAAAACGAAATTGCAAATATCTGCCAAAACACCAGAGATAATGCGTCTGATAACTATTAGGACAGACACCCTGTATATATATCCTCTTGAATTTTGTGGTCGTCTACTAGTTTAGTTTCGACTTATTAGTTTAACAACTCCACCACCTAACCTTCATGATATTTATAACGACGCAGGATAGATAACTGTATGCATATATTTAATCCTCAAGCCACTGTACAATACATAACGGCGAGGAATTCGAGCTAATATTAGATCCCTGTCCGATTCTGTTTCCCCGCAGTGATAGCGAAATTGAGTTGTCAGTGGGCCTCCTTACTTGTCCTGGTCTCTCTTATCTTATTACCGCGGACCTTAGAGTGAAATGTTACGCACACAGAAGAATCGGTTTCACAATCTAGCTCAACAATACCTTTATTCCCACAGTTCCCAATTAAGTTCCCTGAATATAGCCCAACCATTAGTAACTGAGTGTTTACATTCAATAATGTATTCTGACGTTATTTTGCAGTATGTAAGCAACACAGAAAAGTGCGATATGATGTCAGTCACTTTCCTTCAGGAAAGGAAAGTAAATTGCTTTAACTGATAATGGATCTTTCTTCCGCAGTTAAGGCAGGAAGGACGTTATAGTTAGACTTCCGACGACATCGAGGTCATTATGGGTAGAACGCAAATAAATTTGCAGTGTCCGGGACATCGTTAAATACAAAATATTTGCATTCGTCTGAAATGATTCTGAGAAAACATGAGTAACCATGATTGTCACGGTCGGCTCGCGGATAAGTTTTTCATACCCGTAATATACAGATTTGTTACATTTATCTGAAGTCTAAGCTTTCGCGAAGCTTCTCTGCAGCTTTTGCGAGTCCTTTTGCCAGTTAATGGCAGTGAATGGCCATCTTATGGCTAGGTACCGCGCGGGGTGGAGCAAGGGTAAGTCACTGGACTCGCATTCATGAGGACGGCGGTTCAGATCTTCGTACTGTCATCCAGATATAGGTTTCCCGTGGTTCCCTGACTCGCCAAGGATAAATGCTGGAAAAATAGACGACCGATTTTCTTCTATATGCTTCCAATATCTGAGCTTCTGCTCAGTCGCTAATGACCTCGTCGTCGACAGGACGTTCACCCCTAATTTCCTCCCTTATAGAATTGTTGTTCATGTTCGCTGAGATCCGATCCTGATGAGTCGTGACGGTGCCTCCTTTCCCGTGGGTGAAGGGCACGAGGTGGCAAGTGTGCAAATACCGCGCGGCGTGCAGAACTGCAGAGAGTTGGGACACTGCACCCGGTTCGCCACGAATCTGCGGGTCTGCGAGTCGTAGATGCACGAGTAATAGTGCAGCGACGAGGTAGGGTCTGGCATCTTGCCGCGCTGGAAACAGGCTGGAGGCGTGGCGGGGGTCGGTGGCGTCGTGGTCGTCGACGTCGTCGTCGTCGTCGTCGTCGCTGGGCTCGGCAGCGGCTGCGCAGTAACGGCTCCAGAAGTGCAGGACGTCGACGACGACACCTGACGCCCGGCCGTGTGTTGAATTGACGGCTCCGTAAGCTCCTTGAAATTCTCTTGCGGCCGTGTTGTCTCGATTTCATCTGAGTCATAATCGAACTCATCCTGATCTGCATAATAGGATTCAGTGGGGTTGTCGTCATAGGTAGCAGGCGTGGAGTCTCCAGAAACGGCCTCTTCAGCGTACCCTTCTGTCGCCTCCGAGGAAACACTCGTACTTACGACTGGGAGAAGTACCTGGAAGTACAACGTGTGTGAAATAAATTTCATATACTACGATTTGTCAGGTTATTGAACTTGTAAAATCTAATGAAAGACGTAAATTTCAGATAAAAGACGTAGAATAACTGAGGTTAGGTTCTTACGTTTCATCCAAATCGATACAATGCTGTGATAAAACCTTGGGCTCGTATTCGATACGATGGCAATTCAAAAACTAGTCCGACCATCTAGAGCAGGCGTCTCCAAACTTTTTAGTCCGCGGGCCACATTGACTCTTCCACGAAGTCATAAGGGCCAAGATCTACCTAGAGGGATTAAAGCACCCTTGATGTGTGTATACACTAAAATCAGATGTGACATGTTGTGGCAAAAAAATGACCAGGAAAATGATGCGGCGCAAGTGAAAAATGTTGACACTCTAGGGATCATGTTATCAGTGTGGTATCTCTGAACAGTAGCATCTTCAATGTCGTATTGCACTGCAATTTTGTAGTCCACTTACAGTCGTTCAGTCCTTTGAGAATTTAGAAAATGGTGTAAAAAACCGGGATTTTAAACGTACGCGCTCCTTCTTTTTATACGGGAAGCACTTAGAGCGGTATTTAGATACTTTCTTCCGAGGCCCCATTATGCAGTACACGCGTCTGCTAATATTTCCTCATTTTCGTTGATGGTGGAAATGAGTTCCCCATTTCTTCATCTGATTTCAATTATAACAGAACAAAATGAATCGTACCAGGCCCGGTAGCGATGCGAAGCCACCCGCCGGCCGCCGCACGCTGATGCAGTAACGAATGATTTCATCGTCACCAGCGTCCACAGCCGACCGCGGAGATAGCGGCAAATCTGCAAAAAAACGATCAGTGCAACTAGTATCTTTTCAAAAGACGAAGCTTCAGAAATTATAGTTTATTTGCCCCATAATGAACAAGAATCACTGTAGTAACGTTTGTTGTCTCTAGATCTTAAAATGAAGAATAAACTACAGTTTAGCACTTTATTTTCTGTGCACACTTTTGGAACATTCTCTTATCTTCAGCTAGCTTATTGTTTAAGTCATGGTCACTGCTGTATTCCAAGTGTGTAGAAGTTTTGTTTTTAACCATGGGTACGTAAGGGTCTATAACGTAACACTAACTGCACCGCTAAAGACGGCTGGAACATTCAGAATACAGTTAATAAATGAACGGTAACGACGTAATGACACCATAACAGCTAAAGATAAGCGAAACATAGCGGAACGAATGACAAGGAAGTAAATGAATAGTAAGAAAGGAGCTGACTGCTACATTTCTTTCTTTCCCCTCCCACTCCCCCCCCTTTCCTCCTCCCCCCACTCCCCCCCCCCCCCCCCCCTGAACCACGGATGTTACCGTGGTGAGTTTGCTTGCGTGCCTCAAGCATACAGCTAGCTGTACCGTTGGTGCAACCACAACGTAAGGGTATCTCAGAGAGAGCAGACAAACATGTGGTTCCTTAAGAGGGGCAGCAGCCTTTTCAATAGTTGCAGGGGCAACAATCTCGATGATTGACTGATCTGACCGTTTAACATCAACCACGATTCAATCGTGACAGGGGACTGGAGTTTGATAGTAGGAAAAGGAAGAGAAGGAAAAATATTTGGAGGTTGTGGACTGGGGGAAAGGAATGAAAGACGGAGGTGACAGGTAGATTTCTGCACAGAGCATAATTTAAACATCGCAAACACTTGGTTTAAGAATCATGAAAAAAGGTTGTATACGTGGAACAGACCTGGAGACAACGGAAGGTTTCGCATTGATTATATACATTTAGGAACGAGATTTTAAACTGTAAGATATTTCTAGGGACAGATGTGGACTCTACCAAAATTTATTTGTTATGAACAGCAGATTAAAACTGAAGAAAATGCAAAAAGGTGGGAAAGTATGGATATGGGACCTGGATAAGTTGAAAGAACCAGAGATTCGTGAGAGTTTTAGAGGGAACTTAGGTAACTATTGAGTACAACAGGGAAAGGAGTGCAGTAGAAGACGAATGGGTAGCTTTGAGACATGAAATAGTGAAGGAAGCAGAGGATCAAATAGGTAAAAAGAGAAGGCATGGTAAAAACCACTGGGTATCACAACAGATACCGTATTCAATTGATGAAAGGAGAAAATATAAAAATGCAGCAAATGCAGCAGGCGAAACCGAATATCAACGTCTAAAACTTAAATTGACAGGAAGCGCAAAAAGGCTAATCAGCTATGGCTATAGGACAACAGGTGAACCACTCTTTCCTAAATTTCTCCCAATAAACCGAAGTCGACTAATCGCTTTCCCTACCACAGTACTTACATGCTCGTTCCGTCTGATATCGCTTTGCAACGTTACGCCCAGATATTAGGACGACTTGACTGTTTCAATCAGGGCACTAGTAATACTGTATCCGAACATTACAGGTTTGTTCTTCCCACTCATACACGTCAACTTACATTTATCCACATTTAGGGCTAGCTGCCATTCATCGCACCAACGGGAAATTTTGTCTAAGTCGCCTTGTGTCTTCCTACAGTCACACCACTCGACGCGCAGGTCGCCGAAGTGGCGTCAAATCGAAAGACCTGCACCAGGCGAACGGTGTACCCGACGGGAGGCCCTAGCCACACGACATTTCCATTTTTACAGTCACACCACTTCAATACCTTACCGTACACCAAGGCATCATCAGCAAACAACTGCAGACTGCTGCCCACTCTGTCCGCCAAATCGTTTATGTACATAGAGGACAAGAGTGGTCCTATCACACTTCCCTGGGACACTCCTGACGATACCCTTGTCTCTGATGAACACTCGCCGTCGAGGACAACAAACTGGGTTCTATTATTTAAGAAGTCTTCGAGCCACTCAAATATCTGCGAACTTATTCCATATGTCCGTACCTTCGTTAACAGCTTACAATGGAGCGCCGTGTCAAATGCTTTCCGGAAATCTAGACATATGGAATCTGCCTGTTGCCCTTCATCCATAATTTGCAGTGTATAAAGTGAAAAACGTTTGGCATCATTTCACCACGGCTCGACTAGACATTGCATCTGGTCCATATACCGCCAGAATTTCACGGTGAATCTGTGTGCAGTATAGACGTGTTGCCTAGAGGAAGCGTTCTGTCCCGTGGACCTTAACTTTGCAGTGTATATGCATTTGACGCACCATTTCACTTCCACCCTGTAATGCACCTGTTATCCGTTCCGCACCGCACAGCTGTGTCTGCGGCAAATCCAAAACATGTACTCTCTTCTGACAGTGCGCCGTTCTTGTTGCATAGTGATCTTAGAGTCGAACGGCATGCTATGTAACTAGCTTTGTGGAGCCCCCTTGTATATACACTTCTGGAAATTGAAATAAGAACACCGTGAATTCATTGTCCCAGGAAGGGGAAACTTTATTGACACATTCCTGGCGTCAGATACATCACATGATCACACTGACAGAACCACAGGCACGTAGACACAGGCAACAGAGCATGCACAATGTCGGCACTAGTACAGTGTATATCCACCCTTCACAGCAATGCAGGCTGCTATTCTCCCATGGAGACGATCGTAGAGATGCTGGATGTAGTCCTGTGGAACGGCTTGCCATGCCATTTCCACCTGGCGCCTCAGTTGGACCAGCGTTCGTGCTGGACGTGCCGACCGCGTGAGACGACGCTTCATCCAGTCCCAAACATGCTCAATGGGGGACAGATCCGGAGATCTTGCTGGCCAGGGTAATTGACTTACACCTTCTAGAGCACGTTGGGTGGCACGGGATACATGCGGACGTGCATTGTCCTGTTGGAACAGCAAGTTCCCTTGCCGGTCTAGGAATGGTAGAACGATGGGTTCGATGACGGTTTGGATGTACCGTGCACTATTCAGTGTCCCCTCGACGATCACCAGTGATGTACGGCCAGTGTAGGAGATCGCTCCCCACACCATGATGCCGGGTGTTGGCCCTGTGTGCCTCGGTCGTATGCAGTCCTGATCGTGGCGCTCACCTGCACGGCGCCAAACACGCATACGACCATCATTGGCACCAAGGCAGAAGCGACTCTCATCGCTGAAGACGACACGTCTCCATTCGTCCCTCCATTCACGCCTGTCGCGACACCACTGGAGGCGGGCTGCACGATGTTGGGGCGTGAGCGGAAGACGGCCTAACGGTGTGCGGAACCGTAGCCCAGCTTCATGGAGACGGTTGCGAAAGGTCCTCGCCGATACCCCAGGAGCAACAGTGTCCCTAATTTGCTGGGAAGTGGCGGTGCGGTCCCATACGGCACTGCGTAGGATCCTACGGTCTTGGCGTGCATCCGTGCGTCGCTGCGGTCTGGTCCCAGGTCGACGGGCACGTGCACCTTCCGCCGACCACTGGCGACAACATCGATGTACTGTGGAGACCTCACGCCCCACGTGTTGAGCAATTCGGCGGTACGTCCACCCGGCCTCCCGCATGCCCACTATACGCCCTCGCTCAAAGTCCGTCAACTGCACATACGGTTCACGTCCACGCTGTCGCGGCATGCTACCAGTGTTAAAGACTGCGTTGGAGCTCCGTATGCCACGGCAAACTGGCTGACACTGACGGCGGCGGTGCACAAATGCTGCGCAGCTAGCGCCATTCGACGGCCAACACCGCGGTTCCTGGTGTGTCCGCTGTGCCGTGCGTGTGATCATTGCTTGTACAGCCCTCTCGCAGTGTCCGGAGCAAGTATGGTGGGTCTGACACACCGGTGTCAATGTGTTCTTTTTTCCATTTCCAGGAGTGTATTTACTCACTAGGGCGACAAGTCCACGACCTCGACTGTTTTCCCATAATTCCCACCTCAATTCCTTGAGCATCTAGCGCACTTTCATGTACACTACTTTAAATGTTTAGACACACTGAAACACTGAAGCCGTGCTCTATACTAGTTCGCACTAGAGGCTTGATAAGGTTTCCTATATAAAAGCATCGCATTTTCCTTCAAACTTCCGATCATTCACCTTCCCTACTACAGTTATCACTCCATTTCATATCACTTCTTACCTTTACCGCTAGGTATTTAAGCACTACAACAGATTCATAAAGCTTCCTGTTTATTCTGCAAATTGGCATTACCGAGTTCTTTCTCTCGTTGATACACATAGTCTTACATTTATCTCCAAAAAATGTTCAAATGTGTGTGAAATCTTATGGGACTTAACTGCTAAGGTCATCAGTCCCTAAGCTTACACGCTACTGAACCTAAATTATCCTAAGGACAAACACACACACCCATGCCCGAGGGAGGACTCGAACCTCCGCTGGCACTAGCCGCACAGTCCATGACTGGAGCCCTAGACCGCTCGGCTAATCCCGCGCGGCACATTTATCTCCAATTAAGGAAATGTGCCATCTGGTAGACCGAATGTAGACATTGTATTTCTGAGTTTTCTTACAATCACCTAGTGACTTTATCTTAAAGCAGACAGACAGCGGTGCTGTTCCCATTCGCCAAATCGTTTATGTATATTGAAAACATCAGAGGTCTTATGCTTCCTTAGGGCACATCTGATGTTCCTTTCGTTTCTTTTGAACATTCTCTGTCCAAAGTAACGTCCTGGATTATATCATTCGGAAGCTTTTCGAGTCACTCAAATATTTGAGGTGGCCGCTGTGGTTGAGCGGTTCTAGGCGCTTCAGTCAGGAACTACGTGGCTGCTACGGTAACAGGTTCGAATCCTGCCTCGGGAATGGATGTGTGTGATGCCCTTAGGTTAGTTAGGTTTAAGTAGTTCTAAGTCTAGGGGACTGATGGCCTCAGATGTTAAGTCCCATAGTGCTTAAAAAAAAAAAAACTGAGATGATACTTTGTATGGTCGTTTGTTCCTTTCTTGTCAGCAGTGTTGTACAGTATAGAACGTCTTTCGTAAATGGTAACGGGGACAAGTGTATATCCGTGAGTGGTCATTCAGGGTTACGACCAGCATGCATCTTGGAACATTATACAGTACCGTCACTGACTATCTCAATGGCTATGAATTGCAGAAACGTCTAACAACAACGAAAACACCAAAGAAGTTGAAATCACTGTAGGTTGTCTGTTTTATCATGGAAGATGCCTTTATTGCATTACTGGCCAGTTTCAGTCTTTCAGCAATTTCAAATTATAATGTTAGTGATGGGTGTGTCACAACTGTAACCAGTTTCATGCTATGTGGACACATACATGCAATAGCTCATATATGTAAAACATGTTTGTTTTGAGAGTTCTCTGTAAAGTGATCGTAACCACAGTATTAACTCAGTCCATAGAATTTCTGGGAGCGCTGTGACTAAACTCTTTTTAATATTTCAATGGCTTGTATGAATCATCTGCTACGTATTTTTAAGTACACTAAAGATAGCAAAAAATTATAAAATTATTCAATTTAAAAAAGTAAAAATTGAAACAATTGTTATTGAAACTTTCTTATTAATGCATTTCAGGCAATGCCCATCTTCAGAGTATCTGTCAGAAAACATCACAGCTGCCAAACGAGTGCAAATTATGTATGACACATACAGGTTCATCAACAAACAAGTCGACATACCACAGAAAAACCTTACTTCAGAATATCATGTCAAATATTATGTACTGTAACACTGGTGCTCAATTGAAGTGCTATGCCATTACAAAATTAGCTATCATAACATACCACTAGCTAGTATTATTGTAGGGATGCTGGGATATTATGTCAAATTTTGATGGACAGTTGTTAGCAAAATCAACTATAAAACCATAAAATAACTGTAAACCATGATAAATGTTTTTTTTTTCCTTTATGAAAACTAAGAATCATAAAAGTGCGAAAGATCACATTCAAACAAACATTCATCAATTAATACATGTAGTATGAGCAAGGGATGATGGGGTGGGAAGGGAAGTGAAGGGAAGGAAAGGAGGACAAGAGAGACACAGTGGGATGAGTATAAAATAATTGCAGGTTATATAAATGACAGCCAGCATTGGCAAACTTAAAATATGGAAGGGAGACCTACTGTAAGTCTTTAGATGTTGCAGAAACACATAATAAGGGAAAAGTGAAATTTCTTTATAGTGCATAAACACGTTATTAAATTATTGCAGCTGTATATATGTGAGCAGGTAATGTATTCCATATAATATTAATTACAGGGAGGAGATTAGTGTTTAACGTCCCAATGACAATGAGGTCATTAGAGACGGAGCACAAGCTCAGATTAGAGAAGGATGGGCCAGGAAATCGGCTGTGCCCTTTCATGGAAACCATCCCGGCATTTGCCTGAAGCGATTTAGAGAAATCAAAGAAAACCTAAATCAGGATGGTCAGACATGAGTTTGAACCATCATCCTCCCAAATGCGAGTCGAGTGTGCTAACCACTGTGCCACCTCGCTCGGTAATATTATTTACAATCGATGAGTAAGTCGGAATTTGAAGAAGCATGGGTGGATACACACGGGAATGGGTAGGAGGATTGTGGAGAAGCATAGGGCACTCAGAAAATTTATCTTTATTGACTTATAATGCCACTGCACTAACAAAATCATAGTACAACAAAATATCTTAAAATTTACAAACACCAAAAATGCAATGAAGAGCAGCAATAGTGTTCACCAGGCCTTAGAAGAGATCATGTACAGCACCATTAAATGTAGGAAAAAGACATGTGTTTGAATACGCCATGAATAGCAATAAAATTATAGTACTGTTTTTCATATTTACTAAGAAATCATATATTCTGTCAGTGGTTAAAAAACACCATGTCAGTTTATTTTTACAATGATTACTTGTGGGATGCACAGGGGGGAGGAGGGGGGGGGGGAGGGGAGGAAGGAAAAAAGGTGGAGTTGATTGTGCATGATTAAATGGAAAGTGACCACGCATGATCAAAGGAAGACATAAATTGAAAATAAATTAAACTTAAGCTATGGGAGGAAAGGGGAGAGAGGGACTTAGCACAGGGAGGCACATGAAACGAGGGCAGAAGGGAATGGTACCTTCATTTGATTGTGGAACCACAGGCCAGACAGACACCATTTTACTGTTCCTGGTACTGGTGACTGCGAATGCCAACACTAACAAGTAAATGTAGATGCCATCTTATAATGACTGGTGTTGATAGTCATTAGGTGCTGGCTGCAGTAATATGGTCTTTGTGAAACCAATCTGCCCTGTGGTTTTGCAGTCAGGTGAAGGCTTTCTGTTTTCTCCCTGTATTTGGATATTGTTTACTGTTGTGTATAATAAATGACTTATTTTTTTATCTTCATGGAGTATTAATGAAATGTTGTATGTGTTTGCATATTCAGCCAAGCATGAGATTGTTTGTAATGTTTGAATTCTTTGAGATAATATGTAATATATATATTGAATATCTAACAAATTACCAGATGAAAGCAGGCTTGCTATCAATTCATAAAGTACACTGCTATAAAAATTGCAGTTATGCATTAGGACATGTGGTCCGCAGTGTTATCATAATATTGTGATATTATCTACTATGGCTTTGTACACCTCATCACCCCAAGCCCTCACCCTCACCCCTTTATTTCCTATTTAGCTTAGTTCTTCCCTTGCCCATGCCTGCTCACCTTTTCATTACTCATGCAAAATCCAACCCATCCCCACCCCCACCCTAATGCACTGTGTGATTAGGTCAAATCTGCCAAGGAAACCAAGGCCTGATACGATTCAACCAACCCATGTGGTCTAGCACATAGAACAACTTTCATTCTGTGGTGTAACATTGAGTAAGATGAGTAGAGTCTAAACTGGCCAAGGAATCAGACTGCTCTTCTAGCCAACCAGGAAAATTAAAGAAACATGATCTGTCAAAAATACTCTCAGCCTCAGAGTACCGGAGATTTATAACATTCTTTGCAAGTGCAGCATCTGTTATGTAGGGGAGTCTATACAGACTGTTGCTAATTGCTGTGTTGAACATTGCCACCTTAAATACAGAAACACTAAAAACAGCAGTTCCCAAGAACAGTCTAATGAAGAAACAGAAGACTGTCTGTACAGACAAGGATTCAGGCACATTATTCCAACTGTTGGGTGTCTGCGATTAGGGAAGCAGTAGAAATTAGACTGTATGGCTGCAAATTCAAGAGACACTGGTAAAGCACTTAGCAATTTATTTATTTGTTTACTGTCTTTTTTAGGCTTAGCTAGATACAAGAACAGATCAAATGCCACACATAATTTAATATATATGAATATAAACATATTTTTGAAAAATTCAAATTAAGTAGTATAACTAAAGCAATTCACTTGAGAAAGAAATATTGCAGAGGAAAACTTTATATATTTCTATATCTACACACATACTCTGCAAGCCACCATGTGTAGTGTGGCAGAGGGTATCTTGGACCACTACTAGTCATTTTGTTTTCTTGGAGTTTTCAAATTGACATGGCTTGAAAACCAAGATTTTATTCATTTCCTTTCCTGTTCCAGTCACACATAGAGAGAGGGGAAAATGACTGTCTAAATGCCTCCATATGAGCCCTAATTTCTCTCACCTTATCCATGTGGACCTTACGTTAAATGTACATTAGTGGCAGTAAAATCGTTCTGCAGTCAGCTTCAAATGACAATTCTCTAAATTTTCCCAACAGTGTTCCTCAAAACAAACATTGCTCTCCCTCCAGGGATTCCCATTTGAGTTCCCAAAGCATCTCCATAGCACTTGCACACTGTTCAAAACTACCAGTAACAAATCTAGCAGCCCACCTCTGAATTGTTTCAGCGTTTTCCTTTAGTCCTGGTGGGGATCCCAAACACTCTAGCAGTACTCAAGTATGTGTTGCACTAGTGTCCTATGTGCAGAGTCCTTTACTGATGAACTACACTTTTCCAAAACTCTCCCAATAAACCAAAGTCAACCGTTAATACCTTATGTACTACTACCCTTACATCCCCGTTCCATTTCATATTGTTTTGCTACATTATGCCAAGATATTTAAACACTATAACTGTAATGCTATATTTTGAACATAACACAATTGTTTTTCCAACTCACCTGCGTTACATATGTTTTTCTACATTAGAGCTAGCTGCCATTCATCACACCAACTAGAAACTTTGTCTAATTTGTCTTGTATCCTCCTAAGGTCACTCAACAAAGACACCTTCCCATACACCACAGCATCATCAACAAACAGCTGCAAATTGCTGTTCACCTTGTCTGTCAGATCATTTACATACACAGAGAATAATAGCAGTCCTATCGCACTTCCATGGGGCACTCCTGATGATACCCCTGTCTCTGATGAATACTCGCCATCGTTGACAATGTACTGGGTTCTGTTACTTAAGAAGTCTTCAAACCACTCATATATCTGCATACCTATTCTGTATGATATTCATCATCTGATATGAGTGATGGTGCTGCAAGCTATGTTGGACAGCAACACAAATATAGCCTACGAATGCAGAGAACGTCACCTTAGCATATGCCATATGGTGATGGAGGCTGTTATGAAAAGCTTTGGATTTTATACAAATTTGATGTGACAAGTTAACAGAAATTTTTGGCTATGTGAGTAAAGTTATTGTGTAAAACTAATAGCTCAGCATCTTACAAAAACTCTTCAGGGTCCTTGGAAGTCTTAGACTTACATGTCAATATATTTACTCCCTAATAATACTTGTTGTTTACAATAGGGGTAAATTTACTATGTTCAGTGAAATGAACTTGCAAAATACTGGAAGTAAAAATAATGTCCATGTAGACTGTGCATCTCTGCCTATGATTCATAATGGAATTTCACATTCTGATACAAAAGTCTGTAACAGGTTGCTGCTAGACATCAGGCAGAAAACTGGAAATCCTAAGATATTAAAGAAATACAATGTAAAAAATTATCTTATTAGCTTCTCCTTCTATAATTAATTATAACAAGCATAATGTTTTGACTCAAGGATGCATATGCTGTTTAACATTAAGGTTCGATTTAAATAGAATTTTAATGTTACTGTTATATGTAAGGCTGACAGTACTCTTTGTACAATTACAAAATGCTTTGTATAAAGTATATGATAAAAACAGAACGTGAACAAAAAACTATTTTTAGCTTTCAGGACCATTCATTACATCCTCTGGGAAGATGGATATGGTTTGCAAGATTGGGAGTGAGGGAGACATCACTTAGACCACTCATGTAGAACACTTGGGTGACTCATTCATGAGTACTGCTTCAGCGTTTGAGATCCCCACCAGGTCAGATTAAGCCAATACGTTCAAGTGACTCAGAGGTGGACTGCTAGATAGGTTACCAGTAGGTTCAAACAATGTGCAAGTATTATGAATAAGTTTGGCAAACTCATATGAGAATACCTGGAGGAAAGACGATGTTCTTTTTGTAGTACACTAATGAGAAAATTTAGAAGATATAAGAAATCAGGGCTCTTATGGGGACATATTGATAGTCTTTCTTATCTCACTCTATTTGCGAGGGGGACAGGAAAGGAAATGATTTATATACAAGGTACTCTCCACCATGCACCATACACATGCATATTACGGACAGATACCGTACACAAACTGGAAAAATGCAAGGGGCATTCCACTGCGTATCTTTTACCATCTTTGATTCGTTTTTCCTCATTTGTTACTACTGGTATGGGTGCAAAAACAAATTTGTACTGCCAACATCTGAGTGGTAGTTCATTAATAAGCTGCACTTAATATGTTAAAAAGCATTTAGAGACATTGTTCTGAAGGTGTAATATATGTTATACTATAAATCACTCTGCCATTCAACTAATAATTCTTAATCAATTGGTGTAAGTCCATCACGTATGACCCTTATCTGTGTAACTATGACAACGCTACGGATTAGTATGTCACCATAATCGAGATTATTCACATTCGAGCCTTGTTTGTACATTTAATTCTCATAATGGAGGCTTCATTCAAGCAATCTGTATTGACTTGACGGTCAAAATAACAGCTGAGAGCAGGTCTGTATAAATGCTGTGGCCAACAGGTAATGACATCACTTATGTAAATTGAGCTGCTTACAGGTATACCTCCATGGCACTTAACCTTGAGGTTGCCACTCACTCACTCACTCACTCACACACTCACTATACTGACAGGCCTGCCTTGGCCAGAGGTAAGGAGTTTAAGCTGGTTGAGCTGTTCCTCCTGAAGTCCTCTCTGTTGGGAATGTTTTTTCTTCATGTGTTGGATTGGCCTCTGGTTTCTGTGGATGCAGAAATTTATCTGCCGGCTGATTCCGGCGGCTTCTTCTTCTTCTTCTTCTTCTTCTTCTTCTTCTTCTTACTGCTTCCTGGCTGCCTGAATTCTATGTTCTTCAGGCGGGAGAAGTCCACTGGCGGCGTCTGTTGCTGGATGTACATGACTGCTTGCTCAGTCATGTACAGCCAGTCCTCATCAGTGAAGATCGGGTGTTTGTTTATTAGCTCCAGATCTCCACGCCTGACGAGTTCCCTCCTGTTCAGCTTCTGGTTCAAGGGTTTGCACCCCCAGTGGAACGGATAAGGTTTATGAGGAAGGGGAGGGATGTTATCTACCGTGAAAGGGTAAGGATGATCATGATGGGGGTAGCTACCGTCGCGCAGGGAATCTGAGCTACCGTCGCACAGGGAATCTGTGATCTTGGTGAGCACCTCCCTCACACAGTTCTTGTTGGTGAGGGGGAGGCACTCAAACAGCTCGTTTTCTTCTTTTCCCTTGGTCTCCATTGGCACTCGTTTCCGCAGAGACAGGAGTGATGACTGCTTCCGTGTGGGCCGTCTCCTTGTTGTTGGTGGTATTCCCCGACTGCATGACCACCTCCCTAGCAACCTGCGTTGCCGCGTCGACCAGGGAGGTGGTCGTTTGTGTTGCTGTGTCTAGCCTTGTACTGGTGGGGGTTGGTGCCGCATCCGGCATCATGCGGTACGCGAGGTACAAGGCGACCCTTAGTTGAGTCACCTCCTGACGCATCTCTTCTAGTTCTGCTCTCAGGGCCACTCTCTCCTCTGCCATGGCAGATTTGAGCACGGTGATTGTGTCCTCGTTGGCTTCCCACAGCGCTTGGCGGAAGGCGTCCACGTCATCTTGGTGGCACAGCCCGCTTTCCCTACTAAGGTCGGAGGGCAGGGTGTCCACCTTTTCTTCATGTTGGGCCACCTCTACGTATGTGGTGGCCAACTTCCACTGCTTCCACATCTTCAGATAGCTGCAGCTGCTTGCGTTTGCGGCGTGCGAGCCCCCGCAATTTATGCACGCTGCTGCAGTACCTCTTGGTTTGGTGCAGTTCCGTGTGTCGTGTGGTTGCCTGCACTTAACACACGCAACCATGCCGTCGCATTCCCTGGCTATATGTCCCAGCTTTTGGCACTTATAGCACTGTAATTGTGCCACAGGCTTCCACTTCTTCTTCTTGTTGCCACAACCGTTGCTCCTGACTGCATTTAGCAGGAGCTCAACAGCAGCAGCAATCTTGCCTCTTCCTCCATTCCTACTCCTCGGCATGGCGTTGGCTAGTGGCATTGGCGTGCATGAGCGACGGTAATGAAGTGAGCCGCAGAGAGTTGAGCCACGTGTGTCGCGTGCATGCCGTCGTTTACATCAGAGATATAGAATAGATGTGGTGCCATCTCGTTTAGAAGTTAAGAAACACTACGTATCGGCTGATTGGTAAGCTGTTGTAGGTGACTGTACTTGTACTAGTTTATTAAACCATTGATGTGTAACATTATTTATCTAGGAAACTGAGACATAAAATAAAAAATCTGATTCAAGATATGCTATCGGTGCACTCACAGAAACAAAAGACTGATATATTTCACTGTAGTGGTTCCACGCTCGTACGTACTGACATTCTCTCAACGTATAAATTACATTATGGTTTGAGTCCGAAGTGATGATTGCAACATAAATGAAAACTTCCTCTCTGATTTTGTTCTTAGTACACTGTAAATTAAAGTGTGAATTAATCGTTTCTGGGTGGTAACACCTTTAACTGCACCTGCAGCTTCAGTAGAGTGAGTTGAGTACCTCTGCAGATGCTGTTATCGGTCCCAAGACCAGATAAAGGAGGAGGGTTGGCCACTTAAGGAGGCCGTAAAATGGTGGATACAAATTACTTCGAGACTGTTTTTGTTAGGGAAAGTTAGAAGGAGCTATTGCAGGAAGCTTGGCTGCAGTACAGTTATAAAATTTAGAATGTAAAACAGCGACTAGCTGGAAGTATGGTTCAAAAAAGTTTATTTAAATCAAACCATCACCGGCTTCAGATTTATTACAAGTCCATCTTAGATGGCACCTACAGATTTTGTTATTTTCCCGCTAAGGCTTCGTTTCGTAGCCATAGATTTTGTGAACTTATTTTATTTATTTATTTATTTAGCTTATGGCATATAACACATCATATAGAAAAGACATAAAAATCATAAGACACAGAAATAAAGAGTAGTCACAGTGTGTAACATATTGTTGTAGATATAAAAGTGTTTAAAAGTAGTGTATATAATAAACAAAAGTTCACTAACAAACATCCAGATTTGTGACATAGTCTATTGCACTTTCAGTCGCGGTCAGAAACTCATTGGGGTCTCCTGCAAAACGTCTCAGAGGGCAGTCTTCCACGATGTGACGAATCGTCTGCCGGTCCGCACCGCAGTCACATCTCGGGGTGGTGATTTTACCCCACCTGTGGAGGCTGTCTGCACATCTGCTGTTATTTGTCCGAATTCGATTCAGGGTCGTCCAAGTTTTCCTTGGCAAATTGAATCCTGGTGGTTGGACATTGATGCATGGCATATTCTGCAGGTTTTGGGGCACAGATTCTCTCCACCGCATTTTCCAGAGGTTGCCATAATCCGGGTTGAGAGGATGCGTATTTTTTGCCTTTTTTAAAGAGGGGTGTCTTGAGCGCAATCTGTTCATCTCCAGGGCAGGAACATCCTTATGGATTGGCAGTTTCTCGTTGTTCAGCACTTTTCCATACTCGCGTAAGAAAGCGTTCTCTCTGCGCAGGTCCGGTGGGGGAATGTTGCTCAGTATAGGTAGCCAGTGTAAAGGCGTTGGCTTTATTGTTCCTGATATCATCTTCATTGTGTAGTTTAGTTGAGCATCGATCAAGCCTGTGTGTTTACTGTTTAGCCATACCGGTGCGGCATATTCTGCTGTTGTGTAGACAAGTCCCAGAGCCAAAGATCTCAGTACAGCCGCGGAAGAGCCCCACGTGGTCCCACATAGCTTCTGTATGATATTATTTCGAGTTTTAAGTTTTGCGGCTGTATTACGTAGGTGTTCCTTGAATGTTAGGGTTCTGTCAAAGGTGACGCCTAGATATCTGGGGTAATTATTATGGTTTAGCTGCCTGTTTTCGAAATGAACGTTGAGCTTTCTTTTTGCTTGGGCATTGTCGAGATGAAAGCATGTCACCTCCGTTTTTGTCGCGTTTGGCCGTAATCTCCACCTTCGGAAGTAATCTCCCAGCTTTGTTAGATCCGCAGTTAATGTGTTTTCTGTTGCCTCCATTGATCTGCCTCTTACAGCTATTGCCCAGTCGTCGGCATATCCGAATTTTTGAGAAGTGGTTTCAGGTAAGTCAGATATGTAGAGGTTTAACATCAATGGCGCCAGAACGGAGCCTTGTGGTAAACCATTGTTGAGCTTCATTTGGTCACTTTTTAAGTCGCCCATTATGACTCTGAAACTTCTATCTGTGAGCATGTTATCAATGAGGTTGGCCAGCTTATTACATGGTATGACCCGCAGCAACTTAAATATCAGGCCTTGTCGCCAAACGGTATCATAAGCGGCTGATAGGTCAATAAAGGCTACTGATGTTTTGAGTTTTTTCTGAAAGCTCGCCTCTATATGAGTTGCTAGGGAGAGGATCTGGTCGGTGCAACTGCGGTTGGGTCGAAAACCTGCCTGTTCAATCGGTACCACTTCAAGAATTTTTCCGCCTATTCTATTGTAGATGATACGTTCCAACAGCTTATAGACACAGTTCAGCAGAGCGATAGGGCAGTAGTTTTGGGGCATGTCATTAGGTTTGCCTGGCTTTAGTATTGCTATAATCTTTGCTCGTTTAAGCTGGTGTGGGATATTACCCAATTCTAAAATATCTGTTAAGAAGTTTGCGAGCCATGTTCTAGTATATTTTCCACAGTGAAGTAGGAATTCCGGGTGGATGCCATCGAAGCCGGGAGCCTTGCCACTTTTGATTTTTGACAAGGCTGCTGCAACTTCTTCCGCTGTGATAGGCTGGGAAAATTCGGACGTAGGCGATGGCCTTTGTTTTAAGAATCTTAATTCACGTTTGACGGTCGTGGTGTGTGTTCTGTCCCTTGGTGCTCTTGAGGTTCTAACTATGTGTGCAGCCACATTGTTAGGGGTTATCGGGTGGGTGTCTTTTATTTTACGTTTACTGCCTCCCAGGGTACGGAGTAGGGTCCATGCTTGCCTACTGGACTTAGTGAAATCTAGATTCTCCACTTTGTCCATCCATTTTTCCCGTCGAGCTGCGTCTAAGCTGTGCAACAGTTCGTCCACGATTTCTTGGTTGTTGGTTTCTGTTAATTCCTGGTACAGGTCTTCGCATCCCTCATTCCAGCCAGGGATGTACTCTTTCCGGTAGCCTCTGGGTACATTCCTCTTAGCCGTGGCGATGACTGCTCCCACAAATCTGTCATAGTTGTTCCTAGTCGGGGGTATCCAACCTAGACACTTGTCAAGGTTTTCTGCAAAGGAGGCCCAGTCTGCCTTCTGGAAATTCCATCGTGGGCGAGGAAAGGATTTTATGATTGGGATGTTAATTCCGACTTTTAAGATAACAGGGCGATGCTGGCTATGTGGGAAATCAGACAGGACTTCACGAGTTGCGGCTAGCGGTTGGTTGTTTTTGTTTTTAGTGACAAAACATAAATCAGGCTTATAATCTCGTCTCCATGCTGCTGATCGAAATGTTCCGCGGTCCTTGGCGTCGAAAATCAGGTGGGTGTTAGTCTCCTCACTCCAGCTCATCAGGGATTCACCGTTCTGGTCGTTTCGTGCGTGCTTCCAGTTCTCATGGTGACTATTAAAGTCTCCTACGTAGATAGCAGGGTGGGGATATTCTTGGAGTACTTCTGGAGGCCATGGACAGCCGGGAAGCTTATAGATGTTAACTATAGTGGTCTCGCCAATTTTGACAGCAACTTCATGTATGTTGTTGTCTGTAGATATCTTACACAGGGAAGCATTTTCTATCTTATTTTGTATGTAGGTTGCCACGCCGTAATTGCGGTGATAGGTGGCTCCCAGTATCTCAAATCCAGGGATTTTTCCTCTAGAGGCCAGCAGATGAGTCTCTTGTATCGCGACTACGTCGATTTTGTTCTGAGTGAGAACTCTCTGGAGAAATTCACATTTGCTCCTACTTATGCCTTCAATGTTTAGGTGGCAGACTCGGAGGCACGGTCCGAGTGCTCTAGTCAATTCTTCATCGTTCATTTGGTCGGTATCTTTCATGATGTGTTCACCAGGAGATCCAGCACAGGATTATCTGGATTATCTGGTTGCCTTTAGTGCTAGTTCATTTAGCGTTACCCAGGGTGCACATGTAGTATTCTACTACGGACGTGAACTAGCCTTACACCCCTTTTTGTGAACTAATAAAAAAAAAAAAACATCTCTGCCCAGTTAACCGAATTTTAAACAGAAAACTTGTAATTTTGTGAACTAAGATTACAAGTTTTCTGTTTAAAATTCGGTTAACTGGGCAGAGATTTTTTTTCAACCTTCATATAAACAAATGCAGTGATATTAAGTTAAGTGAAGCATCAAATGTGCCAAAAACTTGTGTAAACCAGGTAAGATTTCGACAAATTTCATGTCTTATTTACTTTACGGTAGTCTTGTATGTTTCTATTACGGTTAAAAAAAAAAAAAAAAAGCATCTCTCGTAAGTTTACTAATTTAAAACAAAAAAGTAACGACTATAAAACGAGATGTAGCAGGAAAGGAATAAAATCCTTTAGAGACATCAGAATGTGGATTTTTAAAAAACTGAAAACAGTAATGATTTGCTTTAAATTATCTTTTTCAAACAATACGTGTGGCTGGTAGCTGTTTTAAATTATAGACCCTATAATTAGAAAAGAAGCAACCTCTAAAGTTTGGTACCATAGTTGTAATAAAAAGATCGTTTACATTCTAGTATCTTACACATCTTTAACTTAGCAGCATGTTGGAAGCATTTGCAAATAAAGCAACTACTCCACCCTACAGCAGTGAAAGCTATATGGAAATCATGGATTAAGCTGTGTGGTTTCCGTTTGTTTATTTGAATAAGATTGATGAGTTATTAACAGTTGTTTCTTGTGAATGCAGTAAATAATTTTGTGTTTTTCAGAATATTCCATACAAAAAAATTGACCTTGAAATACTCCTATAAATTCCCAAGCTGTTCATTTCGATATTACGTAAGTTCAACACGTGTTCCCAAAACACCTGCCAAGTGTTCATTATGTAGTTGCAAATATCAGAAGTGGATCATGTGAAACAGGTGTTAAGTGAGTTACCAAGCATTAGCTATGCTGTGGCAAGTGTTTATTCTACAGCTGTTAATACAAGAAGTGAAAATATTATTAGTGAATTACCAAGCACTAGTTGCGCTGATCTGTGTAATTCTTTGAATGGTACACTTCATAAATTTTGTTTCCTCTCAAAATTAATCCACAGATAATGGGTATACATGCTTAGCTGACACATCTTTTAATGAGGAAAGTGGAGTTGTGTGTAGTGGAGTTTCAAAAGCAGACTTAAGTCCCAGAAGATCTAAAATGTCTAAGATTCTTAGGAATGCCTTAACAAGGCTACCAGAAGCAAAGCCACATCATGGGAAAAATGAACTAAAACACTCAAAGATTTGTATGATAGCAATGTTTCTTTTTTCACAGAAAACAATTTAAATTCTGTTGCCAGAGATTTCATTAACAGCCAATTAAGGAACTGCCATCAACCAGCAAATACTAGGCAATGGACATCTGAAGACAAGGCATTTGCTCTGTCCTTATATAAGCAACCCCTTGCCTATACAAGTATCTGTCAGTTCATTTTTCCCTTCCTTCTGTGAGGCATCTGAAATCTCTCTGTCTGCCACACCTTTTTGAGCCAGGAGTGAATCCTGCAGTGATGAATGTAATAAAAGCAGAAGGTGAGGCAATGTGCAGCAGTGATAAATATTTAGCTTTTTTGTTTCATGAAATGTCTGTGGAGAGAAATTTGAATTGTGATGTAAACAAGTGACAAATCACAGTGTTTCTGGCTTTAGGAAGGTCAAATGTATATGCAGACCATGATGCATTGATATTCTGGTCAGAGGCATACATAAAATTTGGAAGCTGGTTGTTGCATATTACTTCACTCAGAACTCAGTTTCAAATACTGCTTTAAAGTTCTTATTACATATTTACATATATTATAAGGCAATTGCAAAAAATAGGGCTGAAGATAGCAGAATAAGATTTTCACTCTGCAGCGGAGTGTGCACTGATATGAAACTTCCTGGCAGATTAAACCTGTGTGCTGGACCGAGACTCAAACTTGGGACCTTTGCCTTTCGTAGGCAAGTGCTCCACCATCTGAGCTACCCAAGCACAACTCACGCCCCATCCTCACAGCTTTACTTCTGCCAGTACCTCGTCTCTTACCTTCCTAACTTTACAGAAGCTCTCCTGTGAACTTTGCAGAACTAACTCTACTGATAGAAAGGATATTGTGGGGACATGGCTTAGCCACAGCCTGGGGGATGTTTCCAGAATGAGAGTTAGAGTCTCAGTCTGGCACACAGTTTTAATCTGCCAGGAAGTTTCATATCAGCATACACCCCACTGCAGAGTGAAAATCTCATTCTGGAAACATCCCCCAGGCTGTGGCTAAGCCTTGTCTCTGCAATATCCTTTCTTTCAGGAGTGCTAGTTCTGCAAGGTTCACAGGAGAACTTCTGTAAAGTTGGGAAGGTAGGAGACGAGGTACTGACAGAAGTGAAGCTGTGAGGATGGGGCATGAGTCGTGCTGGGGTAGCTCAGATGGTAGAGCGCTTGCCAGTGAAAGGCAAAGGTCTTGAGTTCAGGTGTTGGTCCAGCACACAGTTTTAATCTACCAGGAATTTTCAGAGCTGAAGATAGGTTTTACAGCTTGTTAGCAGGGTACAACCAATCAGAGAGCACTGAAGGGACTACCTAGTGAGAAATTCAGTGAATTCAGTCCAATTTAATTTTTTATGTATTGCTGTGATTTGTGACGTCCCACACCTACGTATTAAAGAATGCTATTAATAATTGACTAGAAACAAAATGCAGTTTGGGCTTAAAAAAAAAAGGCCAGTCTTGAATTTGATTGAGGACTTTTCTTCTGCATCAGCAGAAGATGTTTACGACTCGCAAAAATTACAGAGGAGTCGTTTTGACTTTAAGGATTCTTTTATTAAAATGAAAGTTATGGTAGATGCAGCCCAGCTTAGTCATACAGTTGATTTTACCTGCAGAGTCAATATACTTTGCAGAATTTGTTGAGAAGACAGATTACCTCTTAGATTCACAAAACAGCACTCGTCATCATCCACAATGATCTTGTAAGTGTGCCCTCTCTCCAGGGTCACCACATACTGAAATGTGGTACAGTACATTAAAGGAAATTGAAAACTGGAAAGAGTTGCAACTAGGAACAAGGGGAGATAAGACAAATATGTCTAATTTCATAAGTGGGTGGCAAACTACAATAATATCATTGATGTGAATTGGACAGATTAAAAAAAAAAGACTTCAATTTTTTAAGCATGAGGGCCTTCAATGAAGGCCTACTGGAAAATGTTTTTTACCATGTGAAGCAACATGGTGTTTCCAACACCAACCCAGCCTGCTTTCAGTCTGTAGCAGCAGTGAAAAAATTATAATCAATAACATATCCCTATCTATAAGTACACTAGGTAATTATGAGGATGATAGTTGTATGCCATTAAGAAATTTAAGGCAATTACACGGATCTCATAATGACAGCTTTCTTGACTCCAGAAAAGATAATTGCATAATTGACAACAATGATTTATCAGTGTCCTTGCTGGTAATGCAGCTTGCAATGGTGACAGTGATGGTGGGGAAGCTGATGTAGGTAATGACAGACAAGGATTTACATTTGTAGCTGGTTACAGCCTGTGAAACATTGGTGGAAAACCTGAGATCAACTGTAATGACTGTAAAACATTTGTTTTCTCCAACACCCACAGAGGATCATTTAGTTACAAGTTTAAGGGAATCTGATACCTTAAACACACAATTATTGTATGGATGTGACAGCCTAGTGTTCTTTTTAACTAAAGTCCAGTCAGTCATATGCATTTTTAGTGGGCAATTTTGATTTACAAATATGTCAGAGATTGGAAACACACCATCTGTAATAAAAGAATGAATGTGGTTTAGGAGAAATTGAAGATAAAGTTTAAAGCTGTTTGACAGTTCAGAGAGAAATTCTGCTGTTTGCTTAAATAATAATAGTAATAATGTAGTAATTAGTTTTTGTTTTCAGTTAACTGCTTTTATCCCCATTTCCTACCCGTGGTCCTTCTCTTTTAATGTTGATGTATGTGCTTTTGTGTTGAAGCATTTACTCTTCATTTAAGATGTAGGATCATTTTAAAGGAAGTCAATGGTTAATAATGCAAATTTCATGAAATATGCCTACAGCTTTGACAAATTTTAGATAACAAGTAGGCCTACAGGCTTCGCCCACTTCTCCTGATGACATAGTAGCTAGGCATGGAATAGATGGTACCATTTTGTTGGTGGTAGTATAGAAATTCTAATCATCAAAGTGAAAGTCATTTGGAGGGTAATACTGCTGTTGGTATATCCTGAGTTTTTTTTTGTTGTAATTACTACTGTGATGTCAGTCAGTTGGGAAAATCATGCACCTGCAGGCTGTCAGTCATAAAAAAATCAGCTATTTATACCACAGTTACTATTGTATTGTATGGTAGATTACATTTTTTGCACTTGGTGACAAATGCATACTAAGAGAGTTTCACAAACTGTTACCAATAGGCATGTGGGAGAGAAAATGTGTCAAGTAAAAGAACTTAGTTGTTTGTTAATATGATCGGTTCCAAATTGAGAAAATATTGACATGTTTGGTTCACAGAGAAATTTTCATCTCAATGAAACAGTCCATTGACACAGTTAATTAGAATTCTTCTCTTGTGCTTTAAATTTATAGTAGGTCTAATGGGAAAAGTGTAAAACTGATATTTTAGGTGGTGATGAGAATCATAAACTACCACAAAGTTCATTATGACTGTGTGAGTTTGTCTTTGGAATATGATTTCCAGTCTCTTTTCTATGTTTACAGGTGCCTCAACTACATTTTAAGTAACATGGCACAGAAAGAATTCAGTGAGTCACTGATATCAAAACTGTAGTAAATTAGTCTCTTATACCATACATGTCTGAAGAAAAGTTTGTTTTCTAGTTTATGAGTGAGCTTACTGAGGATTGCAAGTGTTATGGAATAACTGCCCTCTCAACTCCTTTTATTGGTGGAAAAAATCACGGCCTTAAACTAAAATGAACATTGATATTAACAATAACAGATGAAAGCTATAATAATCATTGTGATTTTCAAGATGCAGTTCCCACTCAGGTGCCTGGCTGCCCTCCGCATCTATGTATCTACATCATCTGGAAGAGAACATCCTGTAGATGTAGATTGTAGGCAGTGCCTGGAGTAGGCCTGCTCTGTTTAAAATTGCTATAGCTTGAAGCATAAGTATTCAATGTGATTGTGAGTATTTGAACTCCAGTTGTCATTTGATCTGAGGGAGGTGATAATTAATTATGTAACATGTTGTGGGTCATTTGTTCTGAATAATGAAAATTCTGTTTGTCTTGTGCAACACATACCATCATGCAAAATCTTATGCCTTGTAGTTATTGGTAATGACTTCTTCATGTGTGGTTGCATATGTAGATGCAATAAGACTGATTACATCCAAGTAGATGTATATGTAGATGTGTTGAGGTTGATTATATGGAAGTGAAGAGAGTGGGAATTACAGATCTTCCAGTTAAAAAGTTGAAAATTTGTATATTATGTATGGTGAAGTGCAGGCATAGTAATTAAGAAAACATATAAAAAGTTTAGATGAACAATTGGTTTTAATATTGAAGAAAATATCTTTCTTGGAAATACTTTATTGCAATAAATTTAACTGCAACTGCCAGGTAAATAAGCTTGAGCAAAACTCCTTGCAGGAAAGATTAGATCACTAAACTGCTGCAGTAATAGAGCAATGTATACATTTGAGATGATAATCTTGTGTTTGTTGCTTCACTCCATTTCACCATCAAAGTGAAAGTAGTCCCATACTCAGGAACTGAGCACAGGGGAGCAGATGTAGGATTCCTGTGTTGCTGTTCTTGGTGAGGTTGTAATGGAGATGGTCTGCTTTTGTCTTCCTCTGACCTGTAACAAAGTGTCAAGTATGTATCAGTGTTGTGTGAATGACTTTGACTATAACATGTACAATGTAGTGCTGGGTTTATGTTTTTAAGGACGAAGAAAAGCGAGAGGGTGAAACCTGGTGTGGGCACCACACAGCCTACTCCTCCCAGATAGCACCGAGGGAACCACTGAGCTTCACTCCCCATCCAACAAACAGACAGTGTCATGTGCCCTCAGATCATGAGACACAGTGAAAAGCTATGGAATTTAATCCAGGAGATTGGCATAAAGACTGATGGTCAGGAACTTTGCACCATCACCTTTCCCCACAGGGGGCTCACGGTCCTTTCGTGAGTACATGCATGGCGAGCACTGGGCCCCGAGCTATTGCAGCCTTCCTTCTTTCCAGGGCTGTATTTCCTTGCCCTTCCCCTCGTTTCCTCTCCTCTCCTTGCTTCTTCCCCTTCACCCTCTCCTCTCCCTCTCTTGGTGTCCTTGTTTGATTTGGCCCTGCTATCCTCCTGGTTTGTTGGCCGTGCAATTTGGTTTTGTTGCATAATCACCTCATGCTTTTAGCATTCCCTAGTCCACCTCTGGGGTTTGACCTTCATTACTAAATTTATATTCCATAGTGTGAGCCATTTGGGAAAGAGCACCTTACCTAGTGTCTCCGACGTGTGCCCTCCTAGTTCATTCCACCTTTTCCTTCACGTTGTTGTCTGATGCTAGAGTGCATAGCCAGCATGGTAGCCAGCCCATGTGGTGGGGTCGCTTTGTCCCCTTTTGGTTGAAAACACAGGGATCACACTTCTGATACGTGAGCTGTGTCCTCCTCATGTAAGCCTAGGAGTGGTTGCTTGTTGTCGTGAAGCATCAGAACTCCCGGCAATAGCTGCCATGCCAGACGGCTCCTGCTGTGGCTGGGCGGCACACTTGGGGAGAGCCCCTGATCAGAGTGGGTGGTATCAGGGCAGACGCTATGCAAATGAAATGCATATGGGTCCAGAACTCTGGCCGTTCTTCTGCGGCCATCTCTCTGCATGGATCAGATTTTTTTAGGGCTGCTTCTTCTGCCCCTTTTGCCTTCCCATCCATGGCTACCCCTGGGAGGAGAGTCAGGCTCGTCGGCTAGGGGCGAAACCTTTACCCCGCTATCTGGTTTGCACCACTTTGTTCAGCGTGTTCAGAAGGGTCCGAAAGACAATCACATTGATACTGGTGCCTTTATCCTGGCCTTTGAAGGGGATACGCTTCCTGAGAAAGTAAAGGTTATGGTTTATCAATGTGACGTGAAGCCATACATCCCACCACCTATGAGATGTTTCAAGTGTTTGTGTTTTGGACACATGTCTTCCCGCTGTTCGCAGGCCCCTCTCTGTGGTGACTGTGGACGTTCACTCCATGAGAGGAGTTCCTGTGTTCCCCCTCCTGTGTGTGTTAATTGTCATGGCAATCATTCCCCATGTTCACCAGATTGCCCAGTTTATAAGAAGGAAAAGGAGATACAGGAGTATAAGTCCCTTGATCGTGTAACCTACACTGAGGCTAGTAAGAAGTATGCACGTCTTCACTCTGTGTCCATGACATCTAGCTATGCTTTAGTTACATCTTCACCTCTTCCTCCCCTCTTACCCTAGTCCCAAACCCCTCTCCTCCCCTGCGGCTCCCACACCCTCCACTCCAGGCACTGTTCCCCCTTCCTAGCCGGAGAAGTGTCCCACTTCTTCAGCATCTGCCGGTCAAGGGCGCCCCTCCCAGGATACTCCTTCCCGGCACCTTCCATGACAAAGGTCTGCTACCACACGACGACTGTGAGAACCACGGTCTGTGGGCTCCCAGGTCACCCAATCTTTCTGTTCCTGATCTTGCTGCAGCATCTCCCTTATGCCGCATAGCCCTCCTCGATCTGAAATGGAAAAGAAGAAGAAACATAAGTCCCAGGACAAGGAGCCTCTGGTGTCCCCAGAGGCCCCATCCCCACCTTCGTAACCTGATTCTGACCTGTTGTTCATGGATGTCGCCCCCTCCCTGCCGGTGGCGGGTAGTGACCCGGCAGCATGACTGGTTATCCAATGGAATTGTAATGGATATTACCGTCACCTTCCGGAGTTGAAATCCCTTATTTTGTCTTACTCTGCAGCTTGTGTGGTTCTGCAGGAATCTCATTTTACTGATGATCACTCAACAACCCTCTGTGGGTTCCGTGTTTTCTTTCAAAATCGGGTCAGCCCCCTGCAGGCCTCTGGTGGCATTTGTACGTTGGTCCGTATGGACGTTGCTAGCACGTGGATTCCTCTTCAAACTACATTGGAAGCGGTTGCTGTTAGGGTCCACCCAGACTCTGAGGTCATGGTTTGCAATCTTTATCTCCCTCCTGACAGGACTCTTACCCCTACTTCCTTAACTGCCCTTCTTCAGCAACTTCCTCCCCTCTTCCTCCTTCTCGGGGATTTTAATGCTCATCATCCCTTGTGGGGCAGTGGATTTCCATCTAATTGGGGTCTTCTCATAGACCAGTTTCTTGCAGACCACGACTTGTGCCTTCTTAATGATGGCTCCCCTACTCATTTCAGTGCCAGTCATGGTACCTTTTCTGCCATTGATCTTTCTCTTTCTTCTCCCTCCCTCCTCCTTTCATTACACTGGTCGCCACAAGCTGTCCTGTGACAACTTCCCATTGATTCTCTCACTCCCTTCCCGCTCCCCAATGGACAGGTTACCTCATTGGTCTTTCCAACATGCCGATTGGCCTCTATATACTGCACAGGTCGTTTTTTCTCTCTCTTTGTGGGGTTGTATTAATGATGTCCTATGTGACGTGTCTGACACGATTGTTCATGCTGCTAGCCTTGGAGTACCGTGCTCATCTGGACCATTTCGCCACCGACAAGTCCCATGCTGGAGTACGGCCATTGCCATTGCCATCCATGATTGCCGTTGAGCTTTGCAACACCTTAAGAGGCACCCATCCGTTGCCAACCTTATTGCCTTTAAACGCCTTCATGCTAAAGCCCGTTATCAAACAGAGCAAACGGATGTGTTGGGAAAGCTTTGTTTCTTCCCTCGGTTCTATTGTCCCTATGTCACAGGTATGGGCTACACTTCGCTCTCTCCAAGGTTGCCATCGACAGTCTACCCTCCCGGGCCTTCACCTCCCGGATGGCCTTTGCACGGATCCCTTGTTTCTCGCGGAACATCTTGCGACCCATTTTGCAACAGCATCAACATCAGACTCCTATCCGGCTACTTTCCTTCACCAGAAACAGTGGGCCGAAGCTTCCGCCATATGTTTTACCCCTTGTCAGTCAGAATCTTTACTGAATGGGAACTTCTTTCCGCACTTTCTTCTTCTCATGATATGGCCCCTGGCCCAGACTCCATTCATAACCAACTACTTCAACATCTCAGTGCTCCACAACGGCAACATCTTCTCGGGGTGTTTAGCCATATTTGGCTCCAGGGTGACTTCCCTTCTCAGTGGAGGGATAGCATCGTGGTTCCTGTCCTTAAGCCTGGTAAGAACCCCCTGTTTGTCGAAAGCTATCAGCCAATTAGTCTGACAAATGTTGTTTGCAAGTTACTTGAATGGATGGTAGCTCTTTGGCTCAATTGGGATGGTCTCCGATCAATCATTTACTTCACCTGGAATCCGCAGTGTGGCAGGCTTTTTCCCAGCGCCGCCATTTGGTTGCAGTATTTTTCGACCTTCGCGAGGCCTATGACACGGCTTGGTGCTATCACATCTTACACTTGATCAGTGGGGTCTTCGGGGCCCACTCCAAATTTTTATCCATCAGTTCCTGTTCCATCAGTCATTCAGGGTTTGGGTTGGTACTGTTTTTAGTTCTCCATGTACCTAGGAGAATGGCATCCCACAGGGTTCTGTATTAAGTGTACTTCTTTTCCTGGCCTCTGTCGGTCCTTTGGTCACCCTTGCTCTGTATGTGGATGTTTTCTGCATTTGGGTTAGTTCCTCTTCTATGGCCTCTGCAGAGCGGCAGCTCCAGGGAGCTGTTGGTGTGCCTCTGCATGGACCCTCTCACATGGGTTTCAGTTCTCTCCTTTAAAATCGTAGGTGGTCCACTTCTGTCGCCGTACTATGATCCACCCTGATCCGGAGCTCTATCTCGATGCACAACTATTACCTGTGGTCCCATAGTTTCGTTTACTGGGTCTTCTTTTCGACAACAAGCTCGCCTGGCTGCCCCATATCAGACTTCTGAAGGTAGGACGTTTCCGTAAACTCAATGTCCTTCGCTTCCTTGCCCACACCTCTTGGGGTGCGGACCGCTCCATCCTTCTCTGCCATTATCGGGCTTTAGTGCTGTCTCTCTTGGACTATGGTTGTCAAGTTTATGGTTTGGCTGCTCCTTCCACACTGCATCTCCTAGATCCAGTCTACCATCATGGTATCCGTTTGGCCACCGGTGCCTTCCCTACTAGCCCTGTTGATAGTCTCCTGGTTGAAGCTGGGATCCCCCCCCTTTTCTGTTCGGCAGCCCCAGCTTCTGGTTTCTTATGCAATTGCTGTCCGTTCCTCTTCCACTCATTCTTCCATTCTTAGAGATGTATGTTGGCACCAGCAGAATCATTCTGCAGTCAGCTCCAAATGCCAGTTCTCTAAATTTTCTCAGTAGTGTTGCACAGAAAGGATGTTCTCTTCCCTCCACAGATTCCCACTCAAGTTTCCAAAGCATTCCTGTAATACTCTCATGTTGATCAGAACTACTGGTAACAAACCTAATAGCCACCTCTAAATTGCTTCAGTGTCTTCCTTTAACTTCACCAAGCAGTGGTCCCAAACACTCAAGCAGTACTCAAGAATGGGTCACAGCAGTGTTCTACACATGGTCTCCTTTACAGATGAACCACTTTTTCTTACAATTCTCCCAATAAAACAAAGTCTGCCATTAGTCTTCCCTGTTACTAACATGATATGCTCATTCCATTGTATACTGCTTTGCAGCATTATAACTAGGAATGTAATTGACATGATTGTGTCAAGCAGTACGCTACTAATGCTGTCTTTGAACATTATGGGATTGTCCAATCACCACACCAACCAGAAATTTTGTCTATGTCATCTTGTATACTCCTAGAGGCAACCAACAATGACACCATTCCATACACCACAGCATCATCAGCGAACAGCTGCAGACTGCTGCTCACACTGTACATCTGTACCAAATAAATGAAGTTCAATGGTGAGCAAAATAAACTAAGTCTAAACTGTCCTCAAAATATCTGGTATCCAAATTACACAAAAATTATTCACAGTCTAAACTGTGCAACTATTGTGCTACATATACCAACGAAGCAACTGCTACAAAAAAAATTAAAGACTGCCCTCTCACTAGGAGCTCTTGCACAACACTGTTTACTCTGTGTTGCCCATATGTAGTGAAGGATCATATGAATACCACTGCAAATAGCCATAGAAGTTGCATTTTTGTTACTTATTTGAATCTGTCACACAAAACATGGCCATGTTGCAAGTCAATTGACATCATTTTTCCATCTGGCTAGGCTTCCAGAATTTTGACACAAGCAAAGGTATTTACATAATTTTAAATAAATTGAACCTTTTTTTGCTTTATAAGGTAGTGCACAAAAAAGCAAGCTTAATTTCGATGTGTGACTGTTCAGAGCACCGCCTTTCACATGGTGTCTAATACTGGGACTGTCTTCTCCATACTTTTTTGAACTGGCAAAATGCCAATTTTTCAGGCACAATTGAATGCACTACATCATGTGGCACATCCATTACTTTGTCTTACTGTAATTTCTTTTGTTGTATCAGGATTTTCTATATTAATGTTATCTAACTATAATTTTTAAACACATACCAAGGTAGTACAAGATATTCACAATATTGATTAAAAAATAATGTTCTGCAACTGGATTCAAAATCTACATCAAACTATCTTTGAAAATGGTCTACTGCTCAGATACATTTGGCTTTTGTATAGAAAGTGATAAATTTTCTATATTTATGATTTTGATTGATTTATTTTGGGAAGGGTACCAAACAGCGAGGTCATCAGTCCCATCAGATTAGGGAAGGTTGGGGAAGGAAGTCAGCCATGCCCTTTCAAAGGAACCAACCTGGTGTTTGACTGAAGTGACTTATGGAAATCATGGAAAATCTTAATCTAGATAGCTGGATGTGGGTTTAAACCATTGTCCTCCCAAACGTGAGTCCATTGTGATAAGCACTGTGCCACCTCATTCACTTTATGATTTTCCATCTTTCTCTGATGTTTTGCAACTTCTGAACAAATTGTGCTATCATTTACAGCGTATCCTAGGTCTAGTTGTCTCTCTGAGATCTTTCCATGAGTAACATACTATCATTGAACTGTATTTATTTTGTAACTAGTGCTTTCTTAATTTGTGACTGGTGATTTCTTAATGTCCATGGGACCAAGCCAGGACAGGGAACATGGTCCAGATATGTCCCACAGGAATATCGGTCACTTACAACTGAAGCTGACCACCTATCTCAGTTGGTTTGGTTGTCTGCTCTTCATTTTAGACAGACACAAGAGAGGTCTTATTGCCTGCAGTTTTCATTGCAGCCACCTCCTCACTATTATTTTTTACTAACTGTCAGATGTTCACATGCATTGCCACACACTCCCCTCTCCTGGACAGAGGCATTCAATGAATTCCAAAGTAAAGTTCTATGTACTGACTTGGCAGAAAATCCTAAGAAATTTTGGTCTTATGTCAAAGCGGTAGGTGGATCAAAACAAAATGTCCAGACACTCTGTGACAAAAATGGTACTGAAACAGAGGATGACAGACTAAAGGCCAAAATACTAAATGTCTTTTTCCAAAGCTGTTCCACAGAGGGAGACTGCACTGTAGATCCTTCTCTAGATTGTAGCACAGATGACAAAATGGTTGATATTGAAACAGATGACAGAGGGATAGAGAAACAATTAAAATTGCTCAAAAGAGGAAAGGCCGCTGGACCTGATGGGATACCAGTTCAATTTTACACAGAGTACGCGAAGAAACTTGCCCCCATTCTTGCAGCGGTGTACCGTAGGTCTCTAGAAGAGTGTAGCGTTCCAAAAGATTGGAAAAGGGAACAGGTCATACCTGTTTTCAAGAAGGGACGTCGAACATATGTGCAGAACTATAGACCTATATCTCTAACGTCGATCAGTTGTAGAATTTTTGAATGCGTATTATGTTCGAGTATAATGACTTTTCTGGAGACTAGAAATCTACTCTGTAGGAATCAGCATGGGTTTCGAAAGAGACAGTCGTGTGAAACCCAGCTCGCGCTATTCAGCCACGAGACTCAGAGGGCCATAGACACGGGTTCCCAGGTAGATGCCTTGTTTCTTGACTTCCGCAAGGTGTTCGATACAGTTCCCCACAGTCGTTTAATGAACAAAGTAAGAGCATATGGACTATTAGACCAATTGTGTGATTGGATTGAAGAGTTCCTAGATAACAAAACGCAGCATGTCATTCTCAATGGAGAGAAGTCTTCCAAAGTATGAGTGATTTCAGGTGTGCTGCAGGGGAGTGTCATAGGACTGTTGCTATTCACAATATACATAAATGACCTTGTGGATAACATCAGAAGTTCACTGAGGCTTTTTGTGGATGATGCTGTGGTGTATCAAGAGGTTGTAACAATGGAAAATTGTACTGAAATGCAGCAGTATCTGCAACAAATTGACACATGGTGCAGGGAATGGCAATTGAATCTCAATGCAGACAAGTGTAATGTGCTGCGAATACATAGAAAGAAAAATCCTTTATCATTTAGCTACAATATAGCAGGTCAGCAACTGGAAGCAGTTAATCCCATACATTATCTGGGAGTAGGGATTAGGAATGATTTAAAATGGAATGACAACATAAAATTAATCATCGGTAAAGCAGATGCCAGACTGATATTCATTGGAAGAATCCTAAGGAAATGCAATCCGAAAACAAAGGAAGTAGGTTACATTACACTTGTTCACCCACTGCTTGAATACTGCTCAGCAGTGTGGGATCTGTACCAGATAGGGTTGATAGAAGAGATAGAGAAGGTCCAATGGAGAGCAGCGCGCTTAGTTACAGGATCATTTAGTAATCGTGAAAGCGTTATGGAGATGATAGATAAACTCCAGTGGAAGACTCTGCAGGAGAGACACTCAGTAGCTTGGTATGGGCTTTTGTTGAAGTTTCGAGAACATACCTTCACCGAGGAGTCACTCAGTATTTTGCTCCCTCCTACGTATGTCTCGTGAAGAGACCATGAGGATAAAATCAGAGAGATTAGAGCCCACACAGAAGCATACCGACAATCCCTCTTTCCACAAACTGGAATAGAAGGGAGAACTAATAGAGGTACTCAAGGTACCCTCCGCCACACACCATCAGGTGGCTTGCAGAGTATGGATGTAGATGTAGATGTAGATGTAGACTCCAATTACACACACACTTTTGTGAATAGCCCAGAGGGCTGTCATTTTATAAAGGAGCGGTATACAGGCAACACCCAACAGAAGTCAATCAGTCATCATAATTACATGAGGATGAAAACAAGTCAGCTTGCCAAAGTATGACACTGTCTGGATGAAAACAGCCAAATATATACACAAGAAGAGTTCAGAACTTGAAAGAGAGGATACTTTAATTTTATTTGGTGGGGAGCCCACTTCATGCTGGTTACATGAGTGATATGACATGGAATGGACCTCATGACCACTTGAAAGCATTGGGAATCCATTCTATTATATGATTACTCAATTTCCACCCAGAAGACATAGAAACTTGTCAGAGCTTAGTCTAAGGAGAGCACATTTTGGTTGATGATATCTCAGATGTGCTCATTAGGGCTGATGTCAAGTGATTTGTAGCATAACCCCAGCTCCCTCAAAGACTTGGAGAGCTCTTCGAACAATTCTGGCCTAATTATGGAGTAATACAATGGTATATTATCTAGCTGGAACTACAGAGCACCTATAAGATGCTGTAGCCCATAAAATGGATGAACATGGTCAAATATGGAGGTTTCTGTGTTGTTCACAGATGGGAGACAATGGTAGATATACACCGAAGAGCCAAAGAAACTGGTACATCAGCCTAATATCGTGTAGAGCCCCTGTCAGCATGCAGAAGTGGCACAGCATGATGTGACATGGACTCAACCAATGTCTGAAGTAGTGCTGGAGGGAATTGACATCATGAATCCTGCAAGGCTCTCCATAAATGGTGATCTATTCTGAACATCACATTACAAGGCAGCGCAGATATGCTCAATAATGTTCATGTCTGGGGAGTTTGGTGGTCAGTGGAAGTGTTTAAACTAGGAGGAGTGTTCCTGGATCCAGTCTGTAGCAATTCTGTAAGTGTGGAGTGTCAGTGCCCTGCTGGAATTGCCCAAGTCTGTCAGAATACACAATGGACATGAATGGATGCAGGTGATCTGACACGATGTGTATATGTCGTCTGTCAGAGTCATTCTAGATGTATCAGGGTTCCCATATCACTCCAACTGCACATGCCCCACACCATTGCAGAGCTTCCACCAGCTTGAACAATCCCCTGCTGACATGCAGCATCCATGGATTCATGAGGTTGTTCCCATACCCGTACACATCCATCCACTCAATACAATTTGAAACAAAACTTGTCTGACCTGGCAACATGTTTCCAGTCATCAACACTACAATGTCAGTGTTGATGTGTGCAGGCAAGGCGTAATGCTTTGTGTCATGCAGTCATCAGGGGTACATGAGTGGGTTTTCAGCTCCAAAAGCCCATATCAATGATGTTTCATTGAATGGTTCATGCCCTGACACTTGCTGATGGCTCACCATTGAAATCTGCAGCAATTTGTGGAAGGGTTGCTTTCTGTCACTTTTAACAATTCTCTTCTGTCCTTGTTGGTCTTGTTCTTGCACCATCTTTTTCCAGCCATAGCGATGTCAGAGATTTGATGTTTTAGCAGATTCCTGATATTCACAGTACATTCATGAAATGGCTGTACAGGAAAATACAAACTTCATCACTACTGGGGAGATGCTGTGTCCCATCGCTCATGCACCAACTATAACACCACATTCAGACTCACTTAAATCTTGATAACCTGCCATTGTAGCAGCAGTATCCGATCTAACAACTGCACCAGACGCTTGTTGTCTTATATAGGCATTGCTGACCACAGTGCCACATCCTGACTGCTTACATATCTTTGTACTTGAATATGCATGCCTATACCAGTTTCCTTGGCACTTTAGTGTATGATTGGCCCCATCTGATTCCCTGTGAACATCATTCACATGGGCATACTGGTGTCTCTTACTTGAACAGCGCCCAGATGTGTCACCTTGTCAGGTTGTAAACTCATCACCCGATGTCACCATGTGGCACTTCAGCCCAGGCAAACTTCTCCCATCCTTTGAGCATCAAATGATAATGATGCTAACATCTGTGCTACATAACACGTAATGTGTAGAAGTGCTGATATGGGGCAAAAAGATGGTTCTGTACAGTATGGCATCTCACTACCTATTCCTTTCCAGCACTGAATTAGTAAATGATATGCTGCTCAATCCCAAGACAGAAACATGGCAGGGTTCAGTGTTGATTCTAGCAGCCATGTTATAGTATCCTATGGGCACCATGGTTACTCTGCAAGATCACATTACTGCTAAGGATTATGTAATCATTGTAGCTGATCAGGTCCATCCCATGGTACAATGTTTGCTCCCCAATGGCGATTCTTTCTTTGAAGATGACAGAGTCCCTCTTCACACAGCTCAAATCACCCAGGACTGGCTTCCTGTGCACAAAGATGAACTGTTGACTTCCCACTAACCACCATGGTCACCAGATCTCAATAGTATTGAGTCTTTGTGGTCTACTTTGCAGGGAAGGGTGCGTGATCACTATCTACATCTATTATCATTACTTGAACTTGCCACAATTTTGCAGGAAGAATGGTATAAGATTCACTTGAAAACTATATAGGAGCTGTATTTAACCATTCTCAGATGACTGGAAGCTGTTTTGAATTCCAGAAATCTGCCTACACTGTATTAGGCATTGCAATGTGTTGTGTATGTGATGCTTCCATATTTTTGTCCACCTTCTGTACTTCCTTTGTTTTTAACAGAACACATTTCATCCAAAATTTTTAAACAGGCAATTCAGAAGAATAGATAAACAAGTGATATTTCTCCTGATATAATTTAAAAAACATTATTAATCTTTTGTCATTACTTTTATTTAAAACATACATTAGTAAGGTACCATAATCACATGATTTGTAAGTGTATGTTATGAGACTAATAAATTGCAATTCACAATTCACAATAGGCTATATGTGTGCTGTCCAGTGCAATAAATCAAAGTGTGCAGCAAGTCTGCAGTTTAAATATTTTCCGGTCTTTTGTTGTATCTTGTCTCACATAATGATTTTTCTGCCCTGCTCTGACATTAAAGCACCACAATACATTGCTTCAATTTCATGCATTTATCAGTTCTAGAGCTGGAGCATACCTGAGGATATTCTTTGTATAAATGGCAATTTGGCTAAGTTTGTAATTATTTTACATCTCAACAGGCTTTTTTTCATGTGGAGAGGTAACTGTAGATTTGTTTCTTGTGACTGTACATTTAAAAAAAGCAGTGAGGTGAGTGAGTGGTAATAATAGTGTAGTCTGGCATTTCAAAGATGTACGTTAGATGAGAGGTTGCAGATGAGAGGGCAATGAAGAATTTTAAAGGTGTAAATATCCATGAAGCCTTTTTACATGCAGGAATTGTAGTCCCCACACATTTGAAGCAAATGATAAAGAAAAAAGTCATTATAATGAGAAACTTCTAATGTATAGGTGGAAAATTTGCCCCAATAGTGACCTTACCAAATTCCTGTCCTGTCACACAGCCATATTTTTCTGAAACCTTAACTTGAATACCAAGCGAGGTGGCACAGTCGTTAGCACACTGGACTCTCATTCAGGAGGACGATGGTTCAATCCCACATCTGGCCATCCTCATTTAGATTTTCCATGATTTCCCTCAATTGCCCCAGGAAAATGCTGGGATGGTTCCTTTGAAAGGGCACGGCCGACTTCCTTCCCCATCCTTCCCTAATCCGATGAGACCGATGACCTCACTATTTGGTCTCTTCCCCCAAAACAACCCCAACCCTTAACTTGAATAAATCTTCAATGGAGGCACCATTTATCCTCCAATGTTGCAAATTTTATTCAAACATGTTGTTGGCCGTGTGAAATATTCACAGCTGCTCAAAATGCATTGACAATATGCATAGCTACTCAAAGCCCACTGTCAGTTTTAAATCATCATGAATGGTTGCACATTGTAAATATGTTAACCGTCATTGTCACATTTTATCCACATTTATGTATGTTGTTATATTTCTAATTTCCTGTAACAGTTGATTGCAACTGCCATTCTATTCAATTTTTTGTGTTTACATTGTATTTGCAACGTGTTTACACTTGAAAACAGCTGCAGAAGCTGAAACTAGATGTTTATATATGACATAACCAAATGAGATCCTAATGAAATTTAGAGTATTGGTGAAAATAAATCACCTTTATTTAACTATTTTATGAAAAGGATAGATTCTTGCTCACCATAAAGAGGGCAAGATGAGTTGCAGACAGGTGCAATGAAAAGACTGTTACACACAGAGCTTTCAACCAAAGCCTTCTTTGGAAATAAAAGAAAAAACACACACATTCACACAAGAAGGCACCCCTCATGCACCAATCTACATCTACATCTACATCCATACTCTGCAAGCCACCTGATGGTGCGTGGGGGAGGGTACTTTGAGTACCTCTATCGGTTCTTTCTTCTGCTCCAGTCTTGTGTTGTTCATGGAAAGAAAGATTGTCGGTATGTCTCTGTGTGGGCTCTAATCTCTCTGATTGTATCCTCATGGTCTCTTCATGAGACATACGTAGGAGGGAGCAAAATACTGCGTGACTCCTCGGTGAAGGTGTGTTCTCGAAACTTCAACAAAAGCCCGTACTGAGCAACTGAGCATCTCTCTTGCAGAGTATTCCACTGGGTTTATCTATCATCTCTGTAATGCTTTAGCAATTACTAAATGATACTGTAATGAAGTGCGCTGCTCTCTGTTAGAACTTCTCAATCTCTTCTATCAACCCTATTTGGTATGGATCCCACACTGGTGAGCAGTATTCAAGCAGTGGGCGAACAAGTGTAATGTAACCTACTTCGTTTGTTTTCGGATTGCATTTCCTTAGGATTCTTCCAATGAATATCAGTCTGGCATCTGCTTTACCGATGATTAATTTTATATTGTCATTCCATTTTAATTCATTCCTAATGCCTACTCCCAGATAATGTATGGAATTAACTGATTCCAGTTGCTGACCTGCTATATTGTAGCTAAATGATAAAGGATCTTTCTTTCTATGTATTCGCAGCACATTACATTTGTCTGCATTGACATTCAATTGCCATTCCCTGCACCATGTGTCAATTTGTTGCAGATACTGCAGCATTTCAGTACAATTTTCCATTGTTACAACCTCTCGATATACTACAGCATCATTTGCAAAAAGCCTCAGTGAACTTCCGATGTTATCCACAAGGTCATTCATGTATATTGTGATTAGCAACAGTCCTATGACACACCACTGCAGCACACCTGAAATCACTCATACTTTGGAAGACTTCTCTCCATTGAGAATGACATGCTGCATTCTGTTATCTAGGAACTCTTCAATCCAATCACACAATTGGTCTGATAGTCTGTATGCTCTTACTTTGTTCATTAAACGACTGTGGGGAACTGTATCAAATGCGTTGCAGAAGTCAAGAAACACGGCATCTACCTGGGAACCCGTGTCTATGGCCCTCTGAGTCTCGTGGCTGAATAGCGCGAGCTGGGTTTCACATGACCGTCTCTTTCGAAACCCATGCTGATTCCTACAGAGTGGATTTCTAGTCTCCAGAAAAGTCATTATACTCAAACATAATATGTGTTCCAAAGTTCTACAACTGATCAACGTTAGAGATATAGGTCTATAGTTCTGCACATCTGTTCGACGTCCCTTCTTGAAAACGGGGAGGACCTGTTCCCTTTTCCAATTTTTGGAACACTATGCTCTTATAGAGACCTGCGGTACACCGCTGCAAGAAGGGAGGCAAGTTCCTTCACATGCTCTGTGTAAAATCAAACAGGTATCCCATCAGGCCCAGCGGCCTTTCCTCTCTTGAGTGATTTTAATTGTTTTTCTATCCCTCTGTCATTATTTATTTATTGATTTATTTACTCATCAAGTTCCATAGGACCAAATTTAGGAGCAAATCTCCAAGGCCATGGAACTTGTCAGTACATGAAATTACTACATAAACATAACAACAGATAAAAATAAATGTTCATGAGCCTTAAAAAAGTCAGTCCATAAGTTTAAGTAAACATATCAGCGATACAATAAAAATTAGCTTAATTTTTCAAGGAACTCCTTGACAGAATAGAAGAAGTGACCCATGAGGAATCTCTTCACATTTGATTTGAAAGTGCGTGGATTACTTCTAACAAGGGAACCTCCCCATCGCACCCCCCTCAGATTTAGTTATAAGTTGGTACAGTGGATAGGCCTTGAAAAACTGAACACAGATCAATCGAGAAAACAGGAAGAAGTTGTGTGGAACTATGAAGAAATAAGCAAAATATACAAACTGAGTAGTCCATGGCAAGATAGGCAACACCAAGGATAGTGGGAGCTCAGGAGCGCCGTGGTGCCGTGGTTAGCGTGAGCAGCTGCGGAGCGAGAGGTGCTTGGTTCAGGTCTTCCCTCGAGTGAATAGCTTAATCTTTTATTTTCAGACAATTAGTATCTGACAATCTCTTATGCTCCTGAGCTCCCACTATCCTTGATGTTGCCTATCTTGCCATGGACTACTCAGTTTGTATATTTTGCTTATTTTTTTCATAGTTCCACACAACTTCTTCCTGTTTTCACGATTGATCTGTGTTCAGTTTTTCAGGGCCTATCCACTGGACCGAGTTATAACTAAATCAATCTGCGGGGGGGGGGGGGGGGGGGGGGGTGCGATGGGGAGGTTACCTTGTAAGATGTTTGACTTCGAGTGGCAGCTTTTTGAAAATGGATGCAGCAGTATACTGCACATCTTTTTGCACAAGAGTTAAGGAAGTCCGATCCAAATGCAGATTTGATTTCTGCCGCGTATTAACCAAGTGAAAGCTGCTTATTCTTGGGAATAAACTAATATTGGTAACAAGAAACAACAATAAGGAATATACATATGGAGAGGCCAATGTCAAAATACCCAGATTCGTGAATAGAGGTCAACAAGAGGTTCGTGAACTAACACCACTTATTGCCCAAACCGCCCATTTCTGAGAAAAAAATATCCTTTTAGAATGAGAAGAGTTACCCCAAAATATAATATTGTATGGCAATAGTGAATGAAAATAAGCATAGTAGACTAATTTTTGTGTCAAACGATCACTCACTTCTGATACCATTCAAATAGTAAAAATGCCAGTATTAAGTCTTTGAACAATATCCCGAATGTGGGCTTTCCACAACAGCTTGTTATCTATCTGAACACCTAGAAATTTGAACTGTTCAGTTTCACTAATCATACGCCCATTCTGTGAAATTAAAAGTCCGGTTTGGTTGAATTGTGTGTTATAAACTGTAAAAACTGAGTCTTACTGTGATTTAGCGTTAGTTTATTTTCTACAAGCCATGAATTGAGGTCGTGTACTGCACTATTTGAAACAGAGCCAGTGCTGCACACAACATCCTTTACTACCAAGCTAGTGTCATCAGCAAACAGAAATATTTTATTGTTACCATAATACTAGAGGGCATATATATATATATATATATGGAAATGGAAAAAAGAACACATTGACACCGGTGTGTCAGACCCACCATACTTGCTCCGGACACTGCGAGAGGGCTGTACAAGCAATGATCACATGCACGGCACAGCGGACACACTAGGAACCGCGGTGTTGGCTGTCGAATGGCGCTAGCTGCGCAGCATTTGTGCACCGCCGCCGTCAGTGTCAGCCAGTTTGCCGTGGCATACGGAGCTCCATCGCAGTCTTTAACACTGGTAGCATTCCGCGACAGCGTGGACGTGAACCGTATGTGCAGTTGACGGACTTTGAGCGAGGGCGTATAGTGGGCATGCGGGAGGCCGGGTAAACGTACCGCCGAATTGCTCAACACGTGGGGCGTGAGGTCTCCACAGTACATCGATGTGGTCGGCGGAAGGTGCACGTGCCCGTCGACCTGGGACCGGACCGCAGTGACGCACGGATGAACGCCAAGACCGTAGGATCCTACGCAGTGCCATAGGGGACCGCACCGCCACTTCCCAGCAAATTAGGGACACTGTTGCTCCTGGGGTATCGGCAAGGACCATTCGCAACTGTCTCCATGAAGCTGGGCTACGGTCCCGCACACCGTCAGGCCGTCTTCCGCTCACACCCCAACATCGTGCAGCCCGCCTCCAGTGGTGTCGCGACAGGCGTGAATGGAGGGACGAATGGAGACGTGTCGTCTTCAGCGATGAGAGTCGCTTCTGCCTTGGTGCCAATGATGGTCGTTTGCGTGTTTGGCGCCGTGCAGGTGAGCGCCACAATCAGGACTGCATACGACCGAGGCACACAGGACCAACACCCGGCATCATGGTGTGGAGAGCGATCTCCTACACTGGCCGTACACCACTGGTGATCGTCGAGGGGTCACTGAATAGTGCACGGTACATCCAAACCATCATCGAACCCATCGTTCTACCATTCCTAGACCGGCAAGGGAACTTGCTGTTCCAACAGGAAAATGCACGTCCGCATGTATCCCGTGCCACCCAACGTGCTCTAGAAGGTGTAAGTCAACTACCCTGGCCAGCAAGATCTCCGGATCTGTCCCCCATTGAGCATGTTTGGGACTGGATGAAGCGTCGTCTCACGCGGTCTGCACGTCCAGCACGAACGCTGGTCCAACTGAGGTGCCAGGTGGAAATGCCATGGCAGGCCGTTCCACAGGACTACATCCAGCATCTCTACGATCGTCTCCATGGGAGAATAGCAGCCTGCATTGCTGCGAAAGGTGGATATACACTGTACTAGTGCCGACATTGTGCATGCTCTGTTGCCTGTGTCTATGTGCCTGTGGTTCTGTCAGTGTGATCATGTGATGTATCTGACCCCAGGAATGTGTCAATAAAGTTTCCCCTTCCTGGGACAATGAATTCACGGTGTTCTTATTTCAATTTCCAGGAGTGTATATATATATATACACATAAGGAACAGGAGTGGCCCCAATACTGATCCCTGGGGCGCCCCCCACTTGACAGTACTCCACTCAGACCCCACATCACAGCCATTTTCAACATTGTGAATAATGACCTTTTGCTACCTGTTGCTAAAGTAAGAGGTGAACCAATTGTGAGCTACCCCGTATTCCGTAATGGTCCAACTTCTAGCGCAGTATTTTGTGATCAACACAATCAAATGCCATAGTTAAATCAAAAAATATTCCAAGCATTTGAAACCTTTTGTTTAACCCATCCAGTACCTCACAGAGATAAGAGAATATATCATTTTCAGTTGTTAAACGACTTCTAAAGCCGAACTGTACATTTGATAGCAAATCGTGTGATATAAACTGAGCAATTATCTTCACATACATAGCATTTTCAATAACTTTTGCAAACACTGATGGCATAGAAATAAGTCTAAAATTACCTGCATTATCCCTTTCTCACTTTTTATAAAGTGGCTATATTACTGAGTACTTTAATCATTCAGGAAACTGACCATTCCTAAAGGAAAAATTACAAATATGGCTAAATACAGGGCTAACATGTGCAGCACAGTACTTTAATATTCTGCTAGATGCTAGACACTCCATCGTAACCATGAGAGTCCTTAATCTTCAGTCATTTAATTATTGACTCAATTTCCCTCTCATCTGTATCACAGAGGAGTATTTCAGACATCAATCTCGGAAAGGCATTTGCCAAGAAAGTTATATGATTTCCTGTAGAAACTAAATTTTTATTTAATTCACCAGCAATGCTCAGAAAATGATTGTTAAATGATGTACATACAGGGCTATTACACATGATTGAAGCGATTTCATAAGTTCACTGTAGCTCCATTTATTGACATATGGTCACGACACACTACAGATATGTAGAAAAACTCATAAAGTTTTGTTCGGCTGAAGCCGCACTTCAGGTTTCTGCTGCCAGAGCGCTCGAGAGCGCAGTGAGACAAAATGGCGACAGGAGCTGAGAAAGTGTATGTCGTGCTTGAAATGCACTCACATCAGTCAGTCATAACAGTGCAACAACACTTCAGGACAAAGTTCAACAAAGATCCACCAACTGCTAACTCCATTTGGCGATGGTATGCACTGTTTAAAGCTTCTGGATGCCTCTGTAAGGGGAAATCAACGGGTCGGCCTGCAGTGAGCGAAGAAACAGTTGAACGTGTGCGGGCAAGTTTCACGCGAGCCCGCGGAAGTCGACGAATAAAGCAATTAGGGAGCTAAACGTACCACAGCCGACGGTTTGGAAAATCTTACGGAAAAAGCTAAAGCAGAAGCCTTACCGTTTACAATTGCTACAACCCCTGACACCTGATGACAAAGTCAAACGCTTTGAATTTTCGGCGCGGTTGCAACAGCTCATGGAAGAGGACGCATTCAGTGCGAAACTTGTTTTCAGTGATGAAGCAACATTTTTTCTTAATGGTGAAGTGAACAAACACAATGTGCGAATCTGGGCGGTAGAGAATCCTCACGCATTCGTGCAGCAAATTCACAATTCACCAAAAGTTAACGTGTTTTGTGCAATCTCACGGTTTAAAGTTTATGGCCCCTTTTTCTTCTGCAAAAAAAACGTTACTGGACACGTGTATCTGGACATGCTGGAAAATTGACTCATGCCACAACTGGAGACCGACAGCGCCGACTTCATCTTTCAACAGGATGGTGCTCCATCGCACTTCCATCATGATGTTCGGCATTTCTTAAACAGGAGATTGGAAAACCGATGGATCGGTCGTGGTGGAGATCATGATCAGCAATTCATGTCATGGCCTCCATGCTCTCCCAACTTAACCCCATGCAATTTCTTTCTGTGGGGTTATGTGAAAGATTCAGTGTTTAAACCTCCTCTACCAAGAAACGTGCCAGAACTGCGAGCTTGCATCAATGATGCTTTTGAACTCATTGATGGGGACATGCTGCGCTGAGTGTGGGAGGAACTTGATTATCGGCTTGATGTCTGCTGAATCACTAAAGGGGCGCATATCGAACATTTGTGAATGCCTAAAAAAACTTTTTGAGTTTTTGTATGTGTGTGCAAAGCATTGTGAAAATATGTCAAATAATAAAGTTATTGTAGAGCTGTGAAATCGCTTCAATCATTTGTAATAACCCTGTATATCTGACTTATCAGTAACAGAAATGTTTTTACTGCAAATTCACTTTATATCGTCGACCTTGTGCTGCTGACCTGACACTTCCTTCACAACTGATCATATGGTTTTAATTTTATCCTGTGAATTAGCTATTCTATTTTCATACCACATACTCTTTCCTTCCTGATAGCATTTTTAAGCACCTTACAATACTGTTTGCAATGGGCTACTGTAGCTTGAGTGTGACTACTTCTAACATTCTGATATAATTCCCACTTTGTTCTACATTATCCTTATCCCACTAGTCAGCCACCCAGGCTTCCCATTATTGCTAGTGCCCCATTTAGAATGTTCTAACGGAAAGCAACTCTCAACTATCATCTATTTTGATATCTACCATTTTGTCATCTGTGCGACAATCAAGAGAAGGAACTACAGTGCAGTCTTCCTCTGTGAAACAGCTTTGGAAAAAGACATTTAGTATTTTTGCCTTTAGTCTGTCATCCTCTGTTTCAGTACCATTTTGGTCACAGAGCATCTGGACATTTTGTTTTGATACACCTACCACTTTGACATCAGACCAAAATTTCTTAAAATTTTCTGCCAAGTCAGTACATAGAACTTTACTTTCGAATTCACTGAATGCTTCTCGCATAGCCCTCCTCACACTACATTTCCCTTCGTGTAATTTTTGTTTGTCTGCAAGTCTTTGGCTATGTTTATGTTTTCTGTGAAGTTCCCTTTCCTTCTGCAGCAGTTTCCTAACTCGGTTGTTGTACCACGGTGACTCTTTTCCATCTCTTATGATCTTGCTTGGCACATACTTATCTAATGCATATTGTACAATGGTTTTGAACTTTGTCTGCTGATCCTCAACACTATCTGTACTTGAGACTAAACTTTTGTGTTGAGCCATCAAGTACTCTGAAACCTGCTAAACAGAAAAATCTTCCTACCTTTTTTAATATTTCTATTTATGGCTGAAATCATCACTGCAGTAACCACTTTATGATTGCTGATTCCCTGTTCTGCATTAACTGTTTCAAATACTCCAAGGCAGCACCCTGAAGATGGCTGATCACAGCCATCAACACATTCAGCTGTTCGTGAACAGTGGCCAGCTCCTCCTGCATCCATACACAGCAGTCACACATCCTATCCATCCTAAGAAATCAACAATTCACTGTATAGAGATAATCAACTTTTAACTAGATGGCTAATTCACTAAAGGCAGCTGCTAGCAGACTGAATTTTGGTTACTAGACACTTCTTATTGGAAACAATGAAAATAAGCAGTACCTGTCTCTGGAGTGTATTCAAAACAAACATGAAATCTATGGAACACTATTATTAGTACTCGAAAATTAAAGCTTCCTAAAAGAAAAAAACACACAGAAAAAGAAGTGACAACTAAGAGAAACACAGTTAATACTTAAATTTACGTAGTTTGCTGTACAGCAGATGTGAAGCAGACAGCAGTTACAACAACAATGACTGCTGTCTCTGGCCAGAGTGGCCTGCTTGTATGATTGTGTGTGTATTTTCCTTTATTTCCAAAGAAGGCTTGGCAAAAAGCTCAATCTGTAAATATCTTTTCTTCGTGCCTATCTGCAACGTGATGTGTCATCCTTATGGTGAGTAGCAATCTATCCTTTTCATAATATTGTTGATATACCAAACTGGTCTTCTGATTGTTTGATTTCTCTGTCATTTAATGAATTTATGGCTGCAGTGCCCAGTATGAAGAAGATGTTTGTATAAATATACCTCTTTTCCTTGAAAAACCTTACAGGCGAAGATGTGATTGCAACAAATATACAGGGTGTTCTATTTGTTTTGACAAGCCCACACAACTTTTTGTTCAAAAGAAAAAATAATCATACCAAGCGAATGTTGTTTAGTTACCAGTGAGACATTAACCAGTGTGATGAACTGTCTTCTAACTTTGTATGTTACAAAGATATAAACAGGAGTACTTGTGTACATTTTGTATTCAGTACTCCAATTTCTCTACTCAAGACCTACTTAAAAATGTATCAGAGTGTACCACTCCTTAAACATGACAGTATTAAAAATAATCTAAAACTATTACTTTTCTGTACTAGCACACAGTTTTTACAGAAAACAAATGGAAACGCAAAGGAAACACACACTGATCATTCAGTCAACCATTTCCAGTTGTAAGCTTGCCTGAGTGTACACCAGCTAATAGAAGATAAAAATGCAGCTCACTTGAGGTGGTCAAGATAAATTGGACTGAATAACCAGTATACATTTTCCTTGTGTTTTCATTTGTTTACTGTGAACACCAGCAAATGGTTACATTAACCTGGATACCTGCACTGTGTCAAAGTCAATTCTGTGTTATGTTTTTAATACTCTGCATACACTGATATAATTCTGAACATGTGTCTGAATATTAAGGTACAAATAATCGTCTGTTTCACTGAAGGTTGGCTAAACCTATTTGCATTTTTCATGTAAAGGGCAGTCAAATGAAAATGAGAGAGATGGAAAAAGTACGTGAACTGTTTATTATTTCAAAAATAATCAACATAACTGTTAATACATTTATTCCACTGTAGTACAACATGATAAATGCCTTCATGGAAAAATTTTTGCAGTTGTGTGTGGAACCATGATTGTAACCAGGTGTGCACCTCTTCAACAGAAGCAAATCAATGGCCATAAATGCCTTTCTTCTGGGCTCCAAAAATATGGGGATCACATGGGAAGAGACTGGGGCTGAACTGAGGATGTGTAATGGCTTCCCAGCAAAACTTCTGCAGTGAAGTCAAAACAACCTTGGCAACATGTGGGCCTACTCACTTGTTATTGAGGTTGTTCTGACTATGCTTCAGAAGTTTTGCTTAGAAGTTACATGTCCTCCTTACAGTCCTGTCCTTTCCTCATGCAATTTTCATAATTTTGGAGCCCTGAAGAAAGACATTTGTGGCTACCACTTTGTTTAGCTTGAAGAGGTGAACTCCTTGGTACAATCACACTTCTGCAGACAACTGCAAACACTTTTCCATGAAGGCATTGACCATCTTGTCTCACTTACTTACTTGCTTACTTACTCACTGGTCATACCGGACTCGAGAGTCCATTACTGCAGCAACGTATTTTCGCCATCTGTCCCTGTCTTGGGCTATTTCCTTCCATTCACCTTCAATACCTAGGCTCTTCAAATCAGCCTTCACATTTTCCTCCCATCTACGCCTCAGTCTCCCCACAGCACGTTTTCCTTCTAGCTGCCCTACCAGTACTCTGCGCGCTGCCCTGCCCTCATCCATTCGAGCTACGTGACCCGCCCATCGCAGCCTACGTGATTTAATAATACTGATTATGTCAGGGCTTGAATAGAGTTCGTGAACCTCTTCGTTATGCAGTTTTCGCCACTCTCCGCTAATGCCATCCCTTTTTGCTCCAAAAATTTTCCTCAAAATTTTGTTTTCAAATACTCGAAATGGCTTTTCATTTTGCACAGTGAGAGACCAAGTCTCACACCCATACAGCATAACTGGTAGAATAATAGTTTTGTATATTCTAATCTTTAAATTCCTAGACAATATCCGTGATGAAAGTGATCTATTCAGTGAGAAGTAGCACGCATTTCCCGCCCGTAATCTCTTCTTCAGTTCGGATTCAATCTCATTTCTCACAGTGATGTCCACGCCTAGATACTTAAATGTGTTCACTTTTTCAAACTGCATGTCTCCAACTCTTAACATTTCCTGATCTACTGCTGTTGGCATTCTAGTAGTAACCAGGTATTTAGTTTTGTCTTTACTTATCCTTAGACCTACATCTTCACTAGCCTTGTTTAACGCATTCGCATTTGCTGTTACAGATTCTTTCCTATCGCTAATGATGTTTAGATCATCTGCATATCCTAATATCTTAATATTTCCATTTAACTCCACACCCTCTGAATTATCTGCTGCCATTCGTACAATATATTCTAGGACTAAATTAAAAAGTAGCGGAGACAGGGCATCTCCCTGCTTAAGTCCGTTCTTTATTACAAATTCTTCTGACTTCAATTTCCCCATGTGTACTCTACCTTTTGTGTTTTTCAAGCTCGCTTCTATAAGTCTAACATACTTCTTTGGTATTCCAAGTTCCAAAAGAATTTGGTACAATTTTGACTGAAATACTGAATCATATGCTTTTGTAAAATCTATGAAGTGATTATGAACTGGTTTATTGTATTCTCATTTCTTTTCCAAAATTTGACGCAGGGTGAATATTTGGTCTATAGTTGATCTGTTCCTCCGAAAGCCGGCTTGGTAATCCCACACAATTTCATCTGCATATGGTGTAAGGCTGCTTAGCAGAATATTCGAGAAAATTTTGGAACATACTGGTAATAGCGATATCCCTGTATAATTACTACAATCCAATTTGCCACCTTTCTTAAAAATTGGGATCAGAATCGACTCCTGCCACTCTTCAGGTACCATCTCTGAGTTCCATACTTTAGTTAGCACCTTTGTGAACTACTTCCACCAAAGGCCTTGAAGCCCTTCCTATACCCATTTATGTCCAGGTAAAGTTCCCTAATGTTTTTTGTTTTACTGATTGTTTCCATTTTTGTAACTTGATTGTTCAAATAATCCTTCTTCTTTGCCTGTAGCCTACGACCAACTTCCCTTCTCAAGTTCAAGAACTCCTCTCGTTTTCTGTCTCCCATTCTATCCCAATCTAATCGCGCTTTTCTCCTTTCCTCTACCAATTTCTTGCTTTCCTCATCAAACCACGGTTTCCTCCTGTTCTTCTTAATTTTACCTATTGTGACCTTCGCTGCCTCTTTGATATTATTCCTCACAGTGATCCACTGTCTATTTACATCCTCGTCTTGATCTTCGTGTGTCCTGAGAGCATCAAACCTTTTTGTAATTTCTACCATGTACCTTCTTCTAAAGTTTTCATCATTTAGCTTGTCAGTGTCGAACCTAACAAGTTCTGCATTGTGACACCTCGATGTTGCTGTAGATAGCCGTTGGTGAACTTTGGCAACTACAAGAAAATGATCAGAATCACAGTCTGCTCCCCTGAAAGTCCTAACATTTTCTATACTAGTGTGCCATCTCCGATCTACAAGAACATGATCAATTTGGTTTCAGGTGTGTCCATCAGGAGAGACCCAAGTTGCTTTATGAATGTCCTTCCTCTTGAAATATGTGTTCTCAACAATCATGTCTTTTGAAACAGCAAAATTAACCACCCTTGTGCCATTATCATTCAAAATGTTATGCAAACTTTCTTTCCCAATTGTAGGCCGGAATGCTTCCTCCTTCCTTATCTTTGCATTAAAATCACCTATGATTAATTTTGTATCATACGAGGAGAACTCATCCCACAGTTGATCTAGTTCTTCATAAAAGCTGTCTTTAACAACCTCTTCAGTGTCCTCCGTTGGTGCGTGTACATTAATTACTACTAGTCTATTCCACCTGCCGGACAACACTATAACTGATAGTTGGTCACTAATGAACCTTATATCTGTGATTGCGTGAAGCACTTTTCCCTGTATTGCGAAACCTGTTCCAAAACTGTGAGCTTCCGCACCTCTATAGAAAAATGTATAGTTACCCCTCTTTATGTTACCCGCCCCCTGCCACCGAGTTTCTTGAATAGCTGTAATGTCTACATCATATCTATCTAATTCGTCTAATAATGTCTGGAATCTTCCTGGCCTGTTCAAACTTTTAACGTTCCATGTTCCCAACCTGAAAGTTCATTTCGGCCTGAATCTCTTCGAAGTAGGTTCCGCCCGGAGATCCGAATGGGAACCTAGTTTACCTCCGGAATATTTTACTTCAAAGGGACCCATGGCCATTAATGTTGCTGATTCTTGATGAATAGATTTGCTAGGAAGAGAAGAAGAAACAGGGATGGTTCATCACGCCATCGCCTGCATGAACACAAGAACTAAACACAAAAAAACAAATAGCAGTAGAAAATGATTACACTACCCATATGGTAGGCAAGTTAAACCAAAAACATGCAAACAGTACAAAAATGAACCCACCACACACACACACACAAATCCTTACCCAGCACAGAACAACAAAAAACACAAACAATGACCACACACAAGCCACAAAAGAGCAACAACACACACACAAAACAAAATGGCACATACTCACCTACAATAACAAGATTGTTCACAGAATAGGCAACATATTAAAGAAACAGGGACTCCAAATAGGATACCGGATGGAGAACACAAGACAGAAAAAGACCAGAACACAAGAAACACCCCTGGATAAATTTAACAGGTCAGGAATATATGAACTCACATGCAACACTTGCCAGTCAGTATACATAGGACAAACATGCAGATACTTCAAAACAAGATATTCAGAACATCTCAGAGCTTTAAAAAGCAACAGCTCCCATAGCACATTTGCTGACCACCTTATAGCCAACAACCACCACCCAACCACAATAGAAACAGACTTAGAATGCTAAAACCCAGCCACAGCCTATACAGCAAACTGACCATTGAGGAAAACTTCCATATAAAGAAGGCAATAGTGGAAGGAAAACAGGTCTTAAACGAATACACTACACTCTGCAAGGGCACACTATTTAACACATTAAAAGGAACTTTACAAATGAAAACAGCACAAACAGATAAAGCCTACACACACACACACACACACACACACACACACAGACACACACACGTACGAAAAATAAATACACTAAAATCTGCAAAGACGCACCATTTGCACACAAATAGGAATACCATATAAAAGACAACAAGGACAGCTAAGAAACACACACAAAGATAAAATGCAAATAAAATTCAAATTTGGCGCCAAACTCTCTGGAAAACAAATGAACACTGACTGGGCTGGGACACACAACAAAACACAATCACACTGTGTTCTGGTGTAGTGAAAAGCGTTTTACTACGTAATTTGTGAAAAATACTTGCTATAGTTACGTATGCATCACAACATCTCAGCATGATGCGGAGAATGGAAGTGCTTGTCACACGAAAACGTAAGTAAGTACGAAAATAGGCGCGAAAAACTAAATTACACTCTAGAATATAGGTTAACTCTCAGCAAAAAACTTTCTCATCAACATGGTTTGGTTGCAGATGACAAGCTACCTGTAATAATTAACGCAAGAGTGGTCCAGTAAATTCATGCTCACCAAATGTAAAGGTATTTACAAAAAGAAACGATCTGTTGTTTGAACTAAAAATGCACTTAATTTTATAATCATGTAACAAAAATGTTCACATTGCAGAATAAATAAAAACGAAAACCCACAGATGATGGCACAGTGGTGCCGAAACATGTTTGGGTACTGAGAAAAACGGTGTTTTGCGTAACAGGCGGACCTCAAATCCCAAAAATGTTAACTGCAAACACGGCCAATACAAGGAGCTGCAAACCAAAGATGGATATGACTTTTTCATTCTACTTTCAATCAATTGGGACTTTTTAAAACAGCTTAGTAATTGGTACTACATTATAAATCTATGTTTAAATAAATTAACAATTACTTTTCTGTTTAAATTTATTGAAGCTCTTCTCATTTTCCTGTTGGTTTACACCCACCACCGATAATTCTATTTTGGTAATGCTGAGGTGACATGAGGACAAATCATATAAGATACATTTTTTTAATTGTTTAGTGATTTACTCACTTGCTTTTAAACCATATACTGTAACTTATTGGAAGTATTTTCTTAGCAAGAAAAATGTTTCATCATTAATTAATTTTCTTTGAATTTTTTTAGTTAATATAGTTTCATAATATGAATCATCCTTGCAAATACTGTATGTCACACTTTCGAACACTCCACTTGTCACCCAGTATTATCCTGGTCTTGAATGTATCAATCAGCTTCTTCGCCAAGGCCATGACTTCCTAAAATCATGGACTGAAGTGTGATCCATTCTGTGTGAGATTTTGCCAGCCACACCTAGAATAGCTTTTCGTCACCTGGTCTCCGCAATATCCTTGTCAGACCCTATGCTCCTTCTGCACCCATCTCCCTACCCTGTGGCTCCTACTCCTGTGACTGTCCCCGCTGCACGATTTGCCCTATGCACCCTCCTACCACCACCTATTCCCACCATGTAACTGGCAAAAATATACTATCACAGGGCGAGCCACCTGTGAAACAACACATGCCATATACCAGATGTTGTTTAAACACTCTTCAGCCTTATACAGTGGTATGACTACTACCCAGTTATCAGTCAGGATGAATAGACACAGGCAGAGGGTGTATACAGGCAACAAACAATATCCTGTTGCAGAGTGTGCTGTACAACATGACAGTCGTGATCTCTGCGCCTGTTGCACCACACAGGTACCAGTTTCTCAGAACTCCACAGGTGGGAACTAGCAGTACATGTCCTTGGTTGTCGCAACCCACCTGGTCTTAATTTACATTAATTCCTTCCATCTCAGCATTTCTTTCCTGTAACTTGTCCTTTCTTCACTCCATTTTAGTTTTCTACATCTTCCATTTTCTGGCTTGTTTATTTTTTGCTGTCCTGCCTGCCACCTCTGTTACATACAGTGCACTTAGCTTTTCACTTTTGTTAAGGCATGCATGATGTTTTCGTAGTAATCTCTGTCTTGTGTATTACCCTGTCTTCCATCTTTAAGCTCCCAGATTTTCAAATCTTGCCCGTTACAGTCCCCAACAATCAGTCTTTCTTTCTCATCACGTCCTGTAAGTCTACCCTGACCCGAGGTTCTGGGTGACTTTTCTGAACTATACCCGTTTCCCTACATCTCTGCAGTCCTTTTCCTTCACCCCTCTTCCTTCCTCTCCAACTCTTCTGCCATAAAATGGAGCCACTGGCCCCGAAAGCTTGTAAAAGTTAAATCCTGTGTGTGTGTGAGGCAATAACAGAGTTCAGTCAACTGTAATAACCGACTCATAGAGGGATGATCAACAAAAATATAATAAGTTGTCTGGGTAAGAATTTTAACAAGGAAAGCCTGGAAACCTAGATGGAGATGTATCGGGCTTAATGCTTTCATCAGACAAATATGAGGTCACAAGCATTAAGAAATGAGTAATGACTAAATCATGAAAGGATTCCCAGCAAAAAAGTCATCTTGGTAACAATTTTAACAATTACAGTCTGGAAACCTAGGCAGAGATGTACAGTGCTTGAAACTTTAGCGATATCAGTATGAGGTGACGAGCATTAAGAAACCAATAATTTCAAGCTGGCTGGTTGCAAATTGTGGGTAAAAATGTGACATGATCACGTACCATCTATAAGCAAACAACCACAACACAGTATAAAGATGCCACCAGTTGACGAGCAGGACGGAGTTGATTCAAGAGTTCCTGACAGCAGATGAGTCTTGGGTGACCATCAACTGACAGCAGAGAATTATGCAAGGGAAATACGTGTATTCAATTAAGCTTGTCCCCTAAGAAAGACTTGCATTCTTGCCTGTACGTATCTGTGGGTAGTTTGTCTATCATGGCTTACTTGTAGCTATGACTATTGTCATTTACAGTGTGATGTATACAGGACCTGAGGGTTCAATTTGAGCAATAAGAAACTGGCTCCCTTTCATGATTCTAGTCTAAGTGATAGGGCAGGCAGGCTATTTGTTCTGGTAATTTGAGTGTCTAGTAAGCCTCATCTATGTTCTCCACTCATTAAAATTGTGACCCAGTGACTGTGCTCTTCAGCATGTTCACGTAAGCTCAGGAAGAAGCAATAAAATCAGACCAAGGTACCAAACCAGAAGCTCATTTCTTCATTTGTACCTCCCTAGCCTTATACCCGAGTTTGTATGCTGTCTCCAACGATAGAGACCTGATAAACTTCAGCTAAACCCTGAACCCTGTTGTCAACTTATTCCTTTGCATGAAGCCTGTAGTGTGCCAAAGCATTGGTGGATCTGAAAAATCCCACACCACTTGCTGTCTAACTGAGGGATTCATGTATGTACGTTGCAACCTCCATCAGGGTACAACACAACAATAATGCTTTAACAATGGCAAATTGATTGAATGTGTCTGCTCAGAACTGAATATGCTGGTCTGCATTGACGGTTTTCATTTGGTTGCTCCCACATACTGGTTTCACTCAAAAGACTGAATGTTTAGTCCAATCAATTCGTAAAGCTACAACCGACTGATTAAATTGTTTTCATTTGTTTGCTCACATAGAGTAGTTTTGCTCAAAATAATGAATGAATAATTCTGCTGACACGTGAAACTACAACCAAATTAGATGACTGTTTTCCAGTAACCAACTGAATCAATTGTTTTTTCATTTGGTTGTTCCTGTCACTAGGTCTTCCAATGCTGCAGTAGTCCAATGTGGTCTGACTACACAAATAAATAAAGTTTATAAAATTTCACTTTTGTTTATAAACTACTCTTTATAGCACAGTCACACCAGTATGTAGTCACACATACAAGTATGGTTGTACTACAAGCATGACTCTGAGACAGCAAGAGTCTCAATTAGTTTTTTGACATTTAGCTGGATGGAATGGTTTGTCCTCTTCTATCTTGTCAGCAAGTGATGCATTTTTACTAATGTGACATGCTGTCTCATACAATCGGTGCTTTAATTACTATCAAGAAATTTGTAACTCGATGAATCATGATTTACCAGTCTGTGCGAGTTGACTGAAGCGTCCAATCCCACCCGTCGGCTTTGACCTGTGACATAAGGCTGTTGTTGTGTATGACGTCACGATGGCGCGGAATTTAGTTAGTGAGAGAGGCGTGTTTGTAGGTGTCGTTTTGATGCAATCGGTGGGGCTCTCTGGTGGTGTGTTAGGTGATGTTTTTGGTTTAGTTTGCGAGTGTGGCGTCATGTGAATTTTGGTAAATTGCTTTTTTATGTCTTTGGTAGGTATGGATATGACTGACAGGGTCATCAGTTTTTGGTTGTCAGCTACGATGGGGGACAGTGCGTTGTCTCTAATAAAATTTCTTCAACTATTCGGATTTTTGGATGAAGTCATGAAGTGTTCGGTATGCTGTGAAGAAATGAGGCTTACTTAAAGTTCCGGCGTCTCGGACTAGGAACGGCTGTATGTGGAGATGTTGTAAGGATAACAGGTCAAGGGAAGTGTTCGATCCCAATGTGTGGCTGGGAATGTTGGTTTTGGTATCGGGAGATGTTTTTGAGCTAGATAGGTCAAGGGAAGTGTTAGGTCCTAATTTATGAGATCGGGACCTGCTGTTGAGCTATATAGGTCAAGGGAAGTGTCCGATTCCAGATAATATTGTGTTTAGTGGTATTTGGGGAGTTTTGTGATGTTGGTTTTTTCCTCGTTTTGCGTGGTTTTGTATGGGGGTGGGTGTCTAAATTTGTTTATATTTAGTTTGTCCCCACCCAGAAACTCCCTATTTCCCGCGCCTGTCCCGTTAGTGTCAGACTTTTTGTGGAATGTGTGTATGTTTGCTTTTCGATGTATTTTCGTCCTCATAATGTGTACGTAACTACTTTATATGCACCATATTGGAATCGTGGTTTATGGTCGTTTCCGCCATATTTGTGACGTCATGGGTCAAAGCAGACGGGCAGGATCAGATGCTTCCATATTTCCGTCTGCGCTTCTTCCTTCAGACCTCCTCTAATGTCTACTGAATTGCTTACTTTCTGTTGAACATCCCAGCTGCATACTTGAGGTTTCCTACATTTTTAAAATGTTTAGCAGATGCATACTGTGTTTTAGACTCTTTGTTGATGTGATTACTGCCATCTGAATTTTTACAGAATTCTTTCTTATATTTTAGTCTTCATACTTTGTTTCTTCCCCAGACATTATCCTTCTTTATGGTCATCAATGGGATGTTAAAACATAATCTTCACTTCTTTTTTCTTATTTATATCATCTCCTTGTTTTGCGTTAGCCTTCCTTCTCCTTGAGTGACAGGGAACAATTACTACTATTTCGATCTCCCATTCATTCTTTTGCATTTTATTCTATTCTGCCTGTAAGCAACCAGTCTTAGTACTTGCACTTTTTCCCTTCATATTAATTTCATGTGTCATCTGTTTGTGCCTGTTTCTTCTGTGCTTGTATTACGACAAACTGTTCTAGCTCAGTGACCATATTGTCTTGACATGCAGCGTCAAGTAAATACAGTATATTCCTACATAAATATAGAAGAGAACGTAGCTTACTTGTTTTAACTGTCCAAGTAATTAACAGTGTAAAGTAGAGATAGTGGTTTTAATTGGATAGTTGTTTTATATTGTAAGGCAGAAGATGAAAGAGGTAAAACTTACCCATCAAAGTGCACATGAAAAGGAATTATAAGGTACAGTCTTCCACATTGAATTCAACAATACAGAGTATTCTGGATTGAGTAGTAAAATATGTACATATACTAACAAAATATGTATCCATTGAAAGAACTCTATCTTCTCCAATAAAATGTTGAGCAAAATAAAACTGAGCAAATTCCTCCACTATCACATGAATGATATAAAACAGTGTGTTCCCATCTAGAAATAAACAGTCAACTATGAAAGAGCTTAAAATTGTAGAAAGGTACTTCAAAGAGACCAGGGCATAAATTGTGCAATTGCAGAATTGAGGTTTTACCATATGCTGAACACAGTTATATAAATACAAGTTGAATGGCTTTAGAGGTTTCCCAGAAATCTCTTAAGAGTTCTGCAAATTCCTCCCCCAACTGCAACAGGTTCCTAAGCACAAAGTAAAGGGGAGAATGATACCTAGACTACATTAATAAGATTGTTCCAGTGTTACCGTTGAACACGAACAGGATCGAGATCCATATGGAAGGAGCGAGGATACAAATGCAGGTAAAATCTCCTTGCATTTGTCTAAAAGAGATGTATTGCAACACTCCTGTGGAGAGTGTTTACACCATCCACAAAAAAGGATTAACTTACTTACAAGAGAGCTGTTAAAGGGTTAATAGCTTTACTTTTCTTGTTCTTCTTCTTTTCCCTTTTCACATTTCTTCTACAGGGTCAGTATTTATAAGTGTTTGAGCAATGTTAGTGGTAAGTGTTGGCCAGATGCCCTTCCAAATGCCCCCCCCCCCCCAACCAAGATAGAATTGGTGTACCCCACCTATCACCTGCATCTAGATTTATGTTCAAGTGTAAGAATGTTTGCTAAAAGTTTGCATAGCATGTAGCTGAGGCAGAATGTGCGTACCAGACCAGCATTTACCTCGTTGGATGTGGGAAACAGTCTAAAAACCACATCCTGTCTGGCCTACTCAGCAGCCCTCATCATTAATCCACAAGTCAGATTAAATCTGGATCAAGCTCACCACCTCACATCCCAGAAGGGCTGCTTTAATATGCTCAGCTACCTGGTTAGGTAATACCTTTATTAATAAAGTGATGAACATCATGTCTTACTTGTTCTCCTCATCACAGATTTGCAAACAATTTCACTCATTATACATGTTTATGAGAAGGTAACAGTATGCTCACTGTAGCTTCCTATAAGTTGTTCTGTGGATTGGCCCTATGAAAGTATGTGTCCTCTTCCCTTTTTGTCATCAGCAGGTCATATCAGACTTATGTTTATTTTCATACAACAGGGTGATTATAATTAAAGTTCCAGGTTCAAAATGCCATAAAAAAAGAATAGCTACTCAGAACGATGTCAAATTTGAATGGAATATTATCAAAGAAATGGGAAATTGTTGTGACTCACTGATCTTTCAAAGTGCCACCGCGCAGTTATGCGCGTCCTCTACATGTGGTGCTGTCTGCCAACCATGCAGCAGCAGCGCCACCTAAGCGGCCAACCAGCCAGTGACCGCTACATTTGGACTCAGTTATGATTTGACTGTTAAAGTTTACACACGTCTTACTCTGTTTACTTGATCTGTGACTTTCATGTATTGCGTCTTCCTTGAAATATATTTGTTCAACTTGAAGTTATTACAATTGGTGATGAGGTAGTGATTTTTCTTTTCCATCATTGATCCACATGTTTCCATGGCTACTTTAGAGCAACTATTGCTAGGTCTTACAGAACAGCAAACGCTTCTCACAAATGCGATTCATGATTTCGTCGCAGCATCAAATGCGGTGTGTCTCTCGCCGTTGTCTCTACCTACTTTTCCTCCTTACGACGAGACGGCGGCAGACTGGTCTGATTACGAAAAACGTCTTTGACAGCACTTCTTGGCATTTCATGTCGCGGACAAACAAACTTGTAAGTATCTGTTCGTTTAATGGATTTCACTTAAAATGTATCGGTTGTTGTCACAATCGGCTCCTTTGAAAGATCCTGCGTCTTTGTCCTTTGCTGAAATGTGCTCACTTCTGTCCGCCTATTTTCAAAAGCATACGCATGTGGTAGCCTCTCGTGTTGCCTTTTATCGTTGTCAAAAACTACCAAATCAATCCTATCGCACTTGGGTTGCTGAACTTCACGGCCTCAGTAGAAAGTGTCAATTTGTTACTGAATTTCACAAAGAGTCCTACGCCGATTCCATGGCACGGGATGCTATTATCCGATCGGCGCCCGACATAGAAGTTTGGCAACATGCCTTCAGTTGGCAAATCCGACTCTAGATGAAGTCCTATCCATCGCTCAGTCTTTTGAAATTCCTCGCATTGCTGGAGCGCAAATAGAGGCCTGGGGTGACGTCGGGGGAATACAACCTCTGTGCACTGTTGACGAAGCGTGTGGCGTGTCCCCGCCTGCCGACGTGGCCGCAGTACGCTCCCAAGTGCAGCCTCGGCCTAGCCGTAAACAAACCTCTAAGAAACTACAGCAAAACCCACGGCAACTTCCTTCATGTCCGTGGTGTTTTACGAAACATTCACGAGAAGATTGTCCACAATGTTGGGCCGTGTGTCACAAATGCAAAAAAAAGGGGTCAGGTGTCATCCGTTTGCAAATGCGACCTCATATATGATGTTCATGAACATGACACTGATTCTGATTCTGTGTTGTCTGTCAATTGTACTTCTTCCCCTTCAGGGAAGTTATTCCTCACTGTCCAAATACTTGGTCAAGATGTTCGCATGCAGGTGGATACTGGTTCTGCTGCCACTATCATCAATTCTCAGACGTATCTTCAGTTGGGTTCTCCAATCCTGTCACCTGTCACTAAGCAATTACGGACTTACAATAAACAGAAGATTTCTCTCTTGGGACAATTTGATGCTGAGGTATCTTACAAATCTGTCGTTCGCACTGTTCCCATATTTGTGGTCGACCATAGTAACACGGAGAATCTTTTTGGTTTCGATGCCTTTCGTGTTTTTGGGTTCTCCATAGATGACTCTGTCAATATCGTCTCTGATGCTATTCCTTATTCTCAACTGGATTCCTTGTTGACGACATTGTCGTCCCTTTTTTGTCCTGGGTTAGGCCATGGAAACGACTTTGAAGCTCATATCACGCTCAAACCCACTGCTCGGCCCAAGTTTTTTTGGGCTTGACCCATTCCTGTGGCCCTTTGTGATCAGGTCAAACGGGAGCTGGATTGTCTCACTGCTTCAGGGGTCTTGCTTCCTGTCACTTCCAGTGAGTGGTCCTCTCCTGTCATTTTTGTTGCTAAGCCAAATGGTGATATTCGTCTCTGTGGCGATTTCAAAGCCACTGTAAATGCTCAATGCCTTATCGACACTTACCCTATGCCTCGACCTGAAGAATTGTTCACTAAACTTGCTGGAGGCCAGTATTTTTCTAAACTTGACCTGTCAGAAGCTTATCATCAACTTCCTCTTGACGCTGCTTCCCGGCAGTTTCTGGTCCTTAACACGCCTTTAGGCCTCTATCAATACCAACGATTGCCGTTCGGGGTTGCCAGCACCCCTGCTATCTTTCAGCAATTCTTGGAACAATTATTGCTCACTGTCCCTGGGTGTATAAATTACCAGGACGACATTGTTGTCACTGGCTCCACCACTGACGAACATCTTCAAAATCTCCGTACACTTTTTCATGTCTTAGAGACAGCCGGTCTTAAGTGTAATCTTCAGAAATCAAAATTTTTTCTGGCATTTATCATGTACTTGGGGTTTCAACTCTCTCGGGATGGTATTCATCCGCTTCAGCAAACTGTCAATGCGATCGATGCTCTTCCTTGCCCTACATCTGTTAAGGAACTGCAGGCCTTCTTGGGGAAAATAGCATACTATCACAGGTTTTCACCATCTGCTGCTTCGGTGGCTCAGCCGTTGCATCACCTGTTGCATCTTTCAAAGTGCCGCCACGCAGTTACGCACGTCCTCTACATGCGGCGCTGTCTGCCAGCCATGCAGCAGCAGCGCCACCTAAGCAGCCAACCAGCCAGCAACCGCTAGATTTGGACTCAGTTATGATTTGACTGTTAAAGTGTACACACGTCTTACTCTGTTTACTTGATCTGTGACTTTCATGTATTGCGTCTTCCTTGAAATATATTTGTTCAACTTGAAGTTATTACAGAAATGTGATGGAAACAATAAAAATTTATGAAAATTTTCCCACTATATGGTGCTGAAAATGTCATAACGTAAATGGATTCAGCTACAAATTACAGAAGAATTGCAATATGATAGCTATGGTGTGAGTTCCACATTAAACCAACTGTACTGTGCAGTGTGACATTTGACAGTAAAACAGTGGAAGTGGTCAAAAGACATCTGTCATATTTTTTCCTTCATTGTCGTATCTGATTTATTTACTTCATTAACAAAATCAAATGAATTTTCCTAATTTTTTTCTCCTCTTTGCAGTCATGTATTAGGATTTGCAGAATACTTATATATTTTTCAACATTTCATTCAATATACCTAGAATGGCGGAAGGGGTCAATTCGAACCCACTGTAATTTCCTTTTTTAATGTATGTAGATCATCCAACAATGGAGTGGCAACAGTCAGCAGTCATGCAGCGCATTTGCTTCTCAGTGTTGCAATTTGGCACATGGAAATTCCAGTCAACCATAATTTATATCTTTTTTGTCCACAAAGCACGTTCTCGAACATCTGTCATCAGCGTAGACTTTCTGATGAACATCTCTTATTTATTTATTTCTTACTTCATTGATCCAACTGTGACAAACTCATGAGGGTATAGAGTGTGTCAGTAAACAATATATACATAGGTAGTATTAAAGCAGTCAATCATACTAAAGTAATATTCCATGTTTGCATTACACATATGTGGTTAGAATGACAGATTACAGCAAACATTAGACAGAGTAAGTGGAAAACAAAGAAAATTATGAAGTTGAATTGGAAATTGACTTCACTGACGAAGATGATAATTATGTACATGACACAAGTTTGGATGAAGACACTGTGAATAAGGAGTGATTAGCAGAAGAGGATTCATATGCTGATCTATGTCAATCATCACTTCTTTTATTACAGCAGGCACAGTTGTACATGTCTGCAAAGATAACTGCTAGCAATGGAACCATGTGAGGGGTCGTGTTATAACTTCAAGTTGAACAAATATATTTCAAGGACGACGCAATACATGAAAGTCACAGATCAAGTAAACAGAGTAAGACGTGTGTCACTTTAACAGTCAAATCATAAACTGAGTCCGAGTCTAGTGGCCGCTGGCTTGCTGGCCGCTTAGGTGGCACTGCTGCTGCATGGCTGACAGACAGCACCGTGTGTAGAGGAGGTGCGTAACTGCACAGTGGCACTTTGAAAGATCGGCGAGTCACAACACTTTCCCCCCCCCCTTTGAAGTTTTTGCACAGGTCTTGATGGAGGTGGCCCATAGATTGCTAACGTACATAGGTGTTGTTTGACTGGCCGTAAATTCTTGAGGAGGAGGCTTCCCGTACGGACGGAAGTGTCCCTGATGATAACGGGTCGAGATGACAGGAGACGTGGGGGTCGAATCTGCTGGGGCCCCGTGCACCAATCTGCCCATTGCGGCAAGTCCGGTTGTTATAACAGGAGACATGGGTGATGTGTCCGCGTCCGTGGAAGAAGGAGGCGAGTAGTGTTGCTCCGACAGATGATGGTCATCTGGTTCCTGCATGGGCATGTCTCCTGTTGGCGTCAGTTCTTGTGCTGGCACCGATATGATGGTGAGAGGACTGCGTTGTGAGCAATGAGAGATTCCAGGATCCCGAGCGTCAGGTAGAGCCGATGGTGGTGTAGTGGCATCCGGAACAGGCGTCGTTGGCACACGAGGCTGAAGCTGGTCTGAATGACGCACTGCAACACCCGTGTCCGTCTGGAGTTCATACAGGCGTCGGCCACGGTGTCGTAAGATGCGGCCAGGACTCCATTTTTGCCGCTTGCCATATCCCCATACCCATACAAGGTAGCTGGCGGTGAACCGGTCAAGCAAAGGCACCCGCAGACGTGAAGTGGAAGACCGCAGAATATGAAGTAGCGTGCAGGGCTGTCGGCCGTGTAAGAGCGCAGCCGGGCTGTCGTCGCCCATGGGGGTGAAACGGTAAGAAGCCAGAAATTGGAGAAGGGCATCATCAGCAGCAGAAGAAGTCAGGAGTTTCCTCATCTGAGCTTTAAATGTGCGAACAGTCGTTCAGCCTCACTGTTTGACTGTGGATGGAACGGAGGGGCCGTGACATGCATGACGCCATGACGGGCACAAAAATCCGAAAAATCGGAAGAGGCAAATTGTGGACCATTATCAGTGACAAGAGTAGAGGGAAGGCCTTCCAAAGAGAAAATGCGAGCTAGGGCATTGGTGGTTGCTGCGGTGGTAGGCGACGTGCAACAGACAATGAAAGGAAAGTTAGAGTAGGTGTACCTAAAAAAGGTCCCGTGAAGTCAGCATGAATACGCTCCCAGGGCTTCTCAGGCGAAGGCCACAGTGACAAAGATGACTTCAGGGTGGTGGCCTGTGACTCACAAGGGCCGCAGGCAGCGACCATGTGTGCAATTTCAGAGTCGATGCTGGGCCAGTACACATGACGGCGCGCCAGAAATTTTCTGTGAGAGACACCCCAGTGCCCTTGGTGAAGGAGGCGCAAGACCAAAGCACGCAAAGACGCAGGTACCACAACACACGGAGAAGCATTTTTGGTGGAAAGGAGGATAACACCATCCCTAGCAGTGAGGCGGTAACGCAAAGTGTAGTAGTTCCGCAAGATCAGAAGTCTTAGCGGATGGACGATCTGGCCAACCCTTCTGAATACAGCATAAAACCCGGTAGAGGGTAAGGTCAGAACCCGTAGCAGCCACCAGCCAGTCCCCAGTGATGGGGAATCCGTCCACAACCCGCTGCTTGGCAACATCCAGGTGGAAACACAAAAGTTTGTCCCTATCAAATGCCAGATAAGGACCCATGGGAAGGCGAGACAGTGCATCAGCATTCGCATGTTGAGCCGTTGACCGGAAATGAATCTCATAATTACAACGAGACAAGTAAAGAGCCTAACGCTGGAGGCGGTGTGCAGCCTTGTCGGGAAGTGATGTTGATGGATGAAACAAGGAAACAAGTGGTTTGTGATCCGTAACAAGATGAAATTTGGATCCATAGAGAAAAACACCAAACTTATGAAGAGCATAAATAATGGCCAAAGCTTCTTTTTCAATTTGAGAATACTTTTGTTGGGCATCCGTGAGCATTTTGGAGGCATAAGCAATGGGTTGTTCAGAACCGTCAGAAAAACAGTGCGCAAGGACTGCACCAACCCCGTATTGAGAGGCGTCCGTGGCAAGAACAAGACGTTGGCCAGGTCGATAAGCAGCCAGGCATGAGGCCTGTTTCAGCATAGTCTTCAATTTCTGGAAAGCCACATCGCATGGCAAGGACCAGTGAAAAGGCATGTTTTTATGCAAGAGGCAATGCAATGGCTGAGCCACCGAAGCAGCAGACGGTGAAAACCTGTGATAGTATGCTATTTTTCCTAAGAAGGCCTGCAGTTCCTTAACAGATGTAGGGCGAGGAAGGGCATCGATCGCAGCGACAGTTTGCTGAAGTGGATGAATACCATCCCGAGAGAGTTGAAACGCCAAGTACGTGATAGATGCAGAAAAATTTTGATTTCTGAAGATTACACTTAAGACCGGCTGTCTCTAAGACATGAAAAAGTGTGCGGAGATTTTGAAGATGTTCGTCAGTGGTGGAGCCAGTGACAACAATGTAGTCCTGGTAATTTATACACACAAGGACAGTGAACAATAATTGTTCCAAGAACCGCTGAAAGAAAGCAGGGGTGCTGGCAACCCCGAATGGCAATCGTTGGTATTGGTAGAGGCCGAAAGGCGTGTTAAGGACCAGAAACTGCCGGAAAGCAGCGTCGAGAGGAAGTTGATGATAAGCTTCTGACAGGTCAAGTTTAGAAAAATACTGGCCTCCAGGAAGTTTAGTGAACAATTCTTCAGGTCGAAGCATAGGGTAAGTGTCGATAAGGCATTGAGCATTTACAGTGGCTTTGAAATTGCCACAGAGACGAAAGTACCAGTTACTGTGAAACTACATTACTTTTTACCAACAGTAGGAAGCGCAGTTTTTTGCTTCATTCAGAAATTGTTCCCTAATGCCACTCTGAGTAAACTTTCCTATGATCAGGTTGTAGATTCTCTAAGTATTATGACCAACAAGTGAATGTAGTGGCAGCTAGGTACCATTCTTTCATTACAAGAAAAGGTCAGAAAAAACTTATCGTCAGTGTGTAACAGATTTGATGGGTATGACGAAGAAATGCAAATTCAAATGTGCTTGTGGTGCTTTATATTCTGATGTTATGTTATGTGATGCGATCGTGTACAATGTAACTGATGTCAGACTTAGAGAACAGATTTTGAAACACTCATATCCATCATTTTAACACATGCAAATACAAGATGAGTATGATTCAGGTATCGTGTTCGCCGATAAATTTGAGCAGCCAGGTTGAGTCGTCCCTTGCTCATGACTGGCTCTTTAGGCAGAAACAGTTCATGTGCACCATGCCATGTAAACAGCTCTCTAAACAGGTTAATAGATCCCCTGTGGGTCTTGGGGTGAGAATAGGCCCGAGGTATTTCTACCTGTCGTAAGAAGTGACTAAAAGGAGTCTCACACTTTTCGGCCCTATGAGTTGAGGTCCCTTTCTATAGTTTGACCAGCCACTTTCAAAATTCTACAAAGTGCAGGCCATATGGGGAATGATGCCTTATGTGGTGCATGAGTTATCCATAGTGCCCTTTGATTCGATCTCCTGAATCTCTTGTCATGGCTTTGCATCTCCACCAGCGATTCAACTATTTGGGTGTGGACACTTTCCGGAGTATGTCATCTTCTTCCATTGTCTCCTGTCCTCTTTCACCCTGTAACAATATTGGATTTCTCTGCACCCAATATCCAGCATGGTAGCCAGTCCATTGTGGTGGGGCTGTCATTTACCCATTTGGTGGTAGCCTTCTGACAACAGAGGGATCACACTGCTGATGCCTGAGCTGTAAACTCCCTATGTATGCTGAGGAGTAGATGCCTGCCTTCCTGGGGCATCAGGACTCCCGGCAATGGCCATCATGCCAGTTGGCCTTTGCTGTGGCTGGGTGGTGCCTGTGGGGAGAGCCCCTCATCAGAGTGGGTGGCATCAGGGTGGATGACCCCCAGTGAAGTGGACTAAGTCATTTCTTGCTGGTGACCGTATGGCCCCAGTAGTCTCTGAGAAGGGCAGGATCGAGTACAGTGCCAACAGGTATCACCCTAAACCATTTCCCTCCCTCACTATATCATGGGAAGAATGTAGGGCTACAGAACGGACAGAGCCATATTCGCCTCGGTTTTTAGTCTGGAGCAGAACTGATGGGGACTCCTTTCTACCTATGAAGCCTCAATTTTTCATTGAACACCTTGAGGAGCATCCCCACCCCAATCCCGAGTATTACTCGCCTGTGACATGCTGGGTGATATTCCTGTTTCCATCACTTCCCATAAAAGCCTCAACATGGTCCACGGGATCATTTTCCATTGCGATCTCCTCTTGCAGTCTGACAATGAGTCCACATCAATTTAGAGTGGTGGGGTGTTCATTTCATCTGGCGCATTTACAGGGGATCCAAAGACAACAGGGTTGCTACCGGTGCCTTCATCTTGGCCTTTGAGGGTGATTCATTGCATGAAAAGGTCAAGTTGATGGTTTACTGCTGTGATGTTAAGCCATATGCCCCTCCCCCTGTGCAGTGCTTTAAGTGCTGGAAGTTCAGGCACATGTCTTCCCGCTGCACTTCCAGTGCCACATGTCGAGACTGCGGATGTCCACTGCACCCACGTACTCCATGTGCGCCTCCTCCCACTTTCATCAACTGTGGAGAGCACCACTCTCCCTGCTCACCAGACTGACCAGTACTCCAAAAGGGCTGGAAAATTATGGAGTACAAGACCCTGGACCGGTTGACTTACACAGATGCTTAACGTAAATTTGAAAGATTACACCCCATTCAGCTGATGTCAACATATGCTGCAGCTACATCACCATTGCTATCCCAAGTGCCAGTGGTTCCTCACTCTGTGCCACGAACAGTGGGCCCTCTAAGCCACCAGAATACATCTGCCCCCTTTGTGGTAGGAGGCAAATCTTCCTCCATTGCTCCCAAAGCACCTACTTCGGGATCAAGGCCCCCCTGAACGCAGGGGATATTGGTCTCTTCCCCCCTGCCAGAGAAGCAACAGCCTCCTTCGGCTCCTCTTGTGTTGTGCAGAAGGGGTCCCTTGGGGCCCTCTCTCCCAAGGTCTCCAATTGTGCCACGACGGACACTCGCCAGTGGCTCAAGGAGCCAAAAGCTGCTGAATGAAGAGCTTCATGGTCTTCCTCCGTGCCTAAAGCTGCTTTGGAGAAAGCTTTCCAGCAAACTCCTAAAGGGAAGCGAGACAGCAAGCAAACTAAGAAGAAGTTTGCTAAGAAACAGGACTCTCTGGTGGCCGCAGCACCACCACTCCCTACCAATTCTGCATCTGAGGGTGCAGTGGAGATCTTAGCATCCCCTGTGGACCTGGATCTCACTGACACCTCATCCACCATCACAATGGCTACAAATACACAATTGGTGGCAGTAGGTGACCCTGAGACATAACCTGCCTCCTTGCACTCTTCATGCCTTCCCAGCCTGACTATAAAATCATCTTTCATTGGAATTGCAGCGGTTTCTTCCACCACCTGGCTGAGCTACAGCAACTCTTAAGCTTTACATCTGCTTTCTGCAATGCCCCCCAGGAAATCTGGTCCCCAGCATTACAAGAACCATAGCGACTATAACAGAGTGTCAGGTGGAGTTCGTGTCTATGTCCTGAACTCAATATGCAGTGAACTTGTGCCACTTCAAATCCTTCCTGAAGCTGTGGCTGTCAGGATAAGGATGACGCAGGAAATGACTGTCTGAGACGTATACCTTCCTCCATATGGTGCAGTACCCCTAAATGCATTGGCTGCACTGATTCATCAAGTCCCTAAGCCTTTCCTACTTTTGGGAGATTTTAACACTCATAACCCCTTGTGGGGTGGCACCGTGCTTGCTGGTCAAGGCAGAGATGTCGAAAATTTACTGTCACAACTCGACCTCTGCCTTTTAAATACAGGTGCCCCCACACATTTCAGTGTGGCACATGGCACATATTCGGCCGTTGATCTCTCGGTTTGCAGTCCTGGCCTTCTCCCATCTATCCACTGGAGAGCACATGACGAGCTGTGTTGTAGTGACCACTTCCCCATCTTCCTGTCACTGCTCCAGCGTCAGGCCCACAGATGACTGCACAGATGGCCTTTAAACAAGGCAGACTGGGATGCTTTCACCTGTGCTGTCACCGCTGAATCTCCCCCACATGGTAACATCAATGTGGTGGTTGAGCAGGTAACTACAATGATCATTTCTGCGGCGGAAAACGTGATCCCTCGTTCTTCAGGGTGCCCCCGGCAAAAGACAGTCCATTGGTGGTCACCGGAAGTCGCTGAGGCAATTAAGGAGCATCAGAGAGCTCTACAGAGGCATAAGCGACACAATTCCCTGGAGCACATCATAGACTTTAAACAGCTTTGGTCCCACATTTGCCAGCTTATCAAAAGACAGAAACAGGAGTGTCACCTTCCCAAGTCTGGGAAAAGATCAAACGAGTTTTTGGGTACCAGACCCAAACAGGTGTTCCCAGTGTCAACATAAATGGCATGTTATCTACCAACATAAACGCGATTGCTGAGCACTTTGCTGAGCGCTGTGCTCGTGCCTCTGCGTTGGAGAATTACACCCTCCCCCCTCCCCAGCCTTTTGCACTCTCAAACTATGGATGGAAGGGGAAGTCCTCTTGTTCACTACACGCCACAGTGAACCCAATAATGCCCCATTTACAGAGTGGGAGCTCCTCAGTGCCCTTGCACATTCCCCTGACACAGTTCCTGGGCCAGATCAGATCCACAGTCAGATGATTAAACATCTCTCATCTGACTACAAGCGACATCTTGTGATCTTCAACTGGATCTGATGCGATGGCATCTTTCCCTTGCACTGACGGGAGAGCACCATAATACCAGTCCCCGAACCCGGCCAAAACCTGCTTGATTTGGACTGCTATCAGCCCATCAGCCTCACCAATGTTCTTTGTAAGCTGTTGGAATGTATGGTGTGTCGATGGTTGGTTTGGGTCCTGGAGTCACGTGGCCTACTGGCTTCATGCCAGGGCTGTTTCCGCCTGGGTCGCTGTACCACTGATAATCTTGTGTCCCTCGAGTCCGCCATCCGAACAGCCTTCCCCAGACGCCAGTACCTTGTTACCGTCATTTTTGATTTACGAAAAGCATATGACACCACCTGGCGACATCATATCCTTGCCACATTATGCGAGTGGTGTCTCCGGTGCCCGCTTCCGTTTTTTATCCAGAATTTCCTGTCGCTTCGTACTTTCCGTGTCCAAGTTGGCGCCTCCCATAGTCCCCCCCCCCTCCCCCCCCCCCCCCCCATATCCTGGAGAATGGGGTCCTGCAGGTCTCTGTATTGAGTATATCTCTATTTTTAGTGGCCATTAACAGTCTAGCAGCAGCTGTAGGGCCATCCGTCTCACCCCCCCCCCCCCCCCCGGTATGCAGACGACTTCTGCATTTCGTACTGCTCCATCCGGTACTGGTGTTGCTGAGAGGTGCCTACAGGGACCCATCTACAAGGCACAGTCATGGACTCTAGCCCATAGCTTCCAGTTTTCAGCCACAAAGTCATGTTTTATGCACTTCTGTCGGCATTGTATCTTTCATCCGGAACCAGAACTCTACCTTACTGATGATTCCCTCACTGTAGTGGAGACATATCAATTTTTAGGACTGGTTTTTGACGCCTAATTAACTTGGATTCCTCTCCTTCGCCAGCTTAAGCGGAAGTGCTGGCAGCACCTCCGCTGCCTGAGGAACACCAACTGCGGTGCAAACCACTGTATGCTGCTGCAGCTCTGAGAGCCCTTGTTCAATTCTGCCTTGACTATGGGAGTCTGGTTTATGATTTGGCGGCGCCCTCAGCATTGTGTATACTCGAGCCAGTGCATCACTGTGGCGTTCGACTAGTGGTGGGAGCTTTTAGGACGAGTCTGGTGACCAGCGTCCTGGCAGAGGCTGGTGTCCCTCTATTGCAGGTCAGGCATGCCCAACTGCTCGCCAGTTACGTTGCACACGTTTGTAGTTCTCCTGCTCAACCAAATTACCATCGCCTTTTCCCACAAATGGTGGTTCATCTCCCGCATCGGCAGCCCAGGTCAGGGCTTACAATTGCAGTTCGCGTCCAATCCCTTCTGTCTGAACTGGAGTCCTTGCCTTTACCACCTATACCCAAGATCCATTCACATACATCTCCATGGTTTACACCCAGGCCGCAGCTTTGCCTGGACCTTTCGCACGGCCCATAGGACTCAGTTCACCCCGCAGATCTCCGCTGTCATTTCCTCTCGATTCTTGACATGTACCGAGGCAATGAAGGGGTTTACACCGATGGCTTGATGGCTGATGGTCACGTTGGCTTTGCATATGTCCATGGAGGACATATTCAACAGCATTCCTTGCCAAATGGCTGCAGTGTTTTCACTACAGAGCTGATGGCTATATCTCGTGTTCCTGAGCACATCTGTTCAGGCCCTGGGGAGTCATTTCTTCTGTGTACTGACCCCTTGAGCAGCCTACAAGCTATCGACCAGTGCTAACCTCATCATCCTCTGGCAGCAACCATGCAGGAGTCCATTTATGCCCTGGAACAGTCCGGTCGTTCAGTGGCGTTTGTGTGGACCCCAGGACATGTCGGAATCGCAGGCAATGAACTTGCTGACAGGCTGGCCAAACAGGCTACACGGAAACCACTTATGGAGATTGGCATTCCAATTACTGACCTGCGTTTGTTTTTGTGCCACCAGGTTTTCCGGCTTTGGGAGACGGAATGGCATAGTCTTAGTAACCACATCAAACTGTGTGTCATTAAGGAGACTACGAATGTGTGGCAGTCCTCCATGCGGGCCTATCACAGGGACTCTGTGGTTCTATGCTGGCTCCACATGGGCCATGCTTGTGCACAACTACCTCCTGCACCGTGAAGGCCTGCCTCAGTGTCAGTGCGGCACCCGGTTGACAGTGGTCCATATTCTGGTGCACTGTTCCACTTTGACTGCCCTGTGACGAAATCTTCGGTTACCGGACTCTTTGCCACTTATTTTATCTGACAATGCCTTATCGGGTGATTTAATTATACTTTTTATACCTGAGGGTGGGTTTTATCATTTGATCTAAGTTTTAGCGCATGTCCTTTGTCCCTCTGTGTCCTCCACCCTAGTGCTCTTAGGGTGGAGGTTTTAATGTGCTGCAGAGTGGCTGGCATCTCGTAATCTGCTTTGTCGTTTTAATATCTTCTACCTATTTATTGTGTTTCTGTGGTTTTCTTGTCCCCTTTTGTCCATTTAAGTGTTTGTCGCCCTTTGTTCATCCTTGTGGTTTTCCCTTTCTCTTCGTTTTGTGTTGTCAGTCTCGCTTGTTTTATTCTCATTCTTGTGGCATTGTTTTATTTGGAACAAGGGATCAATGACCTAGCAGTTTCGTCCTTCCCCTCTCTTTTAAACTAACCAACCAACCTGGCAAATAGAATTAAGTCATACCTTCGGTGCTATTCGTGGCACAAATGCCAAGACTGCCCACCCAGACAAGCACAGTGTTGCACTTGGAGCAAGGAAGGTCACGTACAATCCGTATGTTTGCAACGGAACAAACAAAAGAATTCTGCCCACTCACGTAATCAATGCAGTGTATTCAAAGCCTGCTGCAGTCATTAGCAAAACTAGCAAGCAAACACTTTCTTCAGTGCTATGCCAGTCCAACAAACTTTTTGTTCAATTGCATATAAGTGGGAAGCATGTGAAATTTCAGTTGGACATGAGTGCCTCTGTTGCATTGCTGAATCGTGACACATATGAACTGTTAGGCTCCCCACACCTTTCTAAAAGTAGCACACACCTCACAGCTTATAATAGACAAGTCATCCCTGTTCTCAGAAAATGTACTTTGCCTGCCATGTATCACTTGTGTACGCAAACTATGACTTTCATGTGCTACAATCATGCGATTGTGAGAACATATTTGGCCTTGATTTATTTTATTTTTTTGGTGTTAACATTCAGGAAACACTGTTGTCAATGACTGCATTCAGTGCCAAAGACAGTGTAGGTAGCTTGCTGAAAAAATTCCCTGAACTTTTTCTGAAGCTTTATTCAAGGCTAACAATTTTGTTATTTTATTGCACATATTACTATGAAAGACAATGCTCAGCCGAAATTTTGCTGGGCAGAACTGTTCCCATTGCATTATGGGACAAAGTGTCCACTGAACTTAAAGAACTGCAAGATAGTGGAGCTATTGCGCCCATACAAGCTAGTCAATGGGCAAGTCCACTGGTTTTGCTCCCCAAACCTTCAGCTCACATTCGCCTCTGTGTTGACTTTAAATCTACAGTCATCCTACAAACCGTGATTGATAATTATCCATTGCCACCCCAGAGGATCTCACGAATGGATTAGGCACTGGTCATTACTTTTCAAAAATTGATTTGTGCGATGCCTATCTTCAAATACTAGTAGACGAAGCATCTCAAAACATGTGTCGTGAACATTCATTTGGGCTTGTTTAAATATTTGCATTTGCCTTTTGGCAGTGCTTCTGCACCCACCATTTTCCAACAGTATTTGGAACAGCTGACTGCTCAAGTACCAAACTGTTCAAACTATTTGGATGATACTGTTGTAGCAGGTCATACACCTGAAGAACACACTGAAAATTTGTGTAGTTTGTTTCGTGTGTTATCTGATGCAGGACTAGAATGTACACTGGACAAGTGTGACAATTTTAAACCTGAGTTGCTGTATATTGGTCATGTCATAAACAGTCAAGGTGTACATCCTCTTTAGTCACATTTGTTAGCCATACAGGACCTGCCAGTTCCTCACAACGTCACAGAATTGCAGTCAGTCTTAGGGAAAATGAACTATTATGTTCAGTTCATATCAAATGCTACACAAATCGCAGCTCCATTGCATCAATTTCATCGTAAGAACATCCCATTTGTTTGGATAGATGGGCGCCAAGAAACTTTTAAAAAATATAAAGATGTATTTCTCAGTGATCACTGCTTGGTACACTTTTATCTTGACCTACCTGTTGTGTTGCAAGTTGACGCTTCCGCTTATGGAAATGGTGCAGTGCTATGGAAATGGTGCAGTGCTTTTGCACAGATTTGGTGATAAAGACAGGCATATTGCTTTTGCATCAAAAGTGCTGTCCAGATCTCAGTGTAACTATTCACAAATAGAGAAAGATTGGCTATTGTGTATGGTGTCACCAAATTCCACCACTATTTGTATGGCAGAAAATTCTACTTAGTAAATGGATCACAAGCCACTGCAGTCCTCGTTTTATCCAATGAAGCTGGTTCCTGTACAAACTGTCCAAAAATTGTAAAGATGGCCTTTGTTGTTGTCTCAATAACAATATGAGAGAGTGTATCGTCCAACAGCTCAACATGGTAATGCAAATGCACTTTCACGTCTTCTGATTGACCCTGATACAGGCTTTGATGCTTCTGCTGCATCTTGTTGTCACATCAATGCTCACAATTCTGAATTGCTTCAGTCATTTCCTCTGAATTATAGGAAAATTCCTCAGGCCATGGAAGCTCATTCAAATTTGAACATTTTGCTAAAATACACTCCTGGAAATTGAAATAAGAACACCGTGAATTCATTGTCCCAGGAAGGGGAAACTTTATTGACACATTCCTGGGGTCAGATACATCACATGATCACACTGACAGAACCACAGGCACATAGACACAGGCAACAGAGCATGCACAATGTCGGCACTAGTACAGTGTATATCCACCTTTCGCGGCAATGCAGGCTGCTATTCTCCCATGGAGACGATCGTAGAGATGCTGGATGTAGTCCTGTGGAACGGCTTGTCATGCCATTTCCACCTGGCGCCTCAGTTGGACCAGCGTTCATGCTGGACGTGCAGACCGCGTGAGACGACGCTTCATCCAGTCCCAAACATGCTCAATGGGGGACAGATCCGGAGATCTTGCTGGCCAGGGTAGTTGACTTACACCTTCTAGAGCACGTTGGGTGGCACGGGATACATGCGGACGTGCATTGTCCTGTTGGAACAGCAAGTTCCCTTGCCGGTCTAGGAATGGTAGAACGATGGGTTCGATGACGGTTTGGATGTACCGTGCACTATTCAGTGTCCCCTCGACGATCACCAGTGGTGTACGGCCAGTGTAGGAGATCGCTCCCCACACCATGATGCCGGGTGTTGGCCCTGTGTGCCTCGGTCGTATGCAGTCCTGATTGTGGCGCTCACCTGCACGGCGCCAAACACGCATACGACCATCATTGGCACCAAGGCAGAAGCGACTCTCATCGCTGAAGACGACACGTCTCCATTCGTCCCTCCATTCACGCCTGTCGCGACACCACTGGAGGCGGGCTGCACGATGTTGGGGCGTGAGCGGAAGACGGCCTAACGGTGTGTGGGACCGTAGCCCAGCTTCATGGAGACGGTTGCGAATGGTCCTCGCCGATACCCCAGGAGCAACAGTGTCCCTAATTTGCTGGGAAGTGGCGGTGCGGTCCCCTACGGCACTGCGTAGGATCCTACGGTCTTGGTGTGCATCCGTGCGTCGCTGCGGTCCGGTCCCAGGTCGACGGGCACGTGCACCTTCCGCCGACCACTGGCGACAACATCGATGTACTGTGGAGACCTCACGCCCCACGTGTTGAGCAATTCGGCGGTATGTCCTCCCGGCCTCCCGCATGCCCACTATACGCCCTCGCTCAAAGTCCGTCAACTGCACATACGGTTCACGTCCACGCTGTCGCGGCATGCTACCAGTGTTAAAGACTGCGATGGAGCTCCGTATGCCACGGCAAACTGGCTGACACTTATGGCGGCGGTGCACAAATGCTGCGCAGCTAGCGCCATTCAACGGCCAACACCTCGGTTCCTGGTGTGTCCGCTGTGCCGTGCGTGTGATCATTGCTTGTACAGCCCTCTCGCAGTGTCCGGAGCAAGTATGGTGGGTCTGACACACCGGTGTCAATGTGTTCTTTTTTCCATTTCCAGGAGTGTATATTCGCACACCTTGGCCTGACTCATTGCAGTAGCGCGCTGATACTTTGCATGTCGGCATAGCCTCGCTATACAGAAAGGAGTGATTCTTGTTCAAAATGACAGTGGACAGTCACATGTGCTGATCCCCAAAGCTTTGCAAAAAGAAGTATTGCAGTTACTTCACCAAGGACACTGGGGGATTGTTTGTATGAAACAGTTAGTATGTCGACACTGCACTTGGCTGGGTATGGACACCCGAATAGAACAGATTATGTCACAGTGCCATGCATGTGTTGAAAATCAGTTTGCTCAGCCACAAATGTTTTCTGCTTGGCCTAAGTCACAATCATCATGGCAATGTGTGCACATAGACTTTGCGGGATCTTTTTGGAACACTCGTTGGTTGATTGGGTTGACTTTTATAGCAAGTTTCCTTTTGCTGTGCCAGTGAACTCAGCGACGTCACATAGCACTTTTTAGGTGTTGTCCTCAATTGTTTCCTTTGAAGATTTGCCTAAACTCATAGTGTTGGACAATGGTTCTCAGTTCACATCAAATGAATTTGAATCATTCTGTGAATACAGAATGAATGGCATACAGCACCTAACTAGTGCACCATTCCATCCAGAGTCGAACTGTGAAGTGGAACATTTTATCAGAATCAAAAGAAGGCTGGAAGTATCGCTTCGAACTGCATGATTTTGTGTTTTACGGGGTTTTTAGCAGCAGCAGATGGTGGGTGCAAGGCGAGATCCTTTGTCGAATTGGCCTATGCATGTATCTCATTTCAGGCCCAGACGGATTGCAACACCGACATCACAATAAAATTCGCCACTGCCATGTGCATAGTTATCCTACTGTATCTCTTCCCCCAGATTCGCAGATCCCGAGGACAGTGTGGCCACAGCAGTTGCCAGAAGGTGTCATCACAACACCACAGGACAACCTCATCCAGATGGAGCCTTTGCCGCCTCTGCCTGCTCTCGTCCTACCAATGGAGCTGGACCCACAAATGCCGCAGTAGCCAACGCCTTCTACATTGTGGTATGGGCCTCAGGAGGTGGACATGTACCCTTCTGGATGTCTTCTGGGGGACATTTCCACCAGTGCACAGGCCAGATAGTGGGGTATGACTGGAAGTCTCACGTCCCCTGCAGCCACAGCTTCCAGTCCATTAGTGTGTCCACCCTGCTGCCTCCCCCACTGTTTTCGTGCTCCATATACAGTGACAGTCCATCACCTTGGTGGGGAGCAATGTAACGGCATAAAGTCAAGCACCAGCATGCTATTTGGGAATGATAGAAAAGAGGTGGCTGTGAGAAGACGTCAGCCAGTCGCACGCTGACTGACCCTTCTCCAGGATGACTACAAGACAACAGCAGGCCCTATGTGAAGAGGACATAAGTGCCGTGACTGACTGGTGATGCTCCAGTTGAATAGCCACTTCACGACCAGCAGCTGGATAGAAGTGTCAGTGCTCATTACTTTGCTTGTACACTCTATGTAACACAGACATGGGAACTGTTATACTGAAGAAATTGCTTATTTTGTATGTCACTCTTTGCTTGTGACACATCTGTGTAATTGTCAGATTTAAGTATTGTCTTTTAATTTTTTGTAATAAAACTCATTAATATGATTTGTTTGAACTGTTTTTCTAGTGAACTGAGTAGGATTCCTGGACTTCACATATTTGATGACAAACTTAGAGACATAATGAAATTTGCCAGTGATGGTACAGGTAACAGGACCTCCACAACCCATCTCCTCAGAAAAATACAGTCCTATGTAAACAATGCTATCAACCTGCACCATACTGTTCACTTTGCAGAATAAAGAGATGCCGGCTGATGTGGGAGCAGATTTTCCACTGACCATATTCTGCAGTTCTGTGTACTGACACGTCCTTAGAAGCGGAAATGGGCTTCATCTGTCCACAGAATGTTCCATAGTCATTCATTGTCCACTTCCATGCAAGTAAGAAATTCTAGAACAAACATTTGTCTTACTGCCAGGTCAGTATGAAACAACTCCTGAACATGAGTAATTTTGTATAGCAATGCAGGAAGTATCGAAGAATTTCATGCACCATGCTCAAAGGCATGTCCAGAGTTTGGGCAATTCCCTGTGCACTGCATATTTTCACACCACTTCTCGACCCCTCCTGCAATGTTGTGGCCACACCTTCTACTGATGTTGGATCAATTGTTTTCCTCCCTGTTGCAAACTGCAGTTCAAGCAAACCTATCTTTATGAATTTGGCAATCATATTCTCCACATCCTTGGCAGACATTGGACCTGCACCTTTTTTTCATACCCTTGAGTGCCTGAAGTTTCTGCAGAACTACTGGTGTATGGTCAGTCACAAAAGAGCTTTACCAGCAGCAAACGACCCTGCATTGAGAGTCATGCAGAGCATCTCAGATACGAACTGGGGAACAGCTGTATACCTCCCATCTTTTATTTTGCATATTCTGCTGCTTACTGTGACACACAGTGGTAAAATTTTCGTTCAGATTTTTTTTTCCATAACATTTCATCCTCCTTTAATAATATTCCGTTCAAATTTGACGTCTTTCCAAGCACTGGTCCTTTTTTTTTTTTTTTTCTACAACTTTTTGTACTTGGAAGTTTAATTATAATCACTCTGTATAACAGATGCCAAATTACATTGACAATTTTTCTAATTTTTTCAGCATAATATAAAAGTATAAAAATGTAAATACATTTCTAAAAATACAAAAACATGTTCAAATATAATATACAGAGGATGGTCAGAAACAGTCTGAAAAGCTTGCAGGGTGTCCCAGGATAGGTTGTGCTGAGAAATAATTATTAAGGAAAAAATTCTGTGTGTTGCACTGTTTCCTAGTTAATTAGTATTGAAGTTAGCCAATCAGGCTGTTGCATGTGCAAATTCAAGTGGCCCACCAGAGATGGTGTCACAAAATATGTTCTTCATTTGGTTTCCCCAAACCAAACTAGAGAGCTTTACAAAAATTGGAAATGGGATGGTAGTAAGGATCGAACCCAAACCAAAGGCTGAGCAGTCACATTCACTATCAGCTGCACTCTGGGAACAACTGACACTAATTGTAACTGGTGGACTGCTTGAATTTTCATGCATGATGCCTTGATTGGCTAACCTCAGTGCTATTTAACTTTGAAGTGGCACAACATATCGAATTTTTTTCTTAACAATTATTTCTCAGCACAACCTGCACTAAAACACCATTACAAGCTTTTCAGACTGTTTCTAATCACCTTGTACAAGCCTTCATCATCTATGAACTTGAACACTAGTGTCCTCTGGTTTTATGCTGGCCTCAGAAAAACTACAGTCTTGGCACATACTTTGTGGTTCATAACTTGCTTTTCTTTTTTGTTTTATCATCTGTATGATGCATTGTTTTTGTGGAATTTGATAGAATTAAAGTACGATGTCCATGTGAAATGCGACCTCTTCAATTTCCTCATATTGGTGTTCTACTAATGTAGTATATTTCTGTTGTCTAAAGTTATCATATAAAGAAAACAACAATAAGTTACTAATAATGCTTTTGCTGATGTAGTTCCAATGCTACAGTTAGTTTTAGAAGCACATCTCTCTGCATATGTCCAAGGTGTCCTTTTGCATGATCACTGTGCAACTATTTGGCCCGCATGTTTGCTGCAAATACAGCAATGGCGCTACTATATAATCTTTTCACTGGAATTGATAGTTCATGTCAATTTCAGTCTGAGCTACCTCATACACAGTTTTGCAAGCTTTCTTAGTTACTTTACTTGAATAATAAAACAATAATTTTCTTGTTAAAGTATAGACCAAAATATTAACACACATGGCACCAGCAAATTGAAATTCCTCCTACTTTAGTGGTAGGATTTATTGTTTGGGACTAGCTCTCCAGCAGTAGTAAGTACGTTATATTGTGCACAGCTTCTGTTGAATTGAATTGAATTGAATTTTATTTGATCCTGTAAGATTACATTGTGTACAGTAAATGTATGTGTAGTATAGGACATGTCAAAGTATTAACATTCTTTATCACTTATTTTTCTACACCTTTAGCTTACATTTTTACATCACTGATAATGAGTAACAATATATACAAATTTAATGGCATAAGTATTCTGCAACACTGTAAAACTCTTTTTCAATGAGATAGCCTTTAAATTTTTTTGGACAGTCATTATGAAGTACACTGTCTTGCAGGTAAATGGGCAGACTTCTTAGAAGTCTGATACCAGAGTACTGGGGTCCTTTTTCTAGCATTGCCAGTCGGTGGGGTATGCTCCGTACTTCATTCTTCCTTCTTGTATTGTGGGTGTGTACACTAGCATTTGTAATCCAGTCCTCACTACCTTTTGTGATGTACATTATTGTTTTGTATATATACAACAATGAAAAAGTTAAGATACCTAAATTCTTGAAACAGTTTCTGCACGTTTCAGAGGTCTTTCTTCTTAAAATGGTCCTAATTGCTTTTTTTTTTTTTTTTGTAATGTGAACACTCGTTTTGTCTCTTGTTTGTTTGAGTTTCCCCACACAGTCACTCCATACTGTAAGTATCGTTCGAAAAGTCCATGATACACTGTACACAGAAGGTTCTTGTCTGAATACTGTGATAGCTGCATCATTAAGAATATGACAGAGCTCAGTTTCTTACAGTCATTATTAATACGTTTTTTCCATTTCAGTTAATTATCCACAAGAATACCTAAGAATCTGCATTAATCAGCAAAATAACATTTGTTGTTTTTGCCTCCAGCTTTTCTCTTGTGTTTCCTGTGACCACATCCAGTATGTGTCTTCATATGTGGCAATTGTGTCTACATTACAATTCCTGTCCAGCAATGTCAACAGGGGGATACAGTTCAGTCCCAAGAGGGAAGAGTTTGGTAATGCACCAGCTCACCTATAACTGCCCAGCTTTCTGCTCGGTATCTTGTCCTGTACAGTAACTGTTTTAAATATATTTAGGGATTTCAAGAGCTCTTAAGCAGGTAAACATCAGAAGCCACCAGAGATTGTTGAATGGTCTTATAACGTTTTCCATTATAGAACTACATACAAGGGTTGGAACTTTAATGCTGGCAACTATTTATTTACAGCACGTACAAAATAGATACGTGTTTCAAAGTTTTACTGGCCTTCAAAGTCGTCACCAGCATTGTGCATAATCCATTGCCAATGATGTGGAAGTTGTAGGATACTCTTAGCAGTGCCAGTTGTGTTGACCGTTCGAGTGGCACGGTCTATTGCCCAACAAATTTGTAGCAGTTCTGAAGCAAATGCTGTGAAGTGTTTTCAGTTTAGAAATTGAGTTGAACTTATGAGGGCTTAAGTCAGGGGAGTGCAGTAGGTGGTATAGCACTTAGCAGCCCCATCAGTCAAAGAAATCAGTAACAGCTTGAACTGTACGTGCTTGAGCATTGTCCTGCAAAATGATGGTCAGGTCCTGCATCAAGTGTCATCACTTCTGTCTCTGTGCTGTTCGTTTTTGGAACACAACCTTTGACCAGCTTACAGACAGAAGTAATGACACTTTCTGCGGGACCTGACCATCATTTTGCAGGACAGTGCTCAAGCATGTACAGTGCAAGTATGGCGAGAGTACTTAGTTGATATGACTATTTTCACATCTTTTGATTCATAACACGTTAAAAGTGCAAAATTATTTGCTATTGGCAGACTAGTGTTGTTATCATTACGATTGGCACGATGGAACTTTTTGGGCCTAATGAAGTTATCATTTTGTTCGGTTATGACAATTTCACTACACTGTTACTTTATCAGACTACAGCATAACTAATATACCATATTTTAATAAGGCAGTCACACTTTCCTCTCGGTATTCCTGTTGCAAACATAGAATATCATGAAAATTGCAGTGCACATTTCCACAGTCATGGATTATGTTTCTCTCTTCTAAGGTATTTAAACATTTGCAATAGATCCATTTTTGGGACCACAAACATAACTTGACATCACATTTCATCTTATTACTATGTTTCACACACACAAGGTTTAAAAAGTCATAGTTTTCTGCAAATCTGGTAATTAGTACGCTTACACACACGGTCATACAGAAAGAAAAAAAGGATGGGTGCAACACAGGTTGGGCGGTAAGTATTAGAACAAAACACGATAAATTTTTTAGCAGAAAAGTAATGACTGATATTTTTAAGGATATAGGGAAACAACCACTAACAAACATCCAGTTTATAAGAGAATTTAATGGATGTGCTATTATATCCTCAGTTTTTTTCTCTCGAAAATAGAGAGTCCATAAATGTCTTCTGATTTTGAGTAACTTAGTTTTGCTATTGCACTTTTATTATTGGTTACTTTTACCTCTTATCTTTTAGTGCCAGGAACTAAATCTTCAATATTTTGTAGGAAAAGAGTTTTCATGTTTTGAGTCATGGATGTTGTCATATTTACGATTGTGTTCAGCTGCAGCAGTGTTATTCATACTGCCAGCATGAACAAAGAATGTGTTGAAATCATGTGGTGTGATACCAGCATCACAGGAATTATTTTTGCTGATATCTTTACTTCTGCCCACATAAGTCCTGACAACAATTCAGGCTACTTTACATTTATTTTGCAACTTATTAATATAAACGTCATTAACATTGCACTTGCTTAATCTGACTGATTTCTGCCTTATATTTGTTCTTTAACTATACGTGGCTTGCTCTTTCTGCTCCACTATCCCTTGATTTGTCATAGGAAATTATTAACAAAGTTAATAGCTTACGTAGATAGGGTGTGAACCGGTAATGCACAGATGTGAGACCATATATCCTGTCAGTTCCCTTATTTTTTCTCACTACTTTAGGGCAATTAGTTTTAAATGTATCTGACAGTGCACTGACAGTTAATGTAAATGCATTTTCAATGTGAGTAGGCCTGCTTCCAAGCAGAATGCCATTCCAGTTTGTTGTCTTTAGCCAGGTTCTGGACTTAATTTCACTGGAATCAGATATAGACTTTTTAGTATTTAATTTAACTGAACACCTTTATGCACTGATATAATGTGTATTGAACAACCCTACTTGATAACTGATTTGTATCAACATTAGTAATTACATTGTCAAGGCAAGCAGTTTGTCTTGTCAAGTGATCGTTAATACAGAACAGGTCATGTGATCATAGCATACTGAGTAGGTTAATGTGTATGTGTCCTTAGTCTTGTATCAGTACTCAAGCCACCAAAAATTAAAATTGTATATTTAGGCCATTTCTAAAAGTGTACAATCAGTTTCTGTAACCTGCACAGATATACCAATATCACTATCTGTTGTGCAGTTATACACGTACAATTGTAAGATTTTACATTGACAGAACAACACTACTGTTTCCAGTAAATTTTCTGTACAGTAATCATACACAGCAAGGGCACTGCAATGCAAGTCTATGCCACTACTAACATACACTGAGCACTCCCCCCCCCCCCCTTTTCACAGTTTTGTATCCATCTACAGTAAACTATTATTAAGTCAAACACTGGTTGTACATAATTATAACTGCAATTGATATTCGCTTGCCCAGTGTTCATTAATCTATATTACTGTAAAAAGACAAATCTGGAAATGTACTTGACTGATTTACTTGAAATGTTTGCACAATACCCTAATAAATGCTTAGATGGATATAGGCTACATTTTTTAAATTGTATATGGTAATGGGAAACACTGTTAGCAGAAACTCAAAAAGGTCTTGACCAATTTATTTCAAATTTTTACATGATACCTTTATAAACATTCAGAGAGACACAGGCCATATATTCTTTTGAACACCAACTACCAGTTTTCTGTTAAAACTGACTGTGCCAAAGAAAATGTTTGCCATGCTCTGCTGTGAAAATGTATAGTTTTGTTTTCTTTCTCACAATCAGTTTCAATTATGATAGCTGGGCACTTAAACTGCTAGACAAATTATTTCTTCCATATATGTTCTACCTCATTATATATATTTTAAATGCAAACTGTAAACACAAAACTATACTGTTTTGTTTTATTCCTTGCAGTCTGTTTTCACGGGAAACAGGAACATTGTATTTATGGTTTATGATTAGAATACTACTATGGAAACTAAAATTGTAATAACAAGCAAGGCTCAAGCTCAGAGAGAGAAGGGGGAGAGAAGAGATGGCCATTGGCAGGGAGGGAAGAAATGGATATAGAGAGGGCAGAGGAGGAGATGGACAGAGAGAGGCGGAAGGAGATGGTAGGCGACAGGAGGAAACAGAAACGTAGGGGAGAAGGAGATTAGGATGTATGTCCAATTCCCATACATATTTAGCAATTGTGAAGCAAAACAAACATGCAGTAGCTTGTTTGCTTTCACACATAGACTGGATACTTCCTCTTTTTTTCCATATATAGCTTGATTATTTTCACACACTGACTGACAACTTACTTTTAGAGTCTTTGCTCGACTCTTTTTTACACACTGACTGGTCACTTGTTTTCAACAAATTCACATGCTCAGGATATGTCAACTTGCCGTTTATATGGATGGGTGGGAATGTTTAGTTTCTTTTCTACAGTCCACCTGTTACAATCTTTTGCACCAGAATATAAAACTCCCTTTTAAACCATGAGAAGTAAATTATTTCTACCTGTAGTACTGTGGTTGTGAATTGCCGAGTTCATTAAAGTTTCTGTTGTCCACAAATACCGTTAGGGAATATGTGTATTGGCATTTAAGTATAAGAAGCTTGAAGAGGCTTCAGCTAGCTCTTCAGTTATCAGCTTTAATCTTGATGACATTGAGTGCAAATAAATGTTTATTTATGGATGAACATAAACAAACATCTTTCCTCCACCGACCATTTGAATTTAGTGGACAAATGATGTAGAGAATGTGTTGGATCCCACTCTTATATGACATTTGGGGTAAAAACAAACAGGAGAATGTTTACAGAACTTGGCAATGTTAACACAGCAGTAGGCCTATTGCTTTGAAATTTCTATGATTGTGGTGAGATGGCCCCATCTTCATAACCAAGGTTGCTAACAAAGTTCTGTGTGGTGGCTCTCAGCTTGGATGCAAGTCATCCTGGTGGTGGAAAATTTTCAATGCCAGTATTTGGGTGACAAAGGGATGAGAGGTGATGGCGTAAAGTTCGTGATCACATTTTGCGCTAATGTCCTGGATTACATTTGTACCTTCTTACACTGTCTCTTGATGTGAAGGCATGTGACACTTTCTGTTCTTCAGATTTAGAGTTAAGCTCAGCAGCCGCAACGTACTTTTTGAGAACAGTAGGCCCATGGACCAGCACTGGGTTTCATCCTACCGCAAACCAACTCCATTACAACCTCACCGAGTGCAGTGACACTTGATTCCTACATCTGCTCTCCTGTGCTCATTTCCTGAGTGTGTTACAACTTTCATTTTGATGATGAACACAAGATTATCATCTGACATCTATACATCGCACTGTTTCTGCAGCAGTTCAGTGCGCCAGTCTTACCTGCAAGAAGTTTTACCCAAACTTATTTACCTGCAGTTGCAATGAAATTTATTGCACTAAAGTACTTCCAAGAAAGATATTTTCTTCAATATTACAACCAATTGTACAGCTAAACTTTTTAAATATATCCTCAAGTATTAGGCCTACACTTCAGCTAACATAATATACAAATTGTCAAATTTTTAACTGGAATATCTGTAAATCCCACTCTCTTCCTTGCACCTAATCAACCTCAACACATCTAGATATATATCTGACTGGATGTAATCAGTCTTAATGCATCTACTACATCTACAACCACATATAAGGAAATCATTACTAATTACTACAAGGCATAAGATTTTGTGGGATTGTATGTGTTTCACAAGACAAATAGAATTTTCATTACCAGAACAAGTAACACAAAACATATCTATAATCTCTCTCAGATCACATTGGCAACTCGAGTTCGGATACTCACAATCACTTTGAATACTTATGCTTCAAGTTATCGCTGTTTTAAACAGAGTATGCCTACTCAGGCATTCCCTACAATCTACGTCTACAGGATGTTCTCTCCCAGGTAATGTAGATACTTAGACACGGAGGGAACTGCATCTGGAAAATCACAAGGATTATTATAGCTTTCCAGTAGAAGTGGGCAAAGCATGTAGACCTACGTGTTATCAAATATTTTTCACAACTGTAGGCCTATTTCAGGTAACTTGCATTATTTAATCACTGACTTCCTCTAAAATGTTCCTACATAAAAGGAGAGTAAATGCTTCAACACAATAGCAGATACAACATCAAGATTGAGAGAGAAGTATCACAGATAGTAAATGGGGATAACAGCAATTAATAAAGACAAACATTGACTTCTACATTTTTTGTTTTCGAAGTACACAGCAAAATTGATCTCTGAACTGTCAAACAGCTTTAAACTTGTTCTTCAATTTCTCCTTAACCACATTTATTCTTTTAGTACAGATAGTCTGTTTTCAATTTTTGAGATACATGTAAATCAAAATTGGTGCAAATTTACTTAATATATACTGTTCAGAAAAGTGGGCTTTACAAATTGTTATCCCTTCTGGAAATCAAGACAGTGAATAGAATTTGTATTCCAATTTTTCTGGTTGTCCACTAAAAATGCATACAAGTGACTGTGGACATCTGTTAAAAAGGATATCGGGCTGCCACTTCCATACAATAATTTTATGTTTAAGGTATCAGATGCCCAGAAATTTTTAAATATGTGATCCTCTGTGATTGTTGATGAAAACAGTTGTTTTACAGTCATCACAGTTGATTTCAGGTATTCCTCCCATGTTTTGCAAAATGTAATCAGCTACATACGTTAATGCTTGTCTGTCATTGCTTACATCAGCCTCTTCACCATCACTGACACCACTGCTGCATTATCAGCAAGGACACTATATAAAACATTTTCATCAGTTATGAAAACATCTTTTCTGGAGTCAAGAAAGCTGTCATGTAATTGCCTTAAATTGCATAATGGCATACAACTAACATATTCCCAATTATGTAATGAATTTATAGGTAAGGATAAGTAACTGTTTTCAGTGTTGCTACGGACTGAAGGCAGGTTGGGATGGTGTTTGAAACACCGTGTTGCCTCATACTACAGAAAACATTCTCCAGTGGGTCTTGAGTAAAGGTCCTCATATTTAAAAAATTGAAGCCATTAAAAAAAATCTGCACTAAATGAACATCAGTGATTATTGTAGTTTGCCACCCACTTATGAAACTGGACATTTTGTCTTGCCTCTCCCTGTTCCTAACTGCAACACTTTCTATTTATCCAATTCCTTTAATACACTGTACCACATTTCAGTATGTGGTGCCCCTGGAGAGAGGGCACGCTTACAAAATTTAATACCTTGTGGATAATAATGGGAGCTGTCTAGTGAATTGAACAGGCAATCTATCTTTTCAACAAATTGTGCAGTGTATATTAACATCTGCAGGTAAAATATTAAATGCTACATAGGTCTCAATAACAACAGCAATTCTAACTAAGCTGGGCTGCATGTGTCGTAACTTACATTTTAGTAAAAGAATCCTTAAAGTCAAAATGATGCCTCTGCAATTTTGGCAAGTCTTAAACATTTTGTCCTGATGCAGAAGAAAAGTCCTCTGAATAAATTCAAAACTGGCCTCCTTTTTAAACCCAAACTGAATTTTATTTCTAGTTGAGTATTTCTAGTATACTTTAATAGGTGTGGGACATCATAAATGACTGCAATAGGTAAAAAATGAAATGGACTGGATTCACTTGTTTACTGACTGCATAGTCCCTTCAGTGCTCCCCGGTTGGCTGCACTCTGATGACAAATTGTATGAACTGCCATCAGCTCTATTTGCAGTTGCTTATAACATAGATAATAAGAACTTTTAAAGTAGTACCTAGAACTGAGCTCTGAGTGAAGAGATATGCGGCTACCTGCCTCCAAATTTTGCATATGCCTCTGACCAGACTACCAACACATCATGGTCTGCACATATATTTGCCCTTCTTATATCGTGAAACCCACTGATTTGCTGCTTATTCACATCATAATAAAAAATTGTCTCCAAAGACACTTCATCAAGGAACAAAGCAAAATATTTATCATTGTTGTGCACTGCCTTGGCTTCTGCTTTTATTACATTCATCACTGCAGGACTCAATCCTGGCTTGGAAGGTGCAACACACAACAGAGGTTTCATATGAGTCACAGAAGGAAGGCAAAAATGAACTAACAAATACCTGTATGGGCAAGGGTTTTGCTTGTATAAGGACAGAGCAAATACCTTGTCTTCATATGTCCATTACCTAGCTCTTGTTGCTGCTATCGTACAAAGCTTTAAGCGGTTTTCATTCATTTTTCCCATGATGTAGCTTTGTTTTAAGTTCTGGTAGTTGGACTTTTTCGATTATCTGAGTCTTAAGTCTGCTTTTGAAACTCCACTAGCCAAAACTCCCTCCGCCTTCACAGCTTACAAGGACTACTCCACATCAGATGCAACTCTTTAGTTTGTCTTGGAAATCTGTAGAAATACATATTGTTAACTTTCTCCATTTAACCTACGTAACATGCAGATGAAAAACCCCGGAATTTATAGTAGTATTCAACGTCAATTTCTTGAGTGGATTATTCTGAAAGACGCAAAATTCCTTACTACATTCACTAGAAACAACTGTTGATGACATATCAGTCGTATTTAAAGAAACAAAAGGAAACCACACAAGTTGATTCGCGATTTCCATGTAGCTATCACCGCTGTGGGGCTGTGTAGATGCTTTATTTGCGAAGGTTTCCACCATACTCCTAAGTTGAAGATGGGTGGGATAATCAAATGTAAACGATCTCATTATGGTACCGAGTCTTAGAGGATGCCTCTGTTAATTATACGGTTTATTATTTAAAACAGATACCAGCCACACGCATAATTTAAAGAATGTTATTTAAAGCACATCAATGCCAGTTTGGATTTGTCACAATTCCATATTACGATGTCTGTGAAAGATTTTATTGCTTTTCTGCTATCGCTTCGTTCTGCAATCGTTATTGCGCACCACTATAAACAAAACGTTTTGTATTTGTGAACTTTCAACAGATTTTTTTTCTTTTTAACCGTAATAGGAACACACAAGACATGACCGTAAAGTAAAATAAAACATGAAATATATCGAAAACATACTTGGTGTGCGTAAGTTTTTGGCACATTGCATGCTTTATTTAACTTAATATCATTCCATTTGTTTATATGTAGCTTATAATGAAAAAAATTCTCTTCCCAGTTAATCGGATTTCGAATGAAGAACTTTTAATTTTAGTGCAGAAAATGTACACTGCGAAACGAGGCCCTAGCAGGAAAGTAAGAAAATCTGTAGGCGCCATCTTACACGGATTTGTAATAAATCCGAAATCGGTGATGGTTTGATTTCAATAAACTTTTTTGAACCATAATTGTGGCTGGCTGCTTATTAAATTCTAAATTTTATAACTATACTGCAGCCATGGTTGCGGCAATGACAGCTTACAACCTTCCCCTCGCAAAATCAGTCCCTAAACAACTTGAGTCATCCCTTTTACAGCTTTCTTTAATGGCCAACCCTCCTCCTTTATCCGGGCTTGGGACCGGCAACAGCTTCCGCAAATATACTCAACTCACTGTACAGAAGCTGCAGGCGGAGTTAAAGGGGGTTAACAACCATTTATCATTACGCATAACAACGAAGATAACGCGGAATTGTATTGTAATTATCATTCTCTATTTAAATTTCTCTCTCTCAAAGAGCGTGAGGTACAGAGTCGGAGATTTAAAGGAGAAAGAATGCCGAGACAAACGAGTGTGGAACCAATGCAATGAAATTTATTGCTCTTTTATTCCTGTGGGCGTAACGGTAGCAGTTCCTGGCATAAATAATTTATTTTTTGTCTTAATTTTTCTACAGACATAGTGTGGTACTTCAGTAGTTTAATAAAATTTTACAATGACACGTAAAACAGCTCAGCAAGCACTCGTTACTACGTGTTTCGTAACGTCTGCACGAGATGGCAGCACGAGTATCCTCTATCTCTGACACTAGCAGCAGTGATCTGGATCTCCATAGTATAGAGATCACTGACTAGCAGACGTAATGTACGTCTGTGGTACAAATATATTTTCGCGGAGCTCATCGGATTTCAGGATATTTACATCTTTTAAATAAATGTCCGTCCAGATGAAACGCAAAGACAAGAATCACTGAACACGTCCAGCAAATTTTTCTGTTTGCCTTTTTATTATTTATTTATATGCACGAATAGCCCTCCTTGAGGATACGATAAATGGACTGATTTGATTTGATTGATTTTTTATTGGTCCTGTAGATCATACAATTTGTACAGCAAAGCACACCATGATATAGGACAAGTCAATTTGAAAAATTCTGTTAAGATGGTACACGACGAGAGATGACATTAGTGGTACGTAACTCACATAGCAGAATACATATAGGATACATAGACAAAATATAAAAAAGGTGGTGTGTGATGAAGAGATGACGGTGGTGCATACTTCACATAGCAGAATACATATGAGATACAGACAGAATATGAGTGACAAACAATAATTAAATTATCTTACGAAGTAGAAATATCTACAAGTGAATATACAGCTTATTACAAGTACCGGTAATTAAAATATTGTGGTACTTAGTTCACATAGCAGAATACATATATGAGATACAGACAGAATATAGATAAGATACAATAATTAAATTATTTTACTAAGTAGAAACATCTACAACTGAATAAACAGCTTATTGCAGGTAATTAAAATTTTGTTTCAAGAAATTCATGTACGGAATAGAAACAGTGATTTAGTAGCAATTTCCTTAATTTAATTCTCATTATTTCTGGGTTTTTGCTTGTTTTTATGTCTGTTGGGAGGTGGTTGTATATTTTAATGCCCATACATTTAACCCCATTCGCATATAATTTTGTGTTGTGGGCTATAATTTGTAACTGTGTTTTGTTTCTGGTGTCATGCGTGTGGCGGTCTGCATTTCTGTCGAGGGCATCCAAGTGCTGTACTGTAAAACAAGCTAGTTCCAATATATAAGGGCATGGCAGTGGCAGGATTTTTGGCTGTTGAAATAGTGGTTTACAGTGTTCAGTTCTTTTTTTACATTTCATTATTCTTACTACCTGTTTTTGTAACTTGAAAACTGTGAGAGACTCAGAGCTCTTTCCCCAGAAGATTAGGCCATAGATCAAGACAGACTCATACAGGGCATGGTACACCAGCTTCAAGGTATCTACAATGGCTGTGTCTTTTAATGATCGTAATAGATAGCAGGTTTTACTAAGCTTTTGTGACAATGACTCAATATGTGGTTTCCAACTTAGTGTGTTACTGATGGTAAGTCCAAGAAATTTGGTGACCTGCCTGTTCATAATGTCATAATTGCCGATAACTATAACTGCATTGAAGGGGGTTTTATTTTGTCTAGTATGAAAGTTCATACTTACAGTTTTTTGAGTATTTATGAGTAGTCTATTTGCTTCAAACCACGATTGTAAATGACAAGTAGTTTCATTAACTGCATCTTGCAGTGTGTCACCTCTACTGGTTATCAGGATATTTGTGTCGTCCGCATACAGAAAGGAACTGGCATTTGGTATGTGTTCTGGGAGATCACTTATGAACAATATGAAAAGAACAGGGCAGGGACAGATCCCTGAGAGACGCCATTTGTTGTATGTAGTATATCTGACCTGCAGTGCCTGAATGTCTATGATTTTCTTATTTCTACATATTGCTTTCTTTGACTAAGGTAGCTATTGAGCCAATTGTGGACTACACCTCTAATCCCATACTTATGGTCTTATGGAGTTTCATAAGCAGCAGCTTGTGGTCGACCATATCAAAGGCCTTGGACTTATCAAGAAATATACAGACAGCAGGTTGTTTATGGTCAACGAAACTTGAGCACTTTTCTAGAAATGCATACAGAACATGTGTGGTGGACCTATTTTTCCAAAATCCGTGTTGGGAAGATGTGATTATGTTGTTAGAATTTAAACATATTTCTAATCTAGTTAACATACAGTAGTCAAATATTTTTGACAAGGCATATAGTATAGCAACTGGCCTATTGTTTGTCACGTCCGTTTTCTCTCCCTTCTTGTAGAGAGGTATAATTTTAGCAAGTTTTAGCTGGTCTGGAAATGTTCCCTCTAGAAATGAGGTATTTATGATATTTGACAGGGGTCCGCTGATGTAATTTGAACACTTATGAAGTAAGAAGCAGGGTATCAAATCATGCCCTGCAGAATAAATCTTTTTGACTCTTTTTTTAATAATATCTTCAATTTCATGTGGTGTTGTAGGAGATAGGAGAAAGGAGTTCAGAGGAGTATTATTTTTGAGACAAGACTGTGCAGTGTTTGGAGAGTTAGTCAGGAGATTTGTCAGAGGAGAGTGAACAGTATGTAAAGAGTTGGTTAGGAGATTTGTGAAACTTTCTGAAAAATAGCAGTTGAATTTATTGGCAATTTTATGTGCATTTTCAGTCTTTTGTCCTTCTATATTTAGTGTGATTTTATCCTCTATCCTTAACTTTCTACCAGTCTGTTCATTTATTATACCCCAGATGCACTAAAAAAGCTCATAATGTTATTAGGTGCTCTTCCAACATTTGTTGGAAGAGCACCTAATTGTTTTATCATTATGAGCTTTTTTAGCACATTTTATAAATCTCCTGTATGTGTTTTTGTAATTTTTATAGTATACCTTGAACTCTTTGGATTTGCCACTGTCGAGTTTGCTAAGTCTCTGCAGCAGCCTCATCTTTTCTGATAAAGTTTTAATACCTTTTGTGACCCAAGCATTCTGTTTTTTGTTAGTGATAGTCTTTGTTTTCTCTGGGAAATGGCAATTAAAGTAATATTCAAATATCTGCAGAAAATTGTCATATTTTTCATTTGTTGTTGAGGAAGTAAATACACTTTGCCAGTCTTCTTTCTCTAAGCTAAGTACAAAGTTGTTTATGTTGCTATCACTATAACTTCTACATTTAATAACTGTTTCTCCTGATGGGAGTACATTGAATGGTGGATTAAAATATATTGTTAGTGCACTGTGATCTGAAAAACCAACATTTATAATTTTTACTGTGCAATCAGTGTTAGTAGCAACCTGATCAAGACAGCTGTTTAATCTCGTAGGACATATAACTTTCATATTTAAGTTGAATGACATCATTAAATTTACTAATTGGGACTTTCAAGCAGATTCTTCAAGGAAATCAATGTCGACAGCTTCTTTGTGTTAATTTTCGTTACTTCCAGACTTCCTTCATCCTTCCAGATTGTTATTCCATTTCTTCCTGAGTCCACTTTCTTCCAATTGCAGACCTCATCTTTTTTCCCATGAGATTCTGCCTTTTGGGTTGCTTCCCTAAGAAGTATTCTGTTATCTATTATTGCTTCCCTAAGAAGTATTCTGTTATCTATTACGTTCATTCTAAGTCCAGTGTATTTCATATCATTGTCAATTTCAGTGAACAGTGTAGGTTTGGATTTGTAGCTGGTTAGTAAGTTGAAGACCTGCTTCGTTGGTCTCTTAGTATCCATTCGGTATATGTGCCCATAAAATTGTAATCTTCTTTTCCTCATCACATCAATTAGCATTTCCACTTTCAAATAGAGCTATTTATAGTTATATATATTTTTTGTCATTTGGAATGCCCTTACTATTTTATATACGATACTCTGCTTTCCATGGTATCTTTCCTTTTGTACTGCTTGTTATCAGTTCTCCTAGATACTGGTATTTAAAGAAGTTTGTTTTAGATGTTGTGTTGTGATGAATTAAGATGTGGAATGGTATCATTGATGTTTTTCATGAAGTGTATTTTTTCATATGATACTTTAGCCCTATTTTGCCTGCTTCTGTCTGTAGTTCTGTGATTTGTTCTTGGGCACTATCTAGTGAGTCAGTAATTAATGCCATGTGATCTGCAAAAGTTTGAAAGTCTGTGGTTATTTTATTTGGGTTTCTCCATCGTTACTTACGGAGATACCGCGGTCAACCTTATAAGACATCACACACACCAATAATGTGTACTTAGTACCTATATATTGGTTTTAGTCTGTTATTTGATTAACGTGGGATATGGGGATATACCACACAATATTTACCACCACTTTTTTCAGAATATTTTACGATATCGTATTTACTTATACATCTCAGAATGGAAGTGTGTGTATTTACAAGCAGTGCCATGCCTTGTATCGAATATATTGAAGTCTTCTGCCTTACTTACTAGCAGTTCAACCACACAATTTAATGTCAAAGTAGCTTATGTTAATATATTTCACCATTTTGTTGAATATGCTAATTGCACTCGTCAGTATTCCATCGTGCTCAGGTAGTTACTAACACATACTGTGTGGTTATCGAGTGGCCAACAGAAAACAAGATCAACAGCTGTAAATTATCAGTGTTTGTGGATCATGTAAGCAGGGAAGATACAGTCAAGCTAGCAGGAGTTGATGGCATACCCAGCAGAAACTTGCGGTTCTTCCTGCCAAATATTACTGACCCCCGTCACTTATTATGCAACTTCTCATTACAGACAGGCATCTTTCCTGATCAGCTAACAACATCCAAAATGATTCCAATTCGCAAAGTTACTGGCAAACATAAAGTGATAAACTGTCGCCCCATTACTTTAACAGCTTGTTTTTCAAAAGTATTAGGAAAATAATGTACATTAAGTTAATACAGTTTATAAACAAAAATGGATTATTAGCCCGTCCTCAGTATGGTTTGCAAAGTAAGAAATCAAGTAAGATGGTAATCGACGAACATATAACCACTGTTTTAAAAGCCATTGATGAAAAACAGCAGGTGTATTTTTAGATTTAACTAAAACTGTTGACATGGTAAACCACAGAACACTTATAAATAAGCTTTGAGTACTATGGTAGTATGGGATTAGCAATTCAATACATTCATTCATTTCTCAGTGTGTGTGTGTGGGGGGGGGGGGGGGGGAGGGGGGGGCGGAAAGACGTACCTTAGGGGGGGAAAAGGACAGGTATACACTCGCACACACACCCATATCCAACCGCACATACACAGACACAAGTAGACATTTGACGTCTACTTGTGTCTGTGTATGTGCGGTTGGATATGGGTGTGTGTGTGAGTGTATACCTGTCCTTTTTTCCCCCTAAGGTAAGTCTTTCCGCTCCCGGGATTGGAATGACTCCTTACCCTCTCCCTTAAAACCCACATCCTTTCGTCTTTCCCTCTCCTTCCCTCTTTCCTGATGAAACAACCGTTGGTTGCGAAAGCTTGAATTTTGTGTGTATGTTTGTGTTTGTTTGTGTGTCTATTGACCTGCCAGCGCTTTCGTTTGGTAAGTCACATCATCTTTATTCTGAAACATTTAGTCAATAATTACTTTCTATATGCCTTAAATTCAGCTTGAATCATATTCAGGCCTGCAGGAGTCACAAAATACATAGGTATTCAGTCAATAAATTCCCCATCTACTGATTTTATAGTTACAAGCTCAACACTTATAACCTTTAACACTGGATAAATCAGGGATTAATACACTGTTCTAGTTTAAATTTCTTTGATGCTCGGCCTATTAAACAGTTGCTTGATCAAAATGTGTCTCTCTCCTCTCTTCTCTACCACATTAGGCCATGCATTGCACGATAGTGCTGGTGAGCATCTTGTGAAAACTTTTGGGCTGTCTGTGTCTTCCATGCCTGGTGTAGAAGTCTCAGTGTTGCAATTGCCTAAATGTAGAAAACACACATCAGCTTTATGTGAGAAGATTGCACATTCTACATTGTGTGAACTCATGGAAGCTTCAGAGCTGAGAGACCTGGAAGGTACTTAATGCAAAGATATGTGAAGTTAATGTGTTATGTGCTGAGGAGTAATTCATCATAACATATTACAAGATAGCAGTTCTGAACTGAAGAGGGAAGTGTCTAAGCATAACGAGTTGAACATAACACTTGAGCTGTTACGACACTTCCACTTCACTGCTACTTCAGGAGACCGGAACCATGTGGCTACCCATACTACTGCCCCCAACATCATGGCAAATGTGGGTGATGACCTTGGCCAACAGCTGCTGCAATATTTCCCAGTGCTAATGGACCCAGTTATTAGCGAAGAGCAAAAGAAGCCATACAACTCATCACCATATCTTAACAGCACCAGGGCAACTGGACACTGCCAGACCTCGGTGGTTAATCCCAATAAGTTACATGCTGCACAATTTGAGTTTGAGAAGGTGGTTTCTAATGGATATGTGACACAATCTCACAGATGGTACAGAATAAGGATAGCTCATGAAGAATGTGTGGCAATTATAGGGGCTTAAATGCTTGCACCATTCCAGGCAGATACCTGGTTCCCATGTTGCCAAATGTAACAACAGTGTGGCGGACACTTGTGTTTTTTTAGCATAATAGATTGTGCAAGGGCTTTCTCACAAATCCCCATACCTCAAAACGATGAGCATAAAACTGCAGTGACAATCCTCTTTGGGCTCTTCGATCATAACACAAGGCCTTCCGGACTAAGAAATGCTGCCCAGACTTGACAGTGTTTTAAGCTTGAAGTGCTACATGGACAATATCTTGGTATTTTCTAAAACCAAACAGGAGCACTTCAGGCATTTACATATAGGCTGGAGTGCTATGGAGTCATGGTCAATTTGAAAAATTGTGTCCTTGCTTGGGAGGAGGTACAGTTTCTAGACTGTGCAGCCTTTCTCATGGGCATTTCACCTCTTCCTGAGAAGGTCAACAATAATGTGCAGATGCCTCTTGACTCCAACATTTAAAGGCCATAGATGATTTCTTGGAATTTTGAACTATTATAGGTGACACTTGCTACATTTTGCTGAGGTATATTCATGGTCAGAAAAAAACAGTACACCTTGAACGAGGTGGGACGTACATATTCACAAGACTTATACATTAGTATGTTCTGCAGAAATGATTACCATTTGAAACACATTGGTCCGTGGGTTCGAGGCCAACACCGATATCATGGTGCAACACCATCCACTGGTAGAATGTGCTTGCGCATCTCTTTGTAATTATAAACCGAAGGTAATGGATCAATGTGACTTGAGCGGATGTGCAGGATGCCTCACAGATGTATGCACGAACAGTACCATCAAATCAGTGTGTTTGAAAGAGGGCGCATTATTGGCATGAGAGAATGTGATGCATCCATCTGGGAAATTGCTGCTCATATAGGACCAAGTGTTTAGGCAGTGCAATGGGTGCGTGCAGAATAGTTTATAGAAGGTCACAGAACACGACAAGATGGGTAAGGTCGCACCACCCAGACCAATGGATTTCAATTTTGCTGACTATGGCAGAGAGGTACAAAAGGTGTCAGTCTCTTTCACCCAGGCCATTACCACAGACAGGAGTAGCAATTTGAGAGCCTACTGTTCAGAGAGCTCTGAGAATGTGCAGTTGCAAATATATTCAAACCACAAGTTGTCATCCTGCCAGTAACAGGATAGCAGAGCGTATGTACTGCACATTGGAGGTGGTATTGGCTTGCTGTATGGAAGTCTCATTGGACGTACTGCCTTTAGTACTATTAGGGCTACATATTTTCCTGAAAGGGGAATTCAGTTGCTTGGCTGTTCAGCAAATCTATGGCGAGCAGTTATTAGTCCTAAGTGAATTTTCTCCTCCACACCTGACCATGAGCTATTGATTGGGCAGTCCAATGCATTCTTGCATAAACTGCTCTAGCACATGCAACATCTCTTGTCAAAGAATCCAGGCTGACATTGTGACAGACACATTTTCTTCCATGGAGATTTAGTCAGGTATGATTTTGTGTGACTGAGAGATGACACTGTTAAATCACTACTCTCTCCACAATATCACAATATACTGGCTCCTTTAAGGTAATAGACCACAGTGATAAAACATTTGTGATTGATAAGCGTGGTAAATGGGATACTGTATCTGATGAGCATCTCAAGCCTGCTTACACACAAGACAATCGGTCTACAGCAGTGAGCGACCCATCAGAACTGTAACTCAGTGACAAAATTTACTGCATGACACATCACATGTGAGATTATGCATGCCTGTTCCAGATTCTTCAGGAAACGAGGTGGTATTCGCACAGTCTAGCATGTAGGTAAACTGTAGATACCTTCTGGTTAGAGGAGCTCCTGGGTTTTCTAATTCCTTTCAGGTTAGGGAGTTGAACTGTGCGGGTCAAATTTGTGATGTGATGCAGGACCACAAGAGCCACAGCTTTCCAAAAGCAGCTGATGTGGTGACCTTGATAGACAGAGCCTACCAAGGTTGAATGCAAATATTAAAATAATAATTCACCTGTGGTATATATATCACATTTAGTTGTGTTGACAAGGTATTTTGCCCTATGCAGAATGTATTTAATATGTATATAAAATGTTAATCACTTACAAAACATGTACATATTTGAAATGGAATCAACTACTCCCACAATGTCCTCAATTTTCTTGCCTGAATCATCACTGCCCTGCTACTCACACATTTAGAAAAACATGAAAAATTATAAATGTCACTGTATGCTGCAAATTGACATGTTTTTTCTGTGTAAATGACTGATTATTTCTATTCAAGAAATGTGAGAAACATCTTTAATCTGCATTTGCATGAAAAAAAAATCTCCTACACCATACATTTTATTGCTATTGGTAGACTGCTGAGGATTTTTTAAGCTGCATATTTCACCTCCTTCTTCACCACAGTTATATTCCTTAAAGGGTAATGCAGATCATTTTCCTTTTAATGTTGCACTTGTGGATATCTTGTTACTCTCAAACACAGATGGACCGTTGATAAAAATTTTTGTAGGTGAATAAATATGCTGGGAGGCTGTGGGTAATATTCCTAGCTGCTGGAACAGACACCTGGAAGATGTATGTTTGTAAACCCTATACATAATTCTAATTAATGTCTTGTGTGCAATGAACACTTTTTGCCTAAGTGAGGGGCTACCCCAGAATATTACCCCATAAGACACCATTGAATAAAAATATGTTAACTTAATAAATTGTGTATCACCAAATTTTGCAATTATTTTTATGGCAAAGGTAGCTGAACTAAACATTTCAGCAGGTGTACTATGTGGTTTTCCCACTTTATGTTTCCATCAATATGTACACCTAACTGCCTACCCTTCTTGGTATACTAAATGAGTGATAAAATGTCAGTGGCTACAGGGTTAAAAAAAAAAGCAGCATTTTAAGGGTAGGGAGGACAGCAAGAAACCAAGTTTTAAGAGAGGTTAAGATTGAAACAAAGCTTCAGATTGAGAAAGAAACCAAACAACATACACTGATCAGTCAGAACATTATGACCACCTAACAAAAATCTGGTACGTCCACTTTTGGTATGTACAACAGCAGCAACATGTCTTGGTATGGAAGCAGTGAGGCCTTCATAGATCGCTGGAAGGAGCTGGCACCACATCTGCAGGCACAAGTCACCTAAATCCTGCAAATTCCTGGAGGGGGGGGGGGGGGGGGGGGGTGGCAATGAGCTCTGATGCTACGTTCAATCACATCCCAGATGTGTTTGACTGGGTCCAGATCTGATGAGCTGGGAGGCAGCACATTAACTGGAACTCGTCCCTGTGTTCCTTGAACCACTACATCACATTCCTGGCCTTGTGAAATGGCACGTTAATGTGTCGAAAAATGCCACTACTGTTGGGAAACATGGCTGTCATGAAGGGGTCTACATGGGCTGCAACCAGTGTGTGATACTCCTTGGGCATCATGGTGCCTTGTACAAGCTCCGCTAGACCCATGGATGCCCACATGATTGTTCCCCAGAGCACAATGGATCTGCCATCAGATTGTCTCTGTACCATAGTATAGGTGTCAAGGAGCTATTCCCCTAAAAGATTACAAATTCACACCCTCCCATCAGCATGATGAAGTAGGTATTGGGATTCATCTGACCATGCAACAATCTGTCACTATTCCAATGTTTAGTACCAATGGTCATGTGCCCATTGCAGTCATAGTTACCAATGTTGTGATTAACAATGGCACATGCATGGGTCATTGGCTGCAGAGGCCCATCATTAGGAGTGTTTGGTGCACTGTGTGTTCAAACACACTTGTACTCTGCACAGCATTAAAGTATGATGTTAATGCTGCCACAATTCACTGCCTGTCCTGTTTGACCAGTCTCTCCAGCCTATGACTTCTGACATCTGTAATGAGGAGTAGTTACCCAAACCCACAAGTCTGGTTGTGGTTTCACCACACATTGAAGACACTCACCACAGCACTCCTCAAACACCTGACAAGTCCTTCAGTTTTTGAAATGCTCATGCCAAGCCTCTGGCCCAAAACAATCTGCCCTCGGACAATCTCTGGAAGAACGCACACCTTCCCCATTCTACACATAGACAGCACAATCACGGACACTACATGCACCGTGCATATTTCTGACTAGCATTCATTCATCAGATGATGCTGCCTTCACCTGGATGGGTTCATGTCGATGGTAGGTCAATGGTCATAATGTTCTGGCTGATCAGTGTAATTCTGGCATATTGCATCAGCACAAACAGCTGTTGTTTCAAAACTTTTAGCAGTCAGCAGAAATTTTATTACCACCCAATTTCAACTCAGTCAGTGGGGAATATCAGCTATCTTTACGGCATCAAAGTATTCGAGCACTAAATAGTAAAATTAATGTACTAATTATCTCCATTCATGAGTCACAGTCATCAAGCCCAGCTGACAAAATCTACCTCTCTCGACATTATATGACCACTGGTATAGATGTGTTAAGTGTTAGGCACTTGATTTTGAATTGATGAGTAATCATGTACATGTAGATGTAAAAACTGACAGCCTGAAAAAAGCCTTCTTTCAAAGTGTAGTTGCATGAGTAGGACTAAAAAATAATGTGTTGATTAATGTTAACAATAATCATGTATAAGTATCCTATAAACTCACTCATTTCACGCCATTCTGATACAAGATTTTAAATTATCTACAGGGTATGTAAATTACTAACTAATACTTTTTTTATTTATTATGCATTTTTAAGCAGTAAAAAAAAGTCTTTTGTGTACACACACACACACACCTACATAAATAACATATGTAGTGTAACAAATATTTTAGATCCTTATTGTCTGTCAAGATACAAAATTGTCCATCATACTACGCATGATATACTCAACATAATATATAAGTTTAGTCTAAGTGAAATTATATCTCCTTTATTGTAAGTGAAATTATAATTAGTACTTAAGATCATCTTTAAGGCATATTTTGAGCCCTTTGATTGTGCAAAATGCTTTTTCTCTAAGCCATTTCAGTGTGGTGTTTCTAAACATTCTCAGTGACACAGTATGTGCCTGCAACAAGTTAAATATTTTAACCCCCATGTGTCTGCAATTATCCTGAGCTTTCTTAAATCTAGCGACTTATATCAATCTGATCTTTGTGGCTTCCAAATCTTTTCGAGCTGTAACAAAAGTGCTAGGGTATGGATTTACACAACATAATACAAGGCAAGTGATTTACATGTATTATAAAGAGTAAATGTCCAAACACAGTACCTTGTGGCACTCCCTGCTTTATATTCAAGACATTTAACTTCAAATTATTGAACTGCATAATTTGTTTACTGTCACCCAGGAAGGATCTGATCAGATAGAGTTCTGAGCCTCTAAAAATGTAACAGTAGTGTTTCTAATGGAATTCTATGACTGATAGAGTCAAATGCCTTACTGAGATCCGCAAGCATAGCATTAAAAAATTCTCTAGATTCTAATGACGGTAGTGTAAGTGAAACAATACTGTCAACTGCTTCTACTGTTGACAGGCTGGACTTGGAGCCATATTGTGAGTCACTTAGAATATTTTTTACAGACAGCTTTGACCGATTTGGAGCTTTATGTAATTTTTTTAGTTTTCAGTTTAGTTTATTAGCATACTTTGCAACACTTGTGTGATATGGGAACTGTCACAATTCTTCAAATTAATACAACAAAATATAAAATTATTATTTTACAATGTTTTAAAAATGACACAATGAACTAATGCAGTGGAGTTAAACATCCTCTCTGAACAAGTAAATAAGGATTCGACATACATATAGTACACTTCAAGAACACACATTTATCACATCATTTACAGTCAAAAGAGTAAACAAACGAAATATAAAATTTACAATGAGAACAGCATGATTGTACTGATAATGAAGAAAATACAAGTGTTTGTTGGTGATTTAGGGATACAAAATATCCCTCCATGTTATAAAGACATTTATTTAACACTTAACTTTCTAATTTCAGACTTAAATTGTCCCTCCTCTACGATTCCCTTGATGCAAATTGGCAGAGCAATATACAGCTTTATTCCATAAAAACTCAAATGTTTTTGAGTTTTTTGTTTTTATTGCTGTTTCTACTGCAGATTCTTACTGGTACATATATCATCATTTTGGAAATCTGAATTTATATGTAAACTACTCAAGTGTGTTCTTGTGCATAGTACTCTTTTGAATACATACAAATATGGTGCTGTATGTGTTTTTAACTGCATGAATGAGGGCCTGCAGTGTGTTTGTGGAGAGCTGTGTGTAATAATTCTAATGGCTCTTTTCTGTAATTTAAAAATGTTTCTCAAATGAGATTTTTTTACATCCCAGAACATTATTCCGTAAGATACAATAGAGCAGATATAAGAAAAATGCACTATCTTGCAAAATCTGTGCTACAAGAGGAATTATTCTTAGTGCAAAACGAGCAGAACTGAGTTTTGAGGATATGCATATGACATGGTCTTTCCAGCTCAAGTCATGATCAGTATACATGCCCAAAATTTTTGTAGACTGTACTTTCTGTGTTCCTGGTCACCCAATAATAAATGGTCATCCTTTTCATTTACTTTACTATACTGGCATGCAATTTTTTTTGTTTAAATTAAGTGCTAACTTATTAGCATTAAACCACTGTTGCACACGATTCAGAACTTTTTCAGTTGTAGTGAATAAAGATTTTCTGTCATCACTTATAATTTTGTTTGTGTCATCTCCAAATAACATAATTTTGGATGAACTGTTTGGGAATTTAATGTCATTATATAGATCAAGAAAAATAGTGGGCCAAGAACTCTAACCTGCAGGACACCTTATTCCACTTTCTTAGCATGTGATGCTTTATTTTTACTTATTTTAAGGTGAGTTCCACTACTTAAGTTCTATCTTGGAGACAGGATTCAAACAATTTCCTCCCAATTCCTCCAATGCCTATTGCCTCCAGTTTGTCAAGTATAATTTGATGGTTTACTGCATCAAAGGCCTTGGAAAGCTCTAGGTTGATTCCCGCCACACTTTTGCTATTGTGTAAATTCATAACATACTCTTCTGTATAGCCTGCATAGCTGTTTCTGTGTTGTAACCTGTTTGAAAGATATGCTGGCAATAATTCAGAATACTGAAGGTGTCAAGGTAGCTTATGAGTTGGAGTTTTATCAGTTTTTCAAATATTCTTGAAGAAGATTGAAGGTAGGATATAGGTCTGTAGTTTCCTACCTTACATGCATCTCCATGTTTGAATAGTCGTCTAACCTGAAAGATTTTCAGCCTCTAGGGGAACACACCTTCACTGAATGAGAAACTGGCAATATCTATCAGTGGTTTTAAACTCTGTGAGGCAACTTTTTTTTGTGACACTGGCACTTCATCCATTCCTGCAGACATTTTTGATTTCAGACTATTACTTACTTTCAACATTTCATGTTCATCTGTGGGACTTATTCTCAAACTGCTGACTACTTCATTGTTGTTATTTTCTCTTGTTTGATAAAGTTCTTGCTTAGTTTCTCAGGTACACTTGGAAAGTAATTATTAGTGTAACTTTATATCTTATGGAAAACTGTTTTTACTCAGTATCACAGTATCTTAAAAACTGAATTTGTAAATATACTGTACATCTGATGCCAGGAAGCTCTCTCCTGAAAAATATGTACATACAAGTATTGTAGAAATGAGAGTGCAAAAGTGCCAAATTGCATTATATGTGAAAGATATCCCACTTAACTAAAGAAAATTACGTAAAATGCCCAAGTAAAGAATTTTCTGTTGCAAATTATGCTCAGAGAAACATCTTAAAAATGACCCTAGCAAATAATACTCGATATAATAGTATTGAAATTAATGAAATTTTGTCCAATATCTAGGGTAAAATATATGTACATAAAAGATCTTGGGATGTAAATAAATAAATAAATAAAGACAGACAAGGCTTCCATCTTTATTGTTATGTTATCTTTAGATTTAAGTACAATATCCTGTTGCTTACTGTCTCTTTCATTTCTCTTTGAACAATTTCTCATGGAGTTCTTGATTTATTGGCCGACTTCCTTATTAATCTAGCATTATTTAGTATTTTTGCTAGATTAATTATCCTTTTATACACTTTTTGTAGTTTGTTACTTTTTTTTAATTAGAATCAGTACAACCTTTCATTTCAGAGTCTTGGAAGAATTTTTTATATCAGATGTGATCCATGAATTTCTGTGTCTATGCCTATGTGAGTTGATTTTGACTAATCTTTTTGGAAAGAACATTTCAAAATCTGTCATGAAAAGATAAGAGAAAACATTGTATGAAGCAATACTGCATATCAGGATTGGTTAGACAGTGTGATAGCAAACTGGCTACAGTTTTCAGTGGAGAAAATTGGTTTGTACATATGATGTACTGTTTTTGTATTTATCTTAACTGTGAAAACTTTAATGAGTGCATTGTGATCAGATATGCCTAGGTCAATATTCAAAACTTCTCTATCTGAGGTTTCTATATTTCAAAATAAATTTGCTATGAGACATTTTGAAGCATTTGTTAGCCTTTTAAGGTTGTTTAAATTTGAATACAAATTCAAACTGTGTAAAATATTGTGTATTGTGGAATTGAATTTTAATTGGACTTTTTACCAACACATTGGCCAAAAAAAAAAAAAAAAAAGGACCCTCCTGAACAGGCTACGAAGGCCCAACAGTACTGACTGGCCGCCGTGTAATTCTCAGCTCGTAGGCGTCACTGGACAGGGATATGAAGGGGCATGTGGGCAGCACACCGCTCTCCTGGCCATAGGTCAGTTTCTGAGACTGGAGCTGCTACTTGTCAATCAAATAGCTCCTCAGTTTGCCTCACAAGGGCTGAGTGCAACCCCACTTGCCAACAGTGCTCGGCAGACCGGATGGTCACCGATCCAAGTGCTAGCCCAGCCTGACAGCACTTAACTTCGATGATCTGACGGGAACCGATGTTACCACTGTGATAAGGCCGTTGGCACATTGTCATTAAAGTCCCCACATATAAATCTTGATGATTTCTCATCATGTGAGATGCTCAGCAGTGCCTCAAGCTTATTAATTAAAAAAATTCGTCACTATGGTGTTCAATACACTGACATGACCATTATTTTTCTCTTTTTTTCCATTCACTTGCATTGCTCTAGCCTCATTGTTCATACGCCACTGCCGGGAGTACTACATATTGCAGTATGGGTTTTTGCTCTCTCTGCTATTCTGTACCAATGAAAGAGGTGATTTGAAATGTAAACCACTGCTTGTTTACCATTCAGAAACTCCATGAGCCTTCAAGAAGAGCAAAATCCAGAAGAGGTTAAATGTGATGCGGAGATCAAACAACTACAAGTTTTGGGTGTCACGTGATCTTTTTTGTGATTCGATCAATGAAGTATCTGGTCCTTCGGTGAAAACATATTTGCTTGAGATGAATCTGCCATTCCCAATTCTTGCATGTTATGGACAATGCTTGTGCCCATTCTCAAGGCCTACGAGTCCAACTCCTTGAAGAATTTGAATTCGTCAAGATCCAATTTCTGCCTCCCAACACCACTCTGTTACTCCAGTCTATGGACCTGCAGATTATTTCCAACTTTAAGGAGCTCTGCACCAAAGCACTCTTGGAAATTGCTTTGGGCTGACTGAAGCTATCAATCTCACTCCAGTGAGTTTTGGTAATATCACTTCAACATCATTGCCTGTGTCAAGATAATCTAAAAGTTGTGGGAAGGGGTTACCAAGCGAACTCTCACTTCTGCTTGGAAGAAGCTTTGGCTGGAGTGTATTGTTGAATGTGACAGGCATTTGAGGCAGTACCTGTGAAGCCTGCATTCAACGAGATTGTGGCTTTGGCCAAAAGCATTGTACTAGAAGTGGATAGTAATGATACTGATGAGCTTGTGAAAATCACAGCCAAGAAATGACCACTGAAGAGCTTATGGAGTTGCAGCATGTTTCACAGCAGGATGTTGTGGAGAGGAGTTCTTCAGAGGAGGAGGAGGAGAAGGAGGAGGAGGAGGAGGAGGAGGAGGAGGCAGTAACAGCAAAGAAACAGTCTTCTGATGCAATAAGAGAAATGCTGAAAGCATGGGAATCGGTTGCATTGTACACTGAAAATCAACACACTATTAAAGTAGTGGCTACGTGCACTAGAAATTTATTTGACGATAATGCTGTATCGCAATTTCTCCAAGTGTTGAAGCATTAGCAGAAACGAATGACTATAGATAGCTTCCTAGTAAAAAAGAATTAATTATGTTTAGTGGATAATAAAGTACATATACTGCCCTGGAACAAATTATGCTCGCTACGCAAGGTTCTACTGTACTACCAAGGAAGAAGTTAACGTTTGTAATTTTCTGTAATGTACTTCTTAGCGCTCTTATGACAAGTGTATCTTCATTTCTATTAACATCATTAGTGCCTCCTATTATTACACAGTTGATTCCAGGAGTCAGAAAATTTTCACAGAACTACCCATTAGGGATACCTGGTTTCATTACTCCACCAACTTTGAGCATAGCTTCTATGTTAGACATGGTGTCAGCTAAACCTTCTCCATGATTGCCTGAAAGTATGTAAATATCTTCTTTGTTCTTACCGATAATTGTTATGTTTGCATGTTCCCAGCATTATCTATTATTTCCTTGCTTGTTATGACAGCGTTTCGTAACTGAGTGATTTTTAGCCGATACATTTGTGGGAGTACTTCATTTGTTCTAGCATTTTCACATTTTTTGACTCACCTCACGTTAAAAGTCCAAAATTATTTGCTACTGGGAGACTAGTGGTGTTCTCTTTACTATTAGCATGATGGAACTTTTTAGGCCTAATGAAGTTATCATTTTGTTCGGTTATGACAGTTTCACTACACACTGAATAGTGTTCGATGACTTTTTCAGGTTTCTATACATACAGTTTAGCTAACATAAGATCATATTTTAATACGGCAGTCACACAATCCTCTTGGTATTCCTTTTGTAAACATAGAATATCATGAAAATCGCAGTGCACATTTCCACAATCACAAATTACATTTCTCTCTTCTAATGTATTTAAACATTGTTGTAATCACAGACATAACTTGACATGACATTTCACCTTCTTACTATGTTTCACACACACAAGGTTTAAAAAGTCATAGTTTTCTGCAAATCTGGTAATTAGTACGCTTACACACACGGTCATGCAGAAAGAAAAAAAGGATGGGTGCAACACAGGTTGGGCGGTAAGTATTAGAACAAAACACGATAAATTTTTTAGCAGAAAAGTAATGACTGTTATTTTTAAGGATATAGGGAAACAACCACTAACAAACATCCAGTTTATAAGAGAATTTAATGGATGTGCTATTATATCCTCAGTTTTTTTCTCTCGAAAATAGAGAGTCCATAAATGTATTCTGATTTTGAGTAACTTAGTTTTGGTATTGCACTTTTATTATTGGTTACTTTTACCTCTTATCTTTTAGTGCCAGGAACTAAATCTTCAATATTTTGTAGGAAAAGAGTTTTCATGTTTTGAGTCATGGATGTTGTCATATTTACGATTGTGTTCAGCTGCAGCAGTGTTATTCATACTGCCAGCATGAACAAAGAATGTGTTGAAATCATGTGGTGTGATACCAGCATCACAGGAATTATTTTTGCTGATATCTTTACTTCTGCCCACATAAGTCCTGACAACAATTCAGGCTACTTTACATTTATTTTGCAACTTATTAATATAAACGTCATTAACATTGCACTTGCTTAATCTGACTGATTTCTGCCTTATATTTCTTCTTTAATCATATGTGGTTTGCTCTTTCTTCTTCACTATCCCTTGATTTATCATAGGAAATTATTAACAGACTTAAAAGCTCTTGTAGATAGTGTGTGAAACGGCAATGCACAGATGTGAGACCGTGTATCCTGGCAGTTCCCTTATTTTTTCCTCACTACTTTAGGGCAATTAGTTTTAAATGTATCTGACAGTGCACTGACAGTTAATGTAAATGCATTTTCAATGTGAATAGACCTACTTTCAAGCTGAATGTCATTCAAGTTTGTCATCTTTAGCCATGTTCTACACTTAATTTCACTGTAATCAGATTTTTAGTATTTAATTTAACGAAACACCTTTATGGACTGATAAAATGTGATTTATAAATTATAGAGCACAGCAATCAGTTGTCCTTTTTTTGCAGCTTTTATTATGCAAAATCAGATTTTGGCTAGTGCCTAGTCATTATTAATGCACTAATTTCTGATCTCGGTGCATGGTAGTTCCCCGTTGTTTGGGCGTCAGTCACAGTTCTTTGAATTGGTAGTATTCAATGAACTGTGACTGATGCCCAAACAACAGGGAACTAACATGCATCGAGATTAGAAAATAGTTCATTGATAATGGCTAGGCACAAGCCAAAATCTGGTTTTGCATAATAAAACCTGCAAAAATAAGGATGACTGATTGCTGCACTGTATAATTTATAAACCACATAACAGTCACTGAGTGAACCCACTTTCTGAATGGAAGGTAACCTGATGATAAAATGTGGATTGAACAACACCACTTGATAACTGATTTGTCTCTACATTAGTAAATACATTGTCAAGGCAAGTAGTTTGTCTTGTTAAGTGATCATTAATACAGAACAGGTCACATGCTCGTAGCATACTGTGTAGGTTAATTTGTTTGTATCCTTAGTCTTATATCAATACTCGAGTCACCAAAAATTAAAATCTTATATTTATGCCATTTCTCAAAGTGTACAATCACTTTCTGTAAAACCTGCACAGATACTTAAATATCACTATCTGTTGTGCAGTTATATAGTTACAATTATGAGTTTTTACATGGGCAGGACAATGCCACTGTTTCCAGTAAATTTTCTATACAGTTATCACTCACAGTAATGCAAGTCTATGCCACTACTAACATACATTGGTGGATGACAGAGGGGCAGGGGGTGATAGAGTCCCTGTACATATTTAGCAATTGTGAAGCACTGCCGGGTAAATAAGTTTGGGTAAAACATCTTGCAGGTACGATTAGCTCTCTGAACTGCTGTAGAAAGAGCAATGTATACATTCAACATGTTGATCTTGTGTTTGTTGCTTCATTCCATTTCGCCATCAAAGTGAAAGTAGTCCCATACTCAGGAACTGAGCACAGGGGAGCAGATGCAGCAATCCTACATTGCTTCACTTGGTGAGGTTGCACTGGTCATGGTCTGCTTTTGTCTTCCTTTGACCTATAACAAAGTGTCAAGTATGTATCTTTGTTGTGTGAATGACTTTGATGAGTACATGTACAGTGTACTGCTGAGTTTGTGTTTTTATGGACAAAGGGAAGCAAGAGGGTGAAACCTGATGCGGGCACACAGCCAACTCCTCCCAAATTGCACTGAGGGAGCTGCTGAGCCTAAATCCCCATCTGATAAACGGACAGCGTCACGTGCCCTCACATCGATAGACACTGTGAGAAGGTATGGAATTTAATCCAGGACACTGGCACAAAATGTGATCAGGAACTTCATGCCATCACCTATCATTCCTTTTCCAGCTGAATACTGGCAGTCAAAATTTTCCATCACCGGAATGACTCACATCCAAGTAAAAATCGACCACACAGAAGTGTGTTTGCAACCTTGGGTATGGAGATGGGGTCATTTCACCACAGTTCTAGAAATTTCTACGTGGTGTGCCTACTGCAGTGTTAATATTGCCAATTCCTGTAAACATTCTCCTGTCAGTATGGTAATTCTGCCCCAAATGTCATGTAATAGTGGAATCAAACATACTTTCTACATCATTTATCCACAAAATTGAAATGCTCAGTGGAGATAAGGTGTTTCTTTATTTTCATCCACTGATAAACATTTACTTGCTGTCAATTTCATCAGGAGTAAAGCTGACAACTGAACATGTGATTGAAGCCTCTTCAGTGATGTGCGGGTTATTACACTTAAATTAAGAAAATAGTAACTCACAACCAAAATGTAAAAAACACGACTGACTCTTCCAGCTTACACGATTAAACTCGGGCAAAATATCGAGGATCTAAGTGTGCTACATAAGTCAACTAAATTGCAAATATTTAAGGATAAGTACAATCAAGTTAAAAAACAATTTCAGCAACAACTCTCAAATTTAAGAAAACAGATCCTAGGTAAGGAAATAGCTCAGTCAACAAATATATGGAAGACTTCATGGAATATAATAAATAGATATTGCAAAGCCACCCCCAAGTTAGAGGCTCAAATTGTCAGAATCCAACATGAAGGAAACCTTATTAATGATCCAGATAAAATCTGCAATATATTTAATGAATATTTTATATCTTCAGCTGTGAATCCAGTTAATAACACAGGTCTGTCTTGGATGGTAAAGCCTTACCCTAGGCTGGCAACTGCTTTTGAATTTAAGGAAGTGAGTATGGAGGAAATAGGAAAAATAATAAATAACTTAAAGAATAAGACCTCATCTGGCTGGGATGGACTGAGTAGTATTATAATTAAAAAATGCAATAAGGAATTAGTCGGAATAATTACCTGTATGATCAACAGTAGTATTATATTGAAGAAAAGTGCAGTTCAACCCATGCATAAAAAAGGATCGATAGAAGAGCTATCAAACTTCAGGCCCATATCACTAATACCAACTTTTGGTAAAATATTTGAAATTGTTTTGTTGACACATCTTATTGATTACATCACAAGGAATAATTTACTAGCAGAAATACAGCATGGCTTCAGAAAGCATCACAGTACCATTATGGCAATTACCGAATTTCTCCACAAGGTGTATGATGCCGTGGATGAGGAAATGCAGACAGCAGGGATATTTGTAGACCTTACTAAAGCATTTGATTCAGTGAACCATGAGCTACTACTAAGCAAACTGGAAACTTACAATATAAATGCCACATCCATACAACTACTGATCACTTATCTAACCAATCATAAGCAGTGTACAAAGCTGAGTTATCAAATTAATGATCAGATTAAACATTTCCAATCCAACTATGAAAGAGTAAAACAAAGTGTACGTCAGGGCTCAGTAATGGGCCCTTTCCTTTTCCTGGTCTACATTAATGATTTAGAGGCACCTCTGTACCCCTGGTTAGTAAGTTATGCAGATGATACCTCACTTTTGTTCTTTTGCAAACAAATGAATGACTTGACATTAGCTGCAAGTGATGGCTTAAGTCAAATAACTTCTTACTTCCATGATCAAGGTCTAAAAGTCAATATTAGCAAATCCCAGCTATTACCATTTAAACTTGGTAATTCATACTAAACCTGTATTGATAATATAAATGGCATCAAAAAAGTAGACAATGACAAATGTAAATTTTTGGGGATATACCTACACAAAAATCTTAGACGGGTAGACTATATCGATTTTGTATGCAATAAAATCAGCAGTTCACTGCACTTAATTAGCAAATTATCAAAATTTGCCTCTGAACAAACATTAAAACTGCTTATTATGGGACAATATTTTCATATATTAACTATGGAATAGAGGTATGGGGATGTGCTGCTGATAGACACATGAACAGAGTCCTAACACTGCAGAAAAGAGCAATCAGGACCATGCATCAACTAGGAAACAGAGAGTCGTGTAGGGAAACCTTTGTACAACATAAATATCTTAATAATATATTCCTTGTATCTGTACAAATTAATAACATTCTTTGTGGACCATAAAAATAATGAAACTAAGTGCTCTGATGTGCATACCCATAACACAAGACAAAAAGATTGCTTCTTCTGAAACAGAACTAAACTAAAGACAACAGATCATAGTCCTTGGATTAATAGCCAGATATGGTTTGACAAACTGCCAAGTGCTATAAGATGCCACAGAGGTAAAGTATTCAAAAGGGAATTAAAATAATTCTTAACTCTCAAATGTTTGTACTTATAGAATGAATACTGATATTAAAATGCAGCTATTCTTAAATGTAGGCCTAACTCTTCATTTATACGATGTACTATTCTGAGGTGATTGTAATATATATTATTTTTGTAACAACATTCTGTAAATTCAAATACCTATACTATGTAACAACTGTAAGTTGCATTATGAAGTAGTGTACCATATATTGCCAAGTGCATCACCCATAAAAGCCTTCTTGTACATGTGAATTGCAAATTCCTACTGTTTGTACAAAAATTGTATAAAAATGCTATGACATTTGCAAAAGTCACCAGTTGGTGACTACATGCAAAAAAAGACAAAAAATAAACAAAAAAAGTCAATACATGTATTCCCAAATGGTGTTTGTGGATAATAATAGGTTTAGGATGAACTTAGCAGTTCACGGCCACAGTACTACAAGTGGAAATGATTTCTCCCTCTTGGTTCAAAATGGAGATTTGTATTCAAGTGCAAAAGATTGCAACAGGATGCCAGTGGACTGCTAGAAGAAAACTGAACATTCCCATGTATCCATATAAATGGAAAGTTGACATATCCAGACCACGTAGAGCTTTTAAAAGCAAGTGACCAGTCAGTGTGTAAAAATAGTTGAGATAAGGCACTAAAAGTAAGTGGTCAGTCAGTATGTGAAAATAATCAAACAGTGAAAGTGAAAGAAAAAATTACAAGTACCCAGTACATGTGTCAAAGCAAATAAGCTACTGTATATTTGTATTTTAGAACAAGTAAAGTTCCAAGGAGCAGCAGTGATTTTTTTATGGCAGGCACTGGGGAAATCACTTTGTCACTGCCATTTCTGTCCAGTATGATCAAGAAGCTAGACACAGATGTAAGCATGTAATCTGCTAGTGAAAGAAGAATGTACAAACAAAGTTAGTAAACTGATGTTCTGTTATAGAACAAACGAGACCTACTCCTCTTTGAGGATGACTCATTATTTGTACAGATAAATATCAGCCCTTGAAAAGTAAAACTGATGACCTCAGGGTTTTGTTAGGAATAAACTAAATTATGTACTAGTGAACCTGGCAATGTTTTATAATTCCTAAACATGTATGGGAATTGGATATGGATCCTAATCTCCTTCCTCCGCCCCCTCCTCTCTGTTCATCTTCTCCCTACTGACCCCACCCCACCATATCTATCTCCTCTCCCCATTTCTCTCTGACCTCAAGTTTTGTTTGTTACTAAAAATTCAGATTGAATAGTAGTATTCTATTCATAAGCCTAGAAGCCATGAATACAACATTCTTGTTTCCTGTGAAAACCGACTGCAAGGAACAAAACAGTACTTTGCTGTGTATATAATTTGTGTTTAAAAATGAATATAATGAGAAACACAGTATAAGGAAGAAACAATGCATCTAACAGTGAGAATGAAAACAAAACTGTACATTTTCACGGCAGAACACAGCAAACATTTTTTTTCTCACAGTCCATTTTAACAGAAAACTAGTATGTTGATCTTTAAAAGAATATATGGCCTATGACTGTCTAAATGTTTACTACGGTACCATGTCAGAATTTGAAATAAACTAAACAAAAGAACTTCATGAGATTTTTGGTAACAATGTTTCCCTATTATATTTGTATGTCATTTATATATTAAAAATATTTAGCCTACATACATGAAAATGTTTATTACAGTAATATGTAAAAGTCTGAAGGAAATCAGTGAAGAAGATTTTGAGATTTCTACTAACATTGTTTCCCCTGATGACATGTATTAAAAAAGTTTGTAACCTCTTTCCATCTAAGTGTTTATTAGAGTGTTGTGCAAATATTCAAAGTAAATCGGTCAAGTACATTTCCAGATTTTTGGGAGCAATGTTAAATGATGACTTGTCTTTATACAGCGTGTTCCCATAAGAGCGTGCAAAAATTTAACAGGAAATAGAAGATGCTCCAGTGAACAATTTGAGGTGGGGAACCTTGGGTCAGAAGAGCCAGCTGAAGGAGGTAATAGGAATAAAACTACATTACTGTGTACGTTTTTACTTACATTTGTTAACTGCAGAAGCCATAATTGACACAATGAATGTACCATTTGTAATGTATCTTAGAAAATGTGCTAAAACTGATGGCCATGAACCTCAATGCAAGCATGACAAGATTGTGACACACACTGACAAGTATCTCCGGTGTGTTTCGAATCACATCACAAGCAGTTACAATTCTGGAAACTAATTCCATCTCTGTATTGACTGGGGTCTCATACATAAGTGACTTTAGATATCCCCATAGGAAATGATCAGTGGGATTCAGGTGAAGTGCTCTTGCAGGCCACAGAACAGTACTTTCCTTTCCAATCCAGTGACCAGGATATACTGTACCAGTACTGCTCCATCGTATTGTACTGTACATCTCTGTATAGCACTGAGAAATGAATGAGTCTGTTGTTGATTCACAGCACATTCTCTCAAGGGACAATGTAAGTATGATACAACAGAGTCACCTTATGGACAAGTAAAGTAAACTAAACCTGCATCATGACTTCCTGGTAATCAGATTCATCCTCCTCCTTTCCCTGTAAGAAGTAATGAATATACATGTAAATAAACAGAACAGTACATGAACGCATGTTAGTTGCAAACTTATAATTGTGTCTGTATACTGCTCAACAGATTGTGATATTGAAGTATTTGTGCAAGCTTTACAGAAAATGATTACACACCTGAGAAATGTCCTAAATAAAGGACTTAAAATTTTTGATGATGTAAATACTGATGTAAGGCTAATGACACTTAAACAACTTAACCTTCTCAGTATGCTAAGATCACATGCCCTGTTCCATATTAATGATAACTAAAGAGGCCAAATGGTTGCCTTCATAATGTAATTACTAATGTTGAGACAAATCAGTATGAAACAGGGTTGTTCAATACACATTTTATCATACCATACAGGTATTCAGTTACAATTAAAAACTAAAACGTCTGACTCCAATGAAATGAAGTACAGTAGGATTCTGAATATGGATGTAATGTTGCTAACCTCTTAAGCAAGTACTTTGTTTATGTTACTGACAACTTGGGGTTATCAGGTTCAGTAAACAGTGCAATGGAATATCTGACGCCAGTCATTGCAAATAACTTCACTAAAATAGAAATGACACTCACTTCTCCTGAAGAAGTAACAGCTATAATAAAATCATTAAAATCAAAGTACTGTAGTCATTATGATAACATATCAATGAAGTTAATCAAAGAGTGTTCATCTGAGTTGAGTGCTGTCTTATGTTATTTGTGTACTCAGTCTCTTATCAGTTGAAAATTACGAGACTGGCTAAAATACACTGAAGTTAAGCTTCTTTACAAGATGAGGGATAAAGAGATACGGGCAAACTATTGATCACTTTCACTTTTGCCAGCTTTTTCAAAAATATTTGAAAAGGATGTGTGCAAGCATCTTCTCAATATACTGACAGTAAATAATATATCCCCATCACAGTCTGAGTTCCTTATGGGTTCCAATACAGAGAAGGCTATTTACACATACAGTGAGAATGTACTTAATTCATTAGATAAAAATTCAGAGTCAGCTGGCATTTTCTGCAACCTGTCAAAAGCCTTTTACTGTATGAATCATAGCATTCCCTTAAGTAAATTAGAATATAGGGTGCCCATTAAGTTCCTTTACAAATTCAAAATTTTATTACAACGGCAGTTGTAGAAATATTTTAACAACATTCCTTCTATTGTAATCAGTGTTTATAAAAGTTTTTTTCACGGTGTTTAATAGCCCTCTATATGGGCACCTTTAGTTGCACGAAGCACATCAGGACAGTACTCGATTTCTTGCCATGTTTGCTGTAGCATAGTGTCATGAATGGTGGCAATGGCATTACGAATCGTTTGCTTCAAGTCAGCAATGTCCCGTATCCGTGTTTGATACATGATATCTTTTGCATACCCCCATAAAAAAAATCCAAGGGAGTGATATCTGGTGAATGCAGTGGCCAAGGAATTGGCCCATCCATCCCAATCCATTTGCCTGGAAATGTTTCATTGAGGAACTGACAAACATGCAGTCCCCAATATGGTGGTGCACCATCTTGCTGGAAAATGGTAGTTGGTTTTAAATCAGTCAGTTGTAGTGCTTCATATTCGGTCAGAAGGTCGAGGTAAACATCTGCAGTAATTGTTGACTTATTGAAGAAAAATGGACCAATTATTCGGTTGCACATGATTCCACACCACACATTCACTTTTGGACTATCCCAGTGAAGCTCCCTAGTCACATAGGGGTGTTCATCCCCAGATTTTCGCATTGTGTCTGTTTAATGTCCCAGAAACATGAAAAGTTGCCTCATCACTGAAACTAACTCACTTGAGGAATGCTTCATCCTCTGAAAGGCATTCCAGCATGTTGAGTGAAAACTCTGTCCATTTTGGCTTATCATTTGGCTCAAGTGTCTGTAACAGTTGCTCTTTGTAAGTGTACAACCATAAGTTCTTGTGGAGGACCTTATGCATTGTTGAATGTGGTAGTTGCAACTGTCTAGCAGGAGTGCAGATAGACTTCGTAGGTGAACGAGTGAAAGTGTTTAAAATGTGATCGATGTTTTTCTCGGATGTTCTTGGTCGCCCGCTCCTCCCTTTATCTAACACTGTGCCTGTCTCTATAAATTTTTTGTGCCATGCACAGATTGAAGGGCACAGTGGTGGATCTCTTCCATACTTTGTTCTGAAATTTCATTGAGTCTCAGTTAACCAGGACACACATTGTACCTTGCCTTGAAGAGTTGCCATTTTGTAGAGGTTCAGTTCCTTCCATCAACAGAGTACCAGAAACACAAAATTTTAGTATATATAAAAACTTTGGTAAACAGTGATTACAATAAAAGAAATTTTGTTAAAATATTTCAACAGCTGCTGTTGCAATAAAATTTAGAAGTTGTAAAGGGACTTTATGGGCACCCTGTACTACAGTGTCACTGGCAGTGCTGCAAAATGGTTCAAGACTTACTTAGCTAACAGGAAACAAAGGGCGCCATTGCAAAGTACCTGTCGAGTAAGCAATCAGCCTTCATCTGATACGGAATTAATTACAGTGGTGTTCCTCTAGGTATGTCCACCACTCCCATTTCTGCTACAGATATGGAGCCAGATCCAGATCCAAAACCACAACAACTAGGAAACAGTGTTCTACACACATTTGTGATGAATACTGGTGCTAGTGTTATAACGGCTTTAAATTTTCCACCTGCTTCTCCTGTAACTTACGAAGCCAAAGAATGCCACAACTCTAACTGTGATGATCATAATCGTAACAGTTTGATATGGTTCACGCAATTTCACATGCTTACCGATACTACATCTCTCTGGTACATGAGTTTAAATACTTAGTTGTTGACCCACACACACACACACACACACACACACACACACACACACACACACACACACACACACACACAGCAGTAAAAGACAAAGAAAAGAAGAAAGCTGTCAAGCAAGCAGTTGACAGCACATGCATACAGCAGCTTTGTTACAACTTATCTCATTAAATTGAAGCTACCTTAAAATAATTCAAATAGAATAATCAATAATGAGAGTGACGGGCTATGTATACACAACTCAGAGCCAATATCACTTAAATTAAATAAATCAAATTAAGATGGGACCTCACCAAAACCACAAGTGTTTCAAATTGTACATAGGACATCCCACATATGCAGCAGCTTTCTTATTGTACAGTCTTCTAGGTGTGAATATGCTAATGATAATTTATCGTTGTCCAACAGTCCTCGGGATCCATATGTTAAAGTAAAATCAATAGAGAAGTACGGCATTGGTGTGTACACTGCCCTTTGGGTTGTTAATCAGTCTCCAGAATGAGTATAAGACATTTTCCAAAACTGAACATCTGATTAGCAATAGCGATTTCGACCTTTGTTTGTATGTATGAATTTGGTGGTACTTCACACAGAACATTTTACATTTATGCTGTAACTTGGAACTCACAGAACAGGTGTAGTTCTCACATGTCTTAGTACTATCCATTGAATTATCATGTTTAGGGTTCCTCATTTCTACTGCAGACTCTAATCCACCACATCTTGGAAGCTGGACATTCCGTACAAATATATGGTCAGCAGTATAATTTTTGAACTGGTAGACAATTTTTCCTTCTTCTACAGTGAAATATATTCAGATGAAAACACTTCCTACTGAATCAGATGCATGCACACAAGGTGAGAGCACAAGACATACACAGTGTAAATGTATTGATGATGATTTATTGCTACCTAAAACTCCTTAAACATACATTCAGCTAGCATGTTTCACACACTATGGTCAAAGACTTTAAGAGGGTGAAATTACTATGTTGTACACCAAATACAACAGCAACTTTGTGATACAAGTCATTTATAGGTTTCTGGAAGCGTGCAAAGAGAATTGTTTATGAAAGTTAGGCAGCAGTAGCCGCCCGAGACACAAGCAGCAACATGGATGTAACTGATTTTGTGACTTTTACGAGTTCCTAACCAGAAGAGAATTTTATATCATCATCTGTGTGCTTTAATGGTTTAGTTTCTTGAGATTCTGCATGTTTATGTAAAATCTAATAGCCACAGTTCTCATGTTTACATTTGCATTGGAAAGTAAAGCAATTTTGTGGCATATTACAAGTTCCTAATCAGGCACGAATTATTTAGTTTCACCTGAGTGCTTCAGTAGTTAGGTTTTTGAATCTCTGCATATTAATCTAATTTGCTGTTGTTGTTGTGGTCTTCAGTCCTGAGACTGGTTTGATGCTGTTCTCCATGCTACTCTATCCTGTGGAAGCTTCTTCATCTCCCAGTACTTACTGCAACCTACATCCTTCTGAATCTGCTTAGTGTATTCATCTCTTGGTCTCCCTCTACGATTTTTACCCTCCACGCTGCCCTCCAATGCTAAATTTGTCATCCCTTGATGCCTCAGAACATGTCCTACCAACCGGTCCCTTCTTCTTGTCAAGTTGTGCCACAAACTCCTCTTCTCCCCAATTCTTTTCAATACCTTCTCATTAGTTATGTGATCTACCCATCTAATCTTCAGCATTCTTCTGTAGCACCACATTTCGAAAGCTTCTATTCTCTTCTTGTCCAAACTATTTATCATCCATGTTTTAGTTCCATACATGGCTACACTCCATACAAATACTTTCAGAAATGACTTCCTGACACTTACATTTATACTCGATGTTAACAAATTTCTGTTATTCGGAAATGCTTTTCTTGCCATTGCCAGTCTATATTTTATATCCTCTCTACTTCGACCATCATCAGTTATTTTGCTCCCCAAATAGCAGAACTCCTTTACTACTTTAAGTGTCTCATTTCCTAATCTAATTCACTCAGCATCACCCGACTTAATTCGACTACATTCAATTATCCTCATTTTGCTTTTATTGATGTTCATCTTATATTCTCATTTCAAGACACTGTCCATTCCGTTCAACCGCTCTTCCAAGTCCTTTGCTGTCTCTGACAGAATTACAATGTCATCGGCGAACCTCAAAGTTTATATTTCTTCTCCATGGATTTTAATACCTACTCCGAATTTCTCTTTTGTTTCCTTTACTGCTTGCTCAATATACAGATTGAATAACATCGGGGAGAGGCTACAACCCTGTCTCACTCCCTTCCCAACCACTGCTTCCCTTTCATGCCCCTCGACTCTTTTAACTGCCATCTGGTTTCTGTACAAATTGTAAATAGCCTTTCGCGCCCTTTATTTTATGCCTGCCACCTTTAGAATTTGAATGAGAGAATTCCAGTCAACATGGTCAAAAGCTTTCTCTAAGTCTATAAATGCTAGAAACGTAGGTTTGCCTTTCCTTAATCTTTCTTCTAAGATAAGTCGTAAGGTCAGTATTGCCTCACGTGTTGCAACATTTCTACGGAATCCAAACTGATCTTCCCCGAGGTCAGCTTCTACCAGTTTTTCCATTTGTCTGTAGAGAATTCACGTTAGTATTTTGCAGCTGTTAGTATTTTGCAGCTGTAACTTATTAAATCTAATTTATTAGGCACAATTCCTGTGTTTTTGTCAGGGTCTGCAGTAGAGTTGCACAGCACATGCCGATAGTCTGTTTATCTGCATGGTTCAGTTTTCCATGATCTTTGATGTGGACAGGGACTGCGATTGTTGAGTGCTGATGCGAGCCAAGTTAATGACATTTCTCTCTCTGCTTCAGGCTGTGATGGCTTTGGTTACACAGCTTGAGGCTGCAGTGGATGGGTACAACTGTTGTGGGCCGGCCGTGGGGATCCAACGGATGTCCAGCACATCTGACTCCTCCAATCAGTTCTTACTGGTGGCCAGCCCAGTTACTACTCGCACTGAGGTTGACCCTTTACCTGTGGTCGAGTGGAAGGTCGCCCTGCGGTGTACCAGGCAGTGAAAGACTTCCCAGGTGGCTGCACATAAGGCCTCCCCGATTTTTCTGACAAACAAGTTCCAGGTGCTGTCTGTGGCTGACACTGTCACTGAGCCAGATGCTATCGCCTGTCCTGTTTCAGAGGAAACCTCTCAGCCTGAAAGATCCACACAATCACAGAGGGTGAGATTATTGATAATTGGGAGCTCCAATGTTAGGCATGTCATGGGGAACCTTAGGGACATGACTGCCAAGAAGGGAAATAAAACCAATGTGCACTCTGTGTGCATACCAGGTGGTGTCATTCTAGATGTGGAACGGGTCCTCCCAGACGCCATCAAGAGCACAGGGTGCACCCAACTGCAGGTGGTTGCTCACATCGGTACCAACGATGTGTTTCACTTTGGATCAGAAGAGATTTTCTCTGGTTTCAAATGACTAACAGAAGTGGTAAAGGCTGCCAGACTTGCTGGCAAGATGAAAGCAGAGCTGACCATTTGCAGCATAGTCAACTGGAACGATTGCGGACCTCTGGTACAGAGCCAAGTGGAGGGTCTGAATCAGAGGCTCAGACAGTTCTGCGACTGTGTAGGCTGTGGATTCCTCGACTTGCGCCAAAGGGTGGTTGGGTTTCAGGTTTTGCTGAATAGGTCAGGTATCCACTATACGCGGGAGGCAGCTAGATGGATAGCAGGGGCTGTGTAACATGGACTGGGCAGTTTTTTAGGTTAGATTGTCATGGGAAAACACATGGGCTTCAGTCACAAAGGGTGCAGGCCGAACACAGGAAGAATATAGATACAGGAACCATTGGCATAACAGTTGTAACTAGTCATAGCTGTGCTGGGAAAGTACCAGAGCTCTAAGTGCTAATAGAAAACACTGATGCTTAAATAATTATAGGCACTGAAAGCTGGCTAAAGTCAGAGATAAGCTCAGCCGAAATTTTTGCGAAGAACCTAAAGGTGTTTCGTAAGGATAGGCTAAACACAGTTGGCGGTGGTATGTTTGTTGCTGTTAGAAGTAGTTTATCTTGTTGCAAAATTGAAGTAGATAGTTCCTGTAAGTTAGTACGGACAGAGGTCATTCTTGGCAACCAGAATAAAATAATAATTGGATCCTTATACTGACCTCCCAATTCACATGATACAGTTGCTGAAAGGTTCAAGGAAAACTTGAGTTTGATTTCAAACATGTACCCATCTCATACGATTATAGGTGATGGTGACTTTAATTTACCCTCGATATGTTGGCGAAAATACATGTTTCATTCCAGAGGTACACACAAAACATCATCCGAAATTGTGCTAAATGCATTCTCTGAAAATTATTTTGAGTAGTTAGTTCATGAGCCCACACGAATAGTAAATGTTTGTGAAAACACACTTGACCTCTTAGAACAAATAATCGTGGGTTAATAATGAGCATCAAAACGGATACAAGGATTAGTGAACATAGGGTTGTCATAGCAAGATTGAATATTGTAACCCCCAAATCGCTCAAAAATAAACCTATTTAAAAAAGCAGATAAAAATTCACTTGACACCTTCCTGAGAGACAATGTCCACTCATTCCAAATTAACAATATACATGTAGACCAGGTGTGGCTTGAATTCAGAGAAATAGTATCAGCAGCAATTGAGAGATTTATACCAAATAAATTGACAAACGATGGAGCTGATCCTCCTTGGTACACAAAATGGGTCGGAACACTGTTGCAGAAACAACAAAATAAACATGTCTAATTTAAACAGACGCAAAATCCCCAACATTGGCGATCTACAGAAGCTCAAATGCAAGATGCTTATAACAGTTTTCACAATGAAACTTTGCCTCAAAACCTGGCAGAAAATCCAAAGAGATTCTGGTTCCATGTGAAGTATGTTAGCAGCAAGACACAATCAATGCCTTCTCTGCGCGATAGCAATGGAGATACTATCGAAGATAGTGCTTCCATAGCAGAGTTACTAAACACAGCCTTCCGAAATGCATTCACAAGAGAAGATGAAGTAAATATTCCAGAATTCGAATCAAGAACAGCTGCCAACATGAGTAACGCAGAAGTAAATATCCTCGGAGTAGTGAAACAACTTAAATCACTTAATAAAAGCAAGTCTTCTGGTCCAGACTGTATACCAATTAGGTTCCTTTTAGAGTGTGCTGATGCATTAGCTTCATATTTAACAATCATATACAACTGTTTGCTTGACGAAAGATCCAAATCCAAAGACTGGAAAGTTTCACAGGTCACACCAATATTCAAGAAAGGTAGTTGGAGTAATCCCCTAAATTACAGGCACATATCATTAACATTGATATGCAGCAGGATCCTGGAACATATATTGTGTTCAAACATTATGAACATTTCCCGTTGGCTTTTGACACTGTACCACACAAGCAACTTGTAGTAAAATTGTGTGCTTATGGAATATCATCTCAGTTATGTGACTGGATTTGTGATTTCCTGTCAGAGAGGTCACAGTTTGTAGTAATTAACAGAAAGTCAGTTTGCAGATGATGCTGTCGTTTATCGACTAATAAAGTCATCAGAAGATCAAAACAAATTGCAAAATGATTTAGAAAAGATATCTGAAAGGTGTGAAAATTGGCAGTTGACCCTAAATAACGAAAAGTGTGAATTCATCCACATGAGTGGCAAAAGGAACTCAATAAACTTCAGTTACACTATAAATCAGTCAAATCTAAAGGTCATAAATTCAACTAAATATTTAGGAATTGAACAACTTAAATTGGAAGGCACACACAGAAAATGTTGTGGGGAAGGCTAACCAAAGACTGTGTTTTGTTGGCAGGACACTTAGAAAATGTAACAGATCTACTAACGAGATTGCCTACACTAAACTTGTCTCTCCTGTTTTAGACTACTGCTGCACGGTGTGGGATCCTTACCAGATAAGATTGACAGAGTACATCGAAAAAGTTAAAAGAATGACAGCACATTTTGTATTACTGTGAACTATGGGAGAGAGTGTCACTGAAATGATACAGGATTTGGGCAGGACATCATTAAAAGAAAGGCGTTTTATGTTGTGATGAAATCTTCTCACGAAATTCCAATCACCAACTTTCTCCTCCAAATGTAAAAATATTTTGCTGACACTGACCTACATAGGGAGAAATGATCACCACCATAAAATAAGGGAAATTAGAGCTTTTACAGAAAGATACAGGTGTTCATTCTTTTCGCACACTATACGAGATTGGAATAATAGAGAATTGTGAAGGTTGTTCGATGAACCCTTTGCCAGGCACTTAAATGTAGATGTAGTTGTAGATGTAGAAATCCACATCCAATTATGACTTGAAAATTATGGTACATTCACATTATTCCTATAAAATGACAGTCAGCAATGGTAAATGTATGTGACGACACGGCGATATCTTACAAGAGTAAGACATTGCAACACAACATTTCAACATCAAAAACAGGCACCAGTGTGCGACACTAGTCCACAGCACATCCTGGATTTAATGCTGAGCAGAAGTCGGGAACACTAATCTTATTTTCCAACAGATAGTTGACAATGTAATCACAAAGCAGGTTAAGAAACGTCCCTCTCACACTGAGAATCTCCATAGGGATCCATATCTCAAGAGTCCAAGTCACACAGGTTCAACACACTTCAATGCTTAAAGTTACTTGAAAGTGGTCCACATCTGTTCTCCCATTGCTCCTTATGCAAGTGGAATTACAAAAGGGGCCAACTTAGCAGTGATGTAAGATATTCTCCACAATGTCTTATATGCAGGCATGCAGAGTATTCATTGTTGTTACTTTAAGGTTTAGGGATTAGCAGAAACAACATCAAATTATTTAACACCACGCATCAGAAACTGCACATCACACCTCTCCTTTGTGGTGAATTGTAATGGTGCTTGTACAGGAAAATGTGCTGTAATAGTTCATACAGACATATGTGTTGCTTTGACTCAGTTGGTATAGCACCACACTAGTGGCTGTAGATTAGTAGTAGTAGATCATTCAACAGATTCGAACAGTATACCCCATGGCAAATCGGTATGATAGATTCATACTATGCATTGCAATAGGCTCACAACTAAGTGTAGTGGTAAATTCAGAAGGATTCTCAGCCAGCTGCACCACAGCGACTCTCACTATCTCGATGGTTGACATTATTATTTTTAAGTAACACTGATTTTCATCATAGGATGGCAATGTAAATTTGATATTGGTGGAAACAAAATGTTAAACAACAACTATATTTTTAAGTGGTTCCTCACATGAATTATAAGTGTTTTACATTGTAAATAGTACATTTAACATTTCCGGCAGATTTATCTCCATCACTCAGCCGTAGCGTCCAGCCCTACTAACTGTCAAGAATATATTGGCCAACTTGACCACCTTGATATAAGACTCAATTGCACTGGTGGAACTCACAGACTGTTATGAATGAATGAATGAAATTTTATTGTCATTTAGCTATTACAGCAATTGACAAAGTTAAGTTACACATATACAAGTTATACAGCATATATACAAGTGTTCAAGATCAATATGTCACTATTGGTTTTCCATAAAATACAATATTTAAAATGAAATAATATGAAAACATTGCACCATGAATCACTCAGTTAAAGAAATTATGCTGCACTCTCCAAACTGGTACCACTATGATATTTTGCAGCAATAAAATTCCTGAAGTGAGTAGCAAGGATTTGCACCTAATCAACTGAATAATTTGTCTTTAAATAAATCAAATTGAGTTTCGACCACATTCTAGTGGCAGTTTGTTAAACATCTTCATACCCACCACTCCGTAGCTGTTCAGTGACTTGGATAATCTGTAGTAAGGTATGTCGAGATGGCTACTATTTCTGGTTCCGTGAGAGTGTACATCTCTTCTATGATGGTACTCTGATAAGTTGCTCTTTATATGCAGTAGAGCAGTGTAAATATACATGTTTATAACATTTAATATTTTTAATAAACGATTTATTGCAGCAAAATAGCCATTATATGAGGGCAGTTCAATAAGTAATGCAACACATTTTTTTCTGAAACAGGGGTTGTTTTATTCAGCATTGAAATACATCAGGTTATTCCCCAATCTTTTAGCTACACAACACTATTTTTCAACGTAATCTCCATTCAATGCTACGGCCTTACGCCACCTTGAAATGAGGGCCTGTATGCCTGCACGGTACCATTCCTCTGGTCGATGTCGGAGCCAATGTTGTACTGCATCAATAACTTCTTCATCATCCGCGTAGTGCCTCCCACGGATTGCGTCCTTCATTGGGCCAAACATATGGAAATCCGACGGCACGATATCGGGGCTGTATGGTGCATGAGGAAGAACAGTCCACTGAAGTTTTGTGAGCTCCTCTCGGGTGCGAAGACTTGTGTGAGGTCTTGCGTTGTCATGAAGAAGGAGAAGTTCGTTCAGATTTTTGTGCCTATGAACATGCTGAAGTCGTTTCTTCAATTTCTGAAGAGTAGCACAATACACTTCAGAGTTGATCGTTTGACCATGGGGAAGGACATCGAACAGAATAACCCCTTCAGCGTCCCAGAAGACTGTAACCATGACTTTACCGGCTGAGGGTATGGCTTTAAACTTTTTCTTGGTCGGGGAGTGGGTGTGGCGCCACTCCATTGATTGCCATTTTGTTTCAGGTTCAAAGTGATGAACCCATGTTTCATCACCTGTAACAATCTTTGACAAGAAATTGTCACCCTCAGCCACATGACGAGCAAGCAATTCCGCACAGATGGTTCTCCTTTGCTCTTTATGGTGTTCGGTTAGACAACGAGGGACCCAGCCGGAACAAACCTTTGAATATCCCAACTGGTGAACAATTGTGACAGCACTACCAACAGAGATGTCAAGTTGAGCACTGAGTTGTTTGATGGTGATCCGTCGATCATCTCGAACGAGGGTGTTCCCACACTCTGCCATTGCAGGAGTCACAGCTGTGCACGGCCGGCCCGCACGCGGGAGATCAGACAGTCTTGCTTGACCTTGCGGCGATGATGACACACGCTTTGCCCAACAACTCACCATGCTTTTGTCCACTGCCAGATCACCATAGACCTTCTGCAAGCGCCTATGAATATCTGAGATGCCCTGGTTTTCCGCCAAAAGAAACTCGATCACTGCCCGTTGTTTGTAACGCACATCCGTTACAGACGCCATTTTAACAGCTCCGTACAGCGCTGCCACCTGTCGGAAGTCAATGAAACTATACGAGACAAAGCGGGAATGTTTGAAAATATTCCACAAGAAATTTCCAGTTTTTTCAACCAAAATTGGCCGAGAAAAAAAATGTGTTGCATTACTTATTGAACTGCCCTCGTAGTTATACATTAGATGACAATTATTTGAGAGTGAATTACAAGGATGTGTTGAGTGTCTGCGTTTATAACAGTTAATATTTTTAAGTTGATAAAGAGTAGTTTGCAGTGGGCCTGTTTATCACTGTTTGTGATAATTCGAATTACTTTCCTCTGAAGTACCAAACTGTCCTGAAGGTGTGAACTATTGCCCCATATTAAAAGCCCATAAGATATAATGCTTTGAAAAAAAGCAAAATAGGCTGATCTTACATAGGCCGCAGGTACATGGTTTTTTATATTCCTTAACAAATTCACCACTCTAGACAGCCTTGCACTAATGTATTTAATATGTGGCTCCCAAGTCAATTTACTATTATGACAATACCTAAGAACTTAACACTATCCGTGAAGTCTTCTACTGGCAGAACTCTTAAACTAAATACAGTATTTTGAGTTTTACTCTCATTAAGCAGGAACCAATTGGCTCGAAACCAGACTGATGCCTGTGATATTGTGTCATTTGCCACATTTGTCTGAGCTGATATTGAAAAAAGTGGTATCATCTGCATAGAGAATGGAGTGAGTATTTATGTAAGATGGTAGATCGTTTGTCATTAGGATAAATAGCAGAGGTCCTAATACTGAGTCTTGTGGCACATCGCACTTAACTTCAGCTAGCTGTGATCTCTGTTTACCAATACAAACAATTTCTTTGCATTTGCTGAGGAAAGATTTGAAAATGACGTCAACTTCACTGTTTGTGATTCTGTAATAAACTAGTTTGTTGAGGAGTGAAATATGCTCCACACAATCGAAGGATTTGCTTAAATCACAAAATGTAGCCTGAGCAAAATTTTTTCGTTCATAAGCATTAAGTACTTTTTTAATCAGGGAGTCAATGGCATGGACTGTGGATTTTCCCTTCCTAAAGCCAAATTGTACCACAGTAATAATGTTATTACATGTCAGATAATCAAACAACTGGGAGTTGATGATGGATTCCAAAACTTTAGATAAAATAGGTGTCACAGATATTGAGCGATAGCTAGATGGGCAATTTTTGTCTCCTTTTTGTAAATGGGCACCACCCTGGATAATTTTAATGCATCTGGGAATACTCCTTCAATTAGACATCTGTTTATACATTTAGTAAGAGGATATACTATGTGCCCAATTATCTTTTTTAACATATTACAAGAAATACGGGAGGACGACAGTTCAATCCCGCATCCGGCCATCCTGATTTAGGTTTTCCGTGATTTCCCTAAATCACTCCAGGCAAATGCCGGGATGGTTCCTTTGATATGGCACAGCCGACTTCCTTCCCCGTCCTTCCATAATCCGATGAGACCGATGATGTCGCTGTTTGGTCTCTTCTCCCAAACAACCCAACAACCAACTACAAGAAATACCATATATACCTTCACTATCAGAGGTCCTAAAATTATTTACAATAGTTAAAACAACATCTGGTGTGACCTCTGTTAAAAAGAATTTATCTTTCAGGTTGTAATCTACATTATGATATTTAATTAGATCAGCTACAGTTTCTTGAGGCCTCCCAATGCTTTCCCTAATTTGGTTAACAGATTTTATACAGTAGTAATTAAATTCATCTACTGAAATTTCTACCCCAGCTTTCTGCTTGCTTTTGGCCACTGAATTTATTATAGTCCATGCTTTTTGCATTTATTTTTTGATGACTCAGTGCTGACTACGTTACGTCATTTTTTGGCCTCATTTAAAGCATACTTATGTTCCTTTTGTGCTCTTGAGTACCTTTGTTTAGTCATATCAGTTTTCTGAAGTCTGTAAGAATCTCTATACAACAACCACCTCCTTTTCATATTGGCCAGTTGAGCAGTATACTATGGATTCTTATCCCTGTGCCTATTACTGTTTCTTTTAAGGTTAACTTTACATTTGCATTGAGGGCAGTTGGTCTCCAATATATTTAAGAAAGAATGAAAAAATCTATTGAACAATGTATTGGCAGAGCCCTGAGCATTATTGTTAAACATATGTGACCAGTCATAATTACTGATTGAGACCATCAAATTAGACAATTTTTCTTGCGTTATTGGTCTTGTGATGACTATTTTAGGCTCTTTAAACTCCTTATAGTCCATATTACCTATTTTACTGAGTCATGGTCCGAGAAATCGAAGACAACCACATCTGAAGACAGTAACTCTCTATTTACATTTGTAATTATGTTGTCGAGACAGGCATACTGTCTTGTGGGTTTGCAGTTCATAAAATGAAGCTGAATTGTTGTAACAGGTTTTTAAATTCTTTTACAGTGTGCATGTCTTTGTTTACATCAAATGTGGCATTGATGTCACCACCAATCACTATACTATATTTCTTCCACTGAGGTCTAAGAAAGAAATTTAGTAAAGTCTCAGGTTTTTCTAAAAATATTAATGGACTTCCATCTGGTGATCTATAAAGAGATACAATAGCAAGTAACTAGCACTGTACACTATGGAATGCCTGTGTGGTACTGAGAGTGTTGACGGCGATCATGAAAGCTGTGGTTTGGGAAGTATTTTGCTACAGTTGGGGTGTGTTTTTGGATATTTTGGTACAGTTTGAAGACATTTTAATATGCTGTATTTTGATGTAACATATATGGCATGAAATGTTATGCAGCCTCCACTGCTCAGTTGCCTACTTCAGATAAATTCATCAAAGTCCAAACGCCATCTCAATTTACTTCAGATTTATCAGACCACTTCAGTAGAAGTCTCTGCTATGAAAATTTATCATGTTACTCACATGAGACATTCTAAGAGAGTAAACCACTGAGCTGAGTAATGATATGATGTCACCCTACAGGTACCAACACGAATGGTTCTAAGTGTGGAATCTGTGACATCTTTGATGACATCAGAATGGTTGACCTAAGCATGTGGGCACAGTCCAAAATAATTGTTCCAACTCCCATGGTGCTGTAGTCATATAGTGGTCACTGATCCCTCTCTCATCAGTGACACTGTTGAAGAGATTGCACTGCCTCAAACCCACTCATTAGAGATACAGGTGCTAGACTTTTGGTCACTAGACATGTAAAAACTTTCTCAAAGAACAACTCCAACCTGCCAGCTCTGACATGTACAACCATTCTCACAATTTATCTACAGACTGTGGCATGTCCTCCCAGTCACCATCAGATGACTTCATTGTGTCAGACTATGGTTTTATGCTGACCATGTCAGGAAAAAAGTGACTTGCAAACTCTGTGGCTTGTTTGCAACAGGAGCCAGCCCCGTCACTCCATAACTGTCACAATTTGCTGCAGTAATTTTGCTATGAGCTGTGCTGCATGCACAGTGGAGTCATGCAGCAACTCACCATTTAAAATCTGATCACCAGCAGGTATTTGTTATTTAGCATTTATCATTCCTAGAAAGTTTTCAAAATTTCTTATGTTTTTAGTGTTTGTATTTTCTGGAATATTTCAGATTCTTATATATAGCAGAGCCCTGCATTCATGAGGCAGTTCTGTTGTGTCTATATTATATGCTTTCAGTACTAAGTGTTGTACTTCATTGATGACTGTGCTGTTGGATTTGGACTTGATTGTGGTTACGATGTCACAATATGAAGCAGGTCAAGAGTGGCCAACATGGTTTCTAGCTGTTCATGAAAATGAACCTACTCCTTCATTACGATACTGCAGTGGCTACAATCTGTATCCATTTCAGTATATGAACTTAGATCTTTCCAGGACAAAAAGACATAGGGGAATGAAGTGCAAGTGTAGGTTGTTCATATGTAAAAAGTATATTAGCAACAGTGCAAAGACTTAGATGCATCTGTTGAGGGAGTCACTGTGTCTATTGTTGATAACATGGGATCTGAGATTACCTTACTGAAAGCTATTTAATGGTCACCAGTTCAAGCTGAATAATATGACAGCGGCTTATAGTATGATATCTGAAGCAGTTTTTGTGGGGCACAGCACCTAAGACTTGTTGGTTAAGTGACTACGTGTTGTACCCAGAGTTCCACCAGGTCACTGTCTCTTATGAATAGGGCCTGCAAATCTACCACTGACTTTCCAGTCACACTCAAGCTGACAAGTGGTGATACATCCTGTATTTCATGGAGAGCAGACAGTACCCATGGGAGAAGATATTACTTGAGGTACCTTTAGTATCTCTTGTATACACCTCTCAGTAGCCTGCCCAAGACACTCATTTGCTGCAGGTTTCAGTCAGTTGACAGCAATTAAGGCAATTCACAGCTGCTCACAAACAAAAATTAACTTGTCCATTTCCTGAGAACAACATTTGTAGTGTTATGTTTGTCTTAGTTCAGTTTAGTTTGTGTAGTTTTGTGTGGATAATTAGTATAATATGTCATATGAAGTGTAAAAGTCAGTTTACAGGCTGTTTAACATGATTAGTAATTAAATATGGCTGTATGCTTAAGTTTTACAAACAAGTTTATAGAACAGCAAAAAAATCATTTTAATAACAAAAGTAAGTATGCTATTGTTCTGCACTACACACAAAAAAGTTAATTGAGATTACTTTGATGGAATGTGAGTATAGGTCAAGAAGAATATTGTGTTGTACAATGCATGTTATGTTACAGTTTTACTCCAACCACTGTTTGGTGGTTGATTGTACCTGCTAGACTTTATCTGCTGTTGCTGGAGCCTATCAGCAATGGACTCTACAAAAGGCACTCACCTTCTTTACCTGGCAATGCTCAACTAAAACCCTCTACTGATTTTTAGGTACCCACCTTACTATTGCCTAAAATCAGGTTGAAACGCATCACCTATGCTCTCCTACCAGAGTTAATAAAAATAAATCTTTCATAGCCTCCTTGCACTTGTGAAAAGAATGGGAGAGAACAATTTTGGAACTTAACAGTGTGTGCATTGGTTAACAATGTATGTATCGGTTTGTACATGATGAGGGCAACCACCTAGCAGACATGGAACCAGCTTAGTAACTCAACAGCACCAGAAATTCAATGAAAAGAGGATCTGAGAAATTACCAGACTATCCCTGTCCTCCCAGTCATATCCAAAGTATTTGAGAAAAATAGCTGCATAACAGATAATAAATTTTATCACAAAACAATGAAATGGCAGGTATGTTCAGTGACCTTACACAAGTATTTGATTGGGTGGATCACCCCATGCTGCTTCATAAACTAGACTGCTACGGTATCAGACAAAGTGATCTGCAGTGGCACCAGTCTTACCTGACAAACAGGAAGCGAAGGATAATCATAAAATATAATGCTATAGATCATGCATCTCAATGGAACATAATTTTACAAGGAGTCCCTCAAGCCTCAGTCTTAGGGCCATCTCTTTTACCTTTTACGAAAATGATTTACGTCTCAGTATCAGTGCTCAGTTAGTCATGGTTACCAATGATACTTCAGTACTAATTGAAAAAGAAAATGCAAGATAAATCATGGATAGTGTCATGAACACAATAAACAACCTGAAATCATGGTACCAACAACATGGTCGTAGCATTCACATTTCAAAGACACTGTTCTCACAATTTAAAACAAAACAATCAAAAATCAATACAATACATAAAAATCAAGTTATGAAAGAAGCTCAGTACATCAAATTCTTGGATTAAACTTAGACAAAATCTAAGCTGGCGAGCACACGTACAAATAGATTGTGTGGCTACTAAATTTAACAGCCTTGGTTTTGCAGTGGACATACTACCTGGGGTAACATTCATAAAGAGCAGGAATGTGGTGTGTCACCATTACTTTGAATCCATGATTAGATATGGTTTAATTTTTGAGGGGAATTCAATGTCATGAATATTGCTATTTCAAAAACAACTCATTAGAAAATGTGTGGTGCCCATCCAAGAGTGTCCTGTTGCCCATTATTCAAGTACCTAAAATCTTCCCTATCTCTACATTGTACATACTTCAAATTATTATCTTTTTGCACAGTAATCCTAAACTAAATGAAGAAAATCATTTCAAACAAATGTACAACACTAGGCAAAAATAAAATTTCATGCTTTCAAAACACCTCTTAAAACTCTACCAACAGGAACAACAATACATGCTTGAAAACTACAAGGGGACATCTGAGTATGGAGATAGGTTCACTGAAGAGAAAAATACATGATCCTCTGGTCGAAAATGCTACTACTCAGTGGAGGAATTTATGAATGATAAGATGATAATCTGAACACTGCCTGTTTAATATCATAGTGTAGTGTTTAATATTGTATTTATAAATTAATGTGTGGCAAATTTAGATGCCAGGTACTGGTACATCATAAGAGAAACTATTTAATAATATTATTGTGTTACATACAAAACTGTGCTTGTAAAACCATGGTAGAGAATTAAGTAACTATCAATATCGTAAGACAAAAATTGACATGTGCCCTGTACAGTACAATCAGATTATCTATAAAATGAATGCTATGAGATGAATACCACACAATCCTCAACAGGTCAGTCATCAGTCAAATTCCATACACATTAGTTTAATTATGACCATACTGATGAGCTTGAAACAAATATCATATTCTTCTTTTACTAAATTATAAGTTTACTGTGGGTAGTTCTCATGTTTCCTTTCTCACCACCATATTTTCTTCTCTAAAACTGGTCACACATGCTAAATAATTTTCACGTTGCATGACATTGCAGAAGCAAAATATTTATTGATCTTCCAGTGTTTTCCAAACAATTACCTAAATTGAAGTATTTTGTTGTGTAAAGTTTTGTAATTGAATCATATATATCCATGAACACAGTAAGTAAAATGCGGAAATAACATTTGAATGGAGATTATACTGATGAGCATAAAACATTATTAATTAATTAATTCCTAAGAATTCTTCAAATTAGTAGAATTTGTTGCATTTTAGGTAAGATTCTAATACTTTCTTCCATTTATTTAATTGTGGTCACTGAGCTGACAATCGAAATCAATGTCAGAACTTGTTGCAAAATTTTCTATTTGTCATTATTATGAATGAGGAGTAACCCTGAAGAAGATAAATCCAGCAGGTGACTCTTTGTAGTGTCAGGTATTTGCAAATCCCACCTCATGTTACGAGGTGCATTCAAGTTCTAAGGCCTCTGATTTTTTTTCTCCGGACTGGAAAGAGATAGAAACATACGCATTGTTTTAAAATGAGGCCGCGTTCATTGTCAATATGTCCCAGAGATGGCAGCACCGTACAGCAGATGGAATTTTACTGCCAGTGGCGAGAATGAGAACTGTTTTAAATACTTAAAATGGCGACGTTTTCCTTACTTGAACAGCGTGCAGTCATTCGTTTTCTGAATTTGCGTGGTGTGAAACCAATTGAAATTCATCAACAGTTGAAGGAGACTTGTGGTGATGGAGTTATGGATGTGTCAAAAGTGCGTTCGTGGGTGCAACAGTTTAATGAGGGCAGAACATCGTGTGACAACAAACCGAAAATACCTCGGGCTCGCACAAGCCGGTTTGACGACATGATCGAGAAAGTGAAGAGAATTTTTTGGGGGGATCGCCGAATGACTGTTGAACAGATTGCCTCCAGAGTTGCCATTTCTATGGGTTCTGTGCACACAATCCTGCATGACAACCTGAAAATGCGAAAAGTGTCATCCAGGTGGGTGCCACGAATGCTGACGGACGACCACATGGCTGCCCGTGTGGCATGTTGCCAAGCAATGTTGACGTGCAACAACAGCATGAATGGGACTTTCTTTTCTCGGTTGTGACAATGGATGAGACGTGGATGCCATTTTTCAATCCAGAAACAAAGCGCCAGTCAGCTCAATGGAAGCACACAGATTCACCGCCACCAAAAAAATTTCGGGTAACCGTCAGTGCTGAAAAAATGATGGTGTCCATGTTCTGGGACAGCGAGGGTGTAATCCTTACCCATTGCATTCCAAAGGGCACTACGGTAACATGTTTTGAAGAACAAATTCCTTCCTGCACTGCAACAAAAACGTCCGGGAAGGACTGCGCGTGTGCTGTTTCACCAAGACAACGCACCCGCACATCGAGCTAACGTTACGCAACAGTTTCTTTGTGATAACAACTTTGAAGTGATTCCTCATGCTCCCTACTCACCTGACCTGGCTCATAGTGACTTTTGGCTTTTTCCAACAATGAAAGACACTCTCCGTGGCCACACATTCACCAGCCGTGCTGCTACTGCCTCAGCGATTTTCCAGTGGTCAAAACAGACTCCTAAAGAAGCCTTCGCCGCTGCCATGGAATCATGGAGTCAGTGTTGTGAAAAATGTGTACGTCTGCAGGGCGATTACGTCGAGAAGTAATGCCAGTTTCATCGATTTTGGGTGAGTAGTTAATTACAAAAAAAATCGGTGGCCTTAGAACTTGAATGCACCTCGTAATATTCCTGGTGTTTAGTATTATAGAGAGAAGCCTATTGAAAATGAAACCTGCTAAATGGTGCACATCTTTCTGTCCATTGCTTGAGGATGTGTTATTCAAGTGCATATAATTTTTCTGTCTAGCATTCACTGAATGAATGTTGCAATGTTTTCTGAATGAGTCACTATTAGCAGCAACAAGTCTCATGATGGAATACATGTACATGGACGCCAGAGTTAGAATTCTGAGACACCAGAACAATAGCTTTTTATTTATTTATCTATTTATTTCTTTAGTCATCTGTAAACATATTAAAGTGTATCGATGTTGCCAGTTTGTGCACATTAACATAGTTATACCATTTTTCGTTACACCCAGTTTACAATTGGTACCTCAGATAAGTCTTTTTCTGGGCTAGGAATATTCTTGGTGAGTGCACAGAATCTCCCCAAAATATAATACTGTACAATATAATACAATGAAAGTAAGGAAAGTATACAAGAATGTCCTGAAGAAGTGTGTTCTGCAGTTTGTAAATATTGGAAGTATTTTTCTTTGTAAGTCTGTTTTCATCCATCATACATAGGTCTCTGTAGAACTGTACGCATCTTTCCCTTAATTTATCTCAGATGTTGTCTTATTTTTGTAGAGTTCCTTTGTAGGTTGACTTACTCAAATTCTGTCTCTGGGAATAGTGCCATGGATGTTTCTGTTCTTGTTCTCAGTGCCATGAATTTTTATCATTCCTCTAATTACTGTGGTTTCTGCCACATGTAAGAGATCTGGTGAAACATTCATGTTGCAGTATCATAATTTTATATTTATGAAATACTGGTCATTTGTTGCATAGATTCCATGTCAGTTTGTATATCTTTTGCATTTTGAATACCCTTTCTGTATTGGAAATCATGTTCAGTCCTTTGGGTTGGGAGGTTTCTCCTTCCCACTTGTGGTAAGTGACCTATGAGGCTTCCCATACTGTGTTTTCAGTTATTCATTTGTTGTTGATGTAGTATTAGGCACTTACCCACCAATAGTGGTGTCTGCATTACAGTAAACAAAAGGTCTTTCAAAATACATTTATGGTACCTATAGCATATAGTGTTTTGTAGTACATACTATTTCTACTAGTGAAAAGCATATCCTGCTAAATATTTTGGAAAAAACTGAAATTTTCTCACGTTTGATGAAACATCTGAACATAATTTTGATCCCTTCAGATAATGAAGTAGGCCTACTCATTTGCTGCGCCCAAATGCACATTATTGAACTGACAGATATATTGTCTTAAAATATTTGCTGCACAAGATGTGTTGATATACAACAAATATCCCTGAAATGGCACTTAAACCTCATCACCCTGCACACCCCAAAGCTTTAATACAGCCTTTCTTGATGTTCCCATGGGAATGCAATCAAAGATATGGAAGCATTTGCGATATAACACTCTTTGTCAAGTTTTAAACTAGAATACTTACTTCCTAGTTTATAGTTATACTCATTCCTAGAGGGGACTTTGCTCCATCTACAACATTAACTTCAAAATGCTCAGTTAAGTCTTGATAACAGTTTGTTTTTCATCAAAGTGTTATCACAAAAGACATAAAAACCATCATGATGCAAAGCAACAATTTTAAGATTTTTACCTGACCATTAAATGAATGAACAACTTTTATGAGTATTCACATTAGCTAGGTCTAAAAGTACACTTTTTGCCTTTTCATTCCACTGTCTAGCTGACCATTTTAAACCATAGGTGATCTCAGATATTTTATTACCTTTTCATACAAAACCATTTGGTTGTTTTGTGAGAAGAGTTTTAGGATAAAAATGATTCATTTTAAGATCAGGCTTTACAGCTAAACTGCGGGGAGATCTAAGAGTACTTTAGCTTACAAATGATGAAAATGTTTCATCATAATCTATACCAAACATTTGAGTAAATCCCTTTAGCAGCAAGTCTAGCATGATAGCGTGCTGCGCAATCTGCACCCCTTTTCAACTTACTTACACATTTGTTTTCTATACCTCCACTCTTTGGTGGATCCACCATTGTTCTGGACTCACTTTATTTCCTCTTCCATGGTCTTTATCCATTCTTTACTGCCACTCCTTAACATGGCATTTCCCAGGTTGAAAGTATCTTCTCCTGAACTAGAAGAATCACTTACAAATAGGTGAAATAATGTGGGTACTCCTTGAGTTTGCCTATGTGAACTGACCTTCTGATTTGTCCATCATCTTCTGAGCATTGGGGTCCATCAGCACCATCTCAGTCTTCTCTGTGGCTGCCAGTGACTTAGCACCTTGGGTACAGTCCAGGTCTTGATCAGTGTCTGCAGTATCACTCCCACCATTGATGACTTCCAATACTTCCTCTGACTCACCCCATCCAGCAAGCCATTCACTTGTCCAAAACACACAGTAATCTTTACTTTGAGCAGATGACCTGGTATCGTCCGGAAAAACAATATTTCTGCCTTTGACTATTTTCTAGGGACTCTGTGGATCAGTTAGTCTGTAACTTTTGGTCATTTCACCATAACCGAAAAAAGTAAGTCTGTTAGTCTTGGTCTCCTAATCTCTTATATTTTGATATAAGGGCTCGACAACCAAATACTTTTAAATGGTAAAAAAAAAAATATTATTGTCAAGCACACATGAGTTACACTTATCAAGAAGTCAGAAGGACAACATTTCAACTTGATGCCTCCACTCCATAAACATGACTTAAGTCCTGTGTCAACTCTGACATGACCAAGTGTACTCTATCCTAAGTGTTCCAAGTTACTAAATTTACTAACAGCCAGAGCATGCTCAACTGACAGAGGCTGAACATTTTTAGTTAATAGATGCCATTTGACTACTTCTACATCTACATTTATACTCCGCAAGCCACCCAACGGTGTGTGGCGGAGGGCACTTTACGTGCCACTGTCATTACCTCCCTTTCCTGTTCCAGTCGCATATGGTTCGTGGGAAGAACGACTGTCTGAAAGCCTCCGTGCGCGCTCTAATCTCTCTAATTTTACATTCGTGATCTCCTCGGGATGTATGAGTAGGGGGAAGCAATATATTCGATACCTCATCCAGAAACTCACCCTCTCGAAACCTGGCGAGCAAGCTACACCGCGATGCAGAGAGCCTCTCTTGCAGAGTCTGCCACTTGTGTTTGTTAAACATCTGCGTAACCCTATCACGGTTACCAAATAACCCTGTGACGAAACGCGCCACCCTTCTTTGGATCTTCTCTATCTCCTCCGTCAACCCGATCTGGCACGGATCCCACTCTGATGAGCAATACTCAAGTATAGGTCGAACGAGTGTTTTGTAAGCCACCTTCTTTGTTCATGGACTCCAATCAACTACAAAGTAGCTCACCCCTTATGAGCATCTTACATGTATTATTGTCAAAAACAATATTTACGCCTCTCTTAACCAAAGGAGACACTGACAAAAATTTCTGGGAAAAGCCAGGGACAAGAATAACATAACTGACAATAGAATTTCCTTTCCCTTCACTTACTAGTTAAACATTATCAGCACATTACAATTTTTTGTTTGCAGTTTTCTGGCACAAAATCTTGAAACCACACCTTTCTTGAAGTCAAGTCAGCGATCCACTCTTTCTCGTTGAAATCTGACACACAGTGCACAAAACAATGACTTGTTAACTTCCTTGGAATCCTTCTTCGAGTATGCGCCAGCTGGGGTGGCCGAGCAGTTCTAGGCGCTACAGTCTAAAACAGCATGACCGCTACAGTTGCAGGTTTGAGTCCTGCCTCGGGCATGGATGTGTGTGATGTCCTTAGGTTAGTTAGGTTTAAGTAGTTCTACGATCTAGGGGACTGATGACCTCAGAAGTTAAGTCCCATAGTGCTCTGAGCCATTTGATCCGTTTTTGAACCTTCTTTGATGATCTGAATTGACCATAATTTAGGCGATTGAAACATTTTATTTTTTTAATTTCTTGTCTTTGGAAAACTGCTGCTCTGATTTCTTACAGTCCTTTGTGACTTGTCTTTGGAAAACTGCTGCTCTGATTTCTTACAGTCCTTTGTGACTGAAGCACACTCGCCACCATCTTTGTCCAAGTTGAACTATTCTTTCACACTTCCATTTAGCAGCTTTTATTTCGTGTTTTCCAGTGTGAAATTTTCATCTGCTGTACTGGATTCTATGCCCATCCAATAAGGCAGATAAACTTTTGGTAAACCTCTCGACAGAATGTGTATAATTAGTCCATTATCAACTGGCTTGCCCATGCTGCATAGTTTTTTTGACTAAATCCAGAATATGGGCAACCTAATTCTGACCATTTCCTTTACAAGCAGATAATAAGGTGTCCCACCTAGCATCCCAGTGATCCATTCATCTGGTTTTATTCTTATCAGCAAACAATTTTTCTAGGGTGTCCTGAGCTAATTTTGCCTTTGTTGTGTTTTCCATATGTGCATACAGAGATTTGTTGATATGCAAAAGAATAAGTGTCCATGTGTTGTTACTGACTATCTCTTTAGCTACAAATGTCTCAACTGCCGAATTATTAGCAGCTCTGGGAAGTGGAACTGTCATAGAGGAGTGGTGCACATGTGCCTCTTTGGATGCACACTTGTCTCAGACCCAGCATCAATTAAGAATAGGTCACTGGATTTCCTGTCCTTTACAAACAGTCAAGATGAGCCTGCAACTGCTGACAGTATTGCATTTCTGCTGCACTTCAAACGTTTTGAGTGGCCTGCATGACTGCGTGTGCCTATTGGCATTCATCAGTTGAGTTTGGGTAGAGACATGGGCTTGTCCATTGTCTTTCTGCCTCACCTAAGCATCAATAGGCCAACAATATTTTAAATTCTGTCATTTACTATTAAAGGCTTGAAAATGGTTGTTATCTTCCTGTCTCTGTAGCCTGGCATTCATCCTAGCTAACTTGTTCATACATGGCTCTTTCCCCAGCACTTCCGTTTGTGGCAAAGCAATGCATGAGTCCAGCCTCCTTGCCACTGCAAGTGTCAGAATGTGAAGTTTTGTGCCTCACAGCATAACCTCTTCAACTGCTGCACAAGAATTATTGCCCGTACATGCAATGGCGATAGCATGTGTCTTGTGCACCAAATCATCACTAGGACGCTCTGTGAAGATGGATAGAATAGAACTAACATTTTGGGCAATGTTTGTAAACAAAAAATCTTCATCCTCTAGTTAGATAGGAGCTTACAGGTCACCAGCATTTGCAGTAAACAATGTACTTATGAGGAAGAACCACTGGTAAAAGGATCACTTTCAATAATTCTGTGTAGTTGCTACTCTGGTGGTAACATAAAATGGTGGAGCACTGCCTCTTTAAAAACAACATATGGCTGTTGGTGGAAAACCTCACCCAAAAGCTCGATAACACTCAAATCCAGCTGTAATAGAACCAACGTAAATTGATTTGTGTTCAACATCAGTCCATGTAAATGAAAGATGCTCTCAGCCAATAGGAACAGAGTTTCCCTCTCTCCCCTTCTTAAAACCCAATTGCCTCTCATTCCAGGTCTGTACATCATAGTTAAAGGATAAAGTGCTATTAGCAGGGTCCAGCCCCTGCCCGTGGCCAGAATAAAAACATAGGTAGACTGTTTTGTTTGAAAGTAAGTATATGTCTGTCAGTTATTAATAATAATGCTGTTGTTAATATACTTCTCTATACTTATGTTTTGTTATTTTTCCCAGCAATGCAATAAGTAACTGATCTAGAACTAGCAGAACTGCAAGTGTTGCCTACACCACTATATAAACAGGAGTCCATAGTCAGTCTTCCAGATTTATCAGACCTGCTACCACCACCACCACCACCACCACCACCACACTTGACACTACTGGAACTTCCTCAAATCGCTGAATCTCAGTTAAGTGCCAGCAGAACACTGCTATTTGCCAGTACATATAATTTGACTGCCACTGGCTCTAAAATGTGTGAATGTTGGCCTAACACCTGACAGTGACTCTGATCTAGTAATTTAAGTAGAAAACATTCAACACATTTTGATTTCAGTGCAGTATTTGTGATATGAATGGGACTATCTATGTGTCTATGTATCTATGTATCTATGTGTCCACAACTCATGGTCTCACAGTAGCATTCTCGCTTCCCGAGCACGGGGTCCCCGGTTTGATTCCCGTCGGGGTCAGGGATTTTTCCTGCATCAAGATGACTGGGTGTTGTGTCGTCTTCATCATCATCATTCATCTCCATTACGGTCGGAGGAAGGCAATGGCAAACCATCTCCACTAGGACCTTGCCTAGTAAGGTGGCGCGGGTCTCCCGCGTCTCTCCCCTACGCTCTGTAAAGAAGTATGGGACTCATCATCATCGTCATCATCTGTGCAGTATGATAGAGCATACAGTGAATAATATGGTGGTGGAGTATGATCCATCCCATATACATATCAACATCCATATGTTTGGGAGTAAAGTTTCAGTAGTTGATACATATAGAGAAGCTGTACCTGAATTAACATCAGGGACACATACATTTACATAAAACATTCTGATGTTGTGAATTTGAATGATCTATGCTGTGTATTAATGATTACTTTGAAGAGACTAAGCCATTGGTGTTGATATTTTGGAGCTGCATTCTATGATTTTGTAGAATATGTATCCAGGCATAGTGTAAATATGGGGCAACCAGAACAGTGTATAAATACCTGTATTCATCCAGTGCCAAAAGTGGGATGTGTTGAGCTTTTAACTATAAAATCACTAAAAGGGAATTTAAGGATTAAGTTCCTATGTATTATGTGGCTCCTGTAGGCCTGAATATGATTCAAGCCAAATTTAAGGAGTATAGAAAGTAATATCTAGCTAAATATTTCAGAAATGAATGATTGTAAGGATGCTGGTGTGGAATGGTGTCATCGGCAGGGAACCTAATGATCACCTTTCCACTTGGCCTAATGTAAGCATGTAGGTTGCCACACGTAGCACTTCAAGAGATTTTGAAACATTGCACTACACGTTGTGACATACCACCTAACGAGTTACACGAATTGTCACACGCAAGCAGCACTAATGTGGTATCACCACTAACGATGACAGACAAACCACAAATGTCATTAGGATGAATGTGGGTAGACAGCTTGTAAGTGGCGCCTGCTAACGGAGAGGTATGCTGAGCCGGTGGGGTGGGGAAACCGTAGCTCGGTGAGGGCGGTGCGCGAATAAACAGCTGACGGCGGTAAATCAAAAACATTAACCTGCACCTGGGAAGTTAGCTGCCCAAGCGAGGAGGGGGATGAATGTGCACTTGAATTAACACAGTTAGAGCTGGCGGGAGCGTGGACACTGTACAGTTTATGTGGCACGAAGTCACAAATGCACTCGGGCCCAAGAACTCTGTAGTGGCACCGACTAACCTCGTGTATTGCCGAGGCGTCGTCTGCTGCAAGTTGCTGCCGTGCCGAAGATAACTCATTACTTAAGTTGTTGGGGCGACGGTGTAGCTCAAGTTGTTCCAAGCGCAGGTGTGTAGTATCGACACGCTCCATGAGCCAGTTATTGGTCCATGACAAGAGCTTGGAGGAGGGGTTATTACACTTCCTAGCAAGGTGGACCTGTTTAGCAGTACTATTGACACTAAACGAAGCACACGGGATGTGTTCCTGCGTAGGGTGGTAGAACACTGTATTCTTGATGAGGTCAGGCCACAGTTTGTGGTGTCGTAGAAAGTCGATGCCCAAAATGGGATCGTTGATGTCAGCCACCAGGAAGGACCACTTCAGGTTGCACACAGGCGAGAGGGACACTGCATATGAAGTAGAACCTAAGCATGACAAACTAGATGAGTTTACAGCATGTAGGACAGTTTTGTGTAGTATGATCTTTTCGACAGCAATTCGAGATGGAAGTAGGGAAACATCTGCACCCTTGTCGATGAGAAAGTTTATGCCAGAGTTGAAGTTGCGGATGTAGACTCGTCCATTCGAAGCATTAGTGTTGGACACAGAATGGAGTGTGATACGGCGCCTGTTGTTTATGTCGCAGGAGGTGGCACCGCTGCCTACCTGCAGATGAAGTTTGGGTAGGAGCACGGCGGTTTACAATTTCGTGCTTGTTCCCCTAATTTTGCATGGAAGAAACAGTATTTATGGGTGAGTGTCTGCTCCTGCGAGTGGTCAGATGGAGGCAGCCCAGAATCTTCCACAGAGTCAGATATGCTGTTGTTGACAGACTTAGTTTTAGTGGGACGTCCACGTTGGGGCCCTGGTTGTGGTTGAAAACTGGCGTAGCTGCCGGACTGCTGGGCAAGGCGTTCACGTAGTAGAGCGGAGTAAGCTCAGCTGGTGGCGTGCAAGCATTCGCTATTTGGTCTATCTTTATAGGCAGAGATGGCCGTTTGAACAGACAGATGCAGCTTTTCTGTCCAAATCTCAGTGAGCATGGCGTCTGGCATGTCACATTCATCGGTGAGAAGTTGAAGGCATCGCCACAGCTGGGACAGAGATCTGTCGCCAAGGCGTTCTTCATAGACAAGCTGTCGAACGTTTTCTCTTCTTGTCTTGGAGACACGTTCCAGTATTGCTTGTTTAGCTGCAGCATACTTCTCGTTCAGAGGAGGTGACTTAACCAGGTCATAAATTAAGTCGACACGGTCGTGGAGGTGGTTCGTGAGGCATGTGAAACGGGCATTGTCATCAAGTGCACAGACACTGAAAGTTTGCTCGACCAGGTTGAACCAGAATTCCGGGTGAGCAGGTTCGAATGCCAGAAGTTTTGGTAGATTCGACGAACTGGTGCTCGAAGAATGCGGGCTGCTGCTCACAGACGCTGGAGTAGGCAAGTCAAAGTTAACTCTGCGTCGTGAGGGCGGTAGAGAGGAAGCAGACGTGCCGGCTGTTTTCATGGTAGCTGGAGGGGAAGCGAAATCTGTTAGCAGGAAGCCCAGCGTGTAGTGAAGCAGGACCGGTTGTTGCGACGGAAGGTCAAAGTGGTCACGGCAGTTGCTTGACAGGTTATTATGCAACTGGTCCTCCACATCTGCAGCGAAATTGTCCCTCACAGAATCACTGATGAGCTTGGTGGAACGTGACGCGCTCAGATTACTGCACTGATGAACACTCGGAGTAACAGGCTGGCGAATGTCATTCACATAGTGTTCAACTGGTGTGGAGTGATACACATGTGGAGCTTGCACATTCAAAAAGGTGTCCTGTTGTGGCACAATATGAAAACTATGCTCCCCACTATTTACAGTACTTGCATTAAAGTTCGGTATCAGTGTGTAGTGGTTTCTTGTACTGCTGTGCGGTGAAAACTGAAGCACTTCAGGGCTAACAAAGCTGGAGTTGGAGACCGCTGGCGTCATGTTCAGAACCACTGCACCTGACGAGGTCCCTGGGTTCTCGAGGCTATAGGACTGTGGAAATTCATGTTGGGCACTGACTACAGCTGGTGCGCTTGAATTTAGTTGCTGTTGCTTGTGAAAACCGGGCGGCAGTGGCGTGTTGTAGAAGGCCATTGTGTAGTGGACAAAGGTCGATGCGGAACGTGGAAGCCGGTGTGGTAGTCACTTTGTACTCGGTTTGTCGGATTATTCGAACTTCGGGGTCACCACTGAAGGAGATCTCAAAGTGGTAAGGTAATGACACAGTTCTCTCTTCTAATCATCAATACTTTTATTACACGACAAACGTACAAGTTGAAGACTAGGTTGGAACTGAGGTCCCGGAAGTATACAAAACAAAGCTCAACTCGAAGACATAGTACACAAATGATGTTCTGGCCTATCGATCCATGGATCGACGCCACAGCATAATGCGTCCTCGGCTCGCTACTGAAGTACCGCACACACATGCGTCAGCAGTGTGCCTGCTCCCCAGATAAGATTATGAAAGTCTCAGCTGGTCTCTTGGTGACTACTGCAGTTTTCTTTTTCACACTGTGCAGCAGTGTAGTTATTCAACAATATGCTTCCATTTTAGCAAGATGCAAATCACATAAACTGTATATGATCCAAGTGTCCAAACATTAATATGAGATATGTTTACTGGTGTGTGTAAACCAGTAAGTGAAGAGAGGAAAAAAAAAAAATAAATAAATAAATTAAAAAAAAAAAAAAAAAAAAATTAAAAAAAAATAAAAAAAAAATAAAATAAAAAAACACAAAAAAATAAAGTTGTTATATTAACTTAAGTATGTTGTTAAATTAACCTAATTATATCATGTATTGGAAAATTCGACTCGTTCCACATCATTACGAAATATCGTATTCATGATCCATGGAACTAGTATTAATCTAATCTAATCTAATCTAATCTAATCTAATCAGTGCTCTCTGGCAGACTTAAAAAGATCCTTAAGTACAATTAACCTACCACAACACAATATTTAAACAAATAAACTCCTGCTACATGTCACATCTGCATCACCCCTACATTACTAGTGTGTGTAAAACCAAGCATGTTGTCCTATCAACAGAATTACTGTGTTTTGGATAAAATAATTTTGGGTATTGGGCCTCAACATTGTAACTACTAAAACAGCTAACTTGCCGATGTTTCAAATGACTTGCGGCAGTCCTCTTCCGGGTGGTTCACTGCTGTATACTGGTGAATGTCTTTCTTTACATACTGTTATTTTCAGTTATCTAGTGGCTACCAATGTCTCATATCTGTGATGTCATTGGACAATTTAAAGAAATTGTTATGGCAGTGGCTGTATGGTACACTATTGCCTATGCCGGAAGGCAACTCTAGTAGAGATGACTGTATCAGTTTTCTGTTACCCTTGCCACTCTGGTAATGATTGGTCAGCAACCCTTGTTGGTGGTTGGAATGCAATAGCAAATCGGCAGCTTGTTTCCAGGGAATGGTGTTTTCCTGCAGTGAGGTTTTATGGCTGCATGGCAGTTCTCTCACGGTTGCTGTCTACACTGCCAAACCCCAGCCAAATGGTGCCGCTGGCCAGTGAACACACATGATCCACTGGGCTGGAATTGCTGGCAGCCAGACCCCAGGTAACTTGTAACCGTACTCTCTGTTCATGTTGTTAGTATGTTTAATTATTTCAGTAGCCTCGCTTATTTTCCATTGCTGCAAACACAGCTGGTGAGGAAGCACGCAAGGTTCTTGAAACTTGGTAGGATGGCCGCATTGCTAATGATGTTCCACTTCAGCTGACTTGTTAATCTGTCCCAGTCATATGTAACTTTCATGCTAGAAAATGGGAGTGTTAATGGGTCTCCTGGTTTCACCAACATAGATTTTGTGGCATTCACACCAAAGTTCATACACATGTGCAATGAGGAGAGCATTCACGGGATCCTTAGTGAGTGTCAACAAATCTTGCGACCACTCTGATATGTAGGTCTCATTCCTGCGTGATACAGAACCTTGCCTACATGGTTGCTGATGTCTCTCACATAGCAATAACTTATATCAGAATCTAATGATGTCATGTAATTTTCTGTAAGCATTACAAATCATGACCACGGCCCAGTATTCCAAAACACATACATAAAATAAGATACTTGAATGTTTAGGAAATGCTGCTATGCATCATTTAGCAAGAAATGTGTATCGTGTCCATATTATCCTCACTTTATTAGTGTGGTGTCACTATAACATTGCCTTAGTATAATAAACAATGGCAAACTGGAGTATTTTCACATAGTACACATTGATATTTACAATATTTTACCTATTTGTTTTCTCCATACTATTCCAAAGTCACATGCACAAAAAAACAAGGCTCGACAACAAGCGTGCTGCAGGACTTAAAACTATTACTATGAATAACAGATAACAGCCTACAGAACATACTTTAACTACCATATCACAAAATGCAGTTGGTGAATAGCTACACTACAGCAAAGTGATGGTCTACCTGGTATAAAGCTGCTGTTTCTGAATACTGAGCTGCTGTTGTCATCAATGTCAGCATCACATTTGAAACCTCCACAATGGCATATCTTGACTATTAAGGTGAGGTTATTCTGTATAACATAAAATCTAAATGCATATGGTTGTATGTTTATCCTCAGATTATGGCTTCAACACAGCAGAAAAGGATTGAAGATCCTCAATACAACAGTCTGAATGCAAAGCTTTCACACTATAAATGATGTATATTATCTCAATATTTCTCAAATATATATGTGCAATGTGCAACAGTCAAATGTCTTCTGTGTTTATTTATTTAGTCCTTTGATCATATGTAGTATGACATGCAAGATGATATTGGACTTACGTCTAGTCATTACAGATAACAGTTTTCAAGATTATATATAGTTCTACATGTTATACATTACAAAAGTTGCAGATCTATACAGTTATTGCAGTTCAAGTATTCAATTACTGAAAAGAAGCAATTGGGCTGTACATATTCTCAAACAGATCTTTCAAAAGCATTAACTTCTAGTATACAGGGTGGTCCATTGATCATGACTGGGCCAAATATCTCATGAAATAAGTGTCAAATGAAAAACTACAATGAACAAAAATTGTCTAGCTTGAAGGGGGAAACCAGATGGCACTATGGTTGGCCCGCTAGATGGTGCTGCCATAGGTCAAACGGATATAAACTGCGTTTTTTTAAAAATAGAAACCCCTATTTTTTATTACATATTCATGTAGTATGTAAAGAAATATGAATGTTTTAGTTGGACCACTTTTTTTGCTTTGTGATAGATGGTGCTGTAATAGCCACAAACATATGGCTCACAATTTTAGATGAACAGTTGGTAACAGGAAGGTTTTTTAAATTAAAATACAGAATGTAGATACGTTTGAACATTTTATTTTGGTTGTGCCATGTGATACATGTAACTTTGTGAACTTATCATTTCTGAGAATGGATCCTGTTACAGCGTGATTACCTGTAAATACCACATTAATGCAATAAATGCTCAAAATGATGTCCATCAACCTCAGTGCATTTAGCAATACATCTAATGACATTCCTCTCAACAGCGAGTAGTTCGCCTTCCCTAATGTTCGCACATGCATTGACAATGCATTGATGCATGTTGTCAGGGGTTGTCAGTGGTTCACGATAGCAAATATCCTTTAACTTTCCCCACTGAAAGAAATCCAAGGACGTCAGATCCGGTGAACGTATGGTGCTTCAACGACCAATCCACCTGTCATGAAATATGCTATTCAATACCACTTCAACCGCACGTGAGCTTTTTGCCGGACATCCATCATGTTGGAAGTACATCATCATTCTATCATGCAGTGAAACATCTTGTAGTAACATCGGTAGAACATTACATATGAAATCAGCATACATTGCACCATTTAGATTGCCATCGATAAAATGGGGGCCAATTATCCTTCCTCCCATAATGCCGCACCATACATTAACCCGCCAAGGTCGCTGATGTAACACTTGCCGCAGCCATCATGGATTTTCCGTTGCCTAATAGTGCATATTATGTCGGTTTACATTACCGCTGTTGGTGAATGATGCTTCGTTGCTAAATCGAACATCCCGTAATTTCTCTTGTGCCCAGTAGCAGAACTGTACACAACATTTGAAGTTGTCGCCACGCAATTCCTGGTGCATAGAAATATGGCACGGGTGCAATCGATGTTGATGTAGCATTCTCAACACCAATGTTTTTGAGATTCCTGATTCTCGAGCACTTTGTCTGCTACTGATGTGCAGATTAGCTGTGACAGCAGCTAAAACACATACTTGGGCATCATCATTTGTTGCAGGCCACGGTTGACATTTCACATGTGGCTGAACACTTCCTGTTTCCTACAATAATGTAACTATCCGGGGAACGGTCTGGACACTTGGATGATGTCATCTAGGATACCGAGCAGCGTACATACATAGCACATGCCCATTGGGCATTTTGATCACAATAGCCATACATCAACACAATATCAACCTTTTCCGCAATTGGTAAACAGTCCATTTTAACACGGGTAATCTATCACAAAGCAAATACTGTCCGCACTAGCGGAATGTTACATGATACCACATACTCATACATTTGTGACTATTACAGCACCATCTATCACAAATCAAAAAAAGTGGTCCAACTAAAACATTCATATTTCTTTATGTACTACACGAATATGTAATAAAAAATGGGAGTTCCTATTTAAAAAAACGCAGTTGATATCCGTTTGACCTATGACAGCGCCATCTAGCGGGCCAACCATAGCGCCATCTGGTTTCCCCCTTCAAGCTAGATGAGTTTCGTTCTTGTAGTTTTTTCGTTTGATGCTTATTTTATGAGATATTTGGCCCGGTAACTATCAATGGACCACCCTGTATATTTTACAGTGTGTTCAGCTTAAAAGAGGTTACGTGACTTATTTTATTCTATAAGAAATATTTTTATTGGCAGACTTACATATTAAGTTAGTATAAATTGCAGCATGTGTTTGAAGTGTTGTCCATCCATTTCTATGCACTTGTGGACACAGTTGACTATGCTCCTGGCTACTCTTGTTAGCCTTACAATGTCAATTTTGTTGATGGCTTTTGTGATATTTGTCTTTAATTCCTGCAGGGTATGTGGATTGCTGCTGTAAACAATATCTTTTAAGTAGCCCATCAGAAAGAAGTCTGGACTACTAAGATCATGGTGGGCACAATCGTGTTGAAATGATTCTTTCACCAAAAAAATTCTGTAGTATCTCCTTAGTAGAGCAAGCTCCATGGCATGTAGTGCTGACAAGCTGCAGCAGCAGTCACACTTATCCTCTTGCGCTAAGGATATGAATTGTTGGATAATGTCTTTATGGATGGCAGCATCCACAGATGTTTTAAAAAATTCCTGTTGTTCATCACATTGAAATAACACTTCAGACACCAATTTTTTTGGGTGTAGGGGAGACTCAGTGAAAGTGTAGGGGGTGGCAGTACCCCAGGTCTGGTAGTTCTGGCTATTAACATACCCAACAAGACGAAACCAAGCTTTGTTTGTTAAAAACTCTTGTTCTAAAATGACGATGTTCCCTCTAATAAAGGTCCTGAACCATTGACAGCAGTGAACAATTCTGACATAATCAGCATTATTGAGCTCATGGAAAACCTCCATGTGGAATGCATAACATTTCAGTATTCTTCTCACTGCAATGTGGGCTGAACCAATTGAAATATTCTTTCCCTGGCTTACTTTACACAAAGATATACAGGGAAATGTTGTAACTGCTGCTTTAATATCCTTAATGACCTGGATCATGAAAACAGACCTTTGTCTAACACCTTTCTTGTTGAACACTGAACTTGTTTCACGAAATTTCTAAATAACACTTTCCACTGGTGCTTCCTTTTCAGATTTCTCCATGAACTTTCACTGACACACACACACACACACACACACACACACACACACACACACACACACACAAACACACACAAATTAATCTTACACACACACACACACAAATTAATCTTTGTTCCATAGGTCATGAATGTGACATTTTGTAATGATGTGGAATATGTCACTTTAACATAAGTTTTCTTTACACAGAATAATTAACTAATTTTTTTCTTTTTTCTTTTTTTATTTTTTTTTTTATTTTTTACAGTTACTACGTTATATTTACGAATTCATCTATTGAGTAGAAGGAGATGTAATTCAGAAATTATTTTAATTTGCTTTTAAATGTTTGTTGGCTATCTGTCAGACTTTTAATACTATTTGGTAAATGACCAAAGATTTTTGTGGCAGCATAATTCGCTCCTTTCTGTGCCAAAGTGAGATTTAATCCAGAATAGTGAAGATCATCCTTTCTTATAGTGTTGCAGCTATGCACTTTGCTGTTATTTTTGAATTGGGATGGGTTATTAATGACAAATTTCATAAGTGTATATACGTATTGCAAAGGTACTGTAAATATCCTGAGTTCCTTAAATAAATGTCTGGAAGGTGATCTTGGGTAGGCTCCAGCTATTATTCTGATTACACGCTTTTGTGCAATGAGTAATTTCTCTCTTAATGATGAATCACCCCAAAATGATGCCATATGAAAGCAGTGAATGAAAATAGGTACAGTAGGCTAATTTACTGATATGTATATCACCAAAATTTGCAGTAACCCTAATAGCATAAATAGCTGAACCTAACCATTTCAGCAGATCATCAATGTGTTTCTTCCAAATCAATTTCTCATCAGTGCACACGCCCAGAAATTTTGAGTATTCTGCATTAGCAACGGACTTCTGTTTGTAACCTAGATTTATCAGTGGTGTTATGCCATTTACTGTACAGAATTGTATGTAATGTGTTTTCTCAAAATTTAATGAGAGTCCATTTGCAGAGAACCACTTAATAATTTTCTGAAGGACATTATTTCAATTTGCTCAGGTGATTCTGCCTTGTTGGGTGTGATTACTATACTTGTATCATCATTAAAAAGAACTAGTTTTGCATCTTAATGAAAATAGAGTGGCAAGTCGTTAATACATAATAAGAACAATAAGGGACCCAAGACTGAACCCTGTGTGACACCATTCTTGATACTTCCCCAGTTAGAGGAGTCTGCTGATTTTTGCAGTCTATCTGTACTGTTAATTTCAACCTTCTGCATTTTTCCAGTTAAGTATGAATCAAACCATATGTGCACTGTCCCACTCATACTACAAGTCTTAAGCTTATCTAGAAGAATTTCATTATTCACACAATCAAAAGCTTTTGAGGGATCTCAAAATATCCCAATGGGTGATGTTCAGTTATTCAATGCATTTAATATGTGATCAGTGAAAGCATGTATAGCATTTTCTGTTGAAAAGTCTTTCTGAAAACCAAATTGACATTTTGTTAGTATTTCATTTTTACAAATATGTGATGCTACTCTTGAATACATTACTTTTTCAAGAATTTTGGATAAAGCTATCAGAAGTAAGATTGGGCAGTAACTGTTAGCATCTGTCCTATCTCCTTTTTTATGCAATGGTTTAACAATAGTCTATTTCAGTCTATCTGGAAAAATTCTCTGTTTCAGTGAGCTACTACTTTTGTGGCTGAGTTGTTGAGAACAAGCTTTTAGCACTCTGTTGGAAATGCCATCAATTCCATGTGAGCTTTTACTTTTGAGTGAATTTATTATTTTCCTAATTTCAGTAGGAGAGGTGGGTTGAATTTCAATTTTATCAAATTGCATAGAAACTGCCTCTTCCGTATACTGCCTTGCATTTTCTAATGAATAGCTGGATCCTATTTTCTCTACAACATTTAAAATGGCTATTAAAATGTTTTCTACTTCTGACTTCTTGTTAACAAACTTTTCATTGTTTTTGATAGAAATACAGTCTTCTTGTGCTGTCAGTTGCCCTGTTTCCCTTTTATTAATTTTCCAAATTGTCTTAATTTTATTATCAGATGTGCTAATCTCAGACATAATGCACATACTTCTGGACTTTTTAATAACTTTTCTTAATACAGTGCAGCAGTTTTTATAATGTTTCACTATTTTGGAGTCATTACTCCTTCTAGCTAAAAGATACATTTTCCTTTTCTGTTTCCAAGATATTATTATCCCTTTAGTAAGCCATGGCTTTTTACATGATTTCTTACAATTATATTTCACTGTTTTCTTAGGGAAACTGTTTTCAAATTTACTCACAAAGGTATCATGATATAGGTTAAATTTTAAATTAGCATCATGTTCCCTGTACACTTTATCCCAGTCTAACTGTTGCAAGCTTTCCCTAAAATTTTGAATTGTTAAATCGTTAATTGAATGCACTATTTTGGAGGACTGTTTTGCATTAATGTATGGAGCTATATCTCATACTGTAACTAGTTGTGCATTATGATCAGACAGACCATTCTTAACAGGAAAAGTTTTAATTTGATTAAAATTATCTTGGTCTATGAAAGCTTTATCTATCAGTGTGCTGCTTTCCAGTACCACCCAAGTAGGAAAATCAATAACTGATGTCAAATTGAAAGAACCAAGTAATACTTCAAAGTCAAGCTTTCCATCAGACTCTTTCAGAAAATCTACATAGAAATCCACACAAACAATAATTTGCTTTCCTCAGTCTGACAGATAGCACAACAAAGAATCTGAGTTTTTCAAAATTAGTTCAAAATTTCCCAATGGGGACCTATACACAGCTAAAATTGCCATTATTTAGTTTAAGCACACATGCACATGCTTCTATATGTTGCTCTATGCAAAATTTTTGAATTTCCAAATTTCTCACACTATGACAGATTTTAACATATGTAATTCCTCCTCTCTCCATAGTGTCTCTACTTACATGTGCTGAAAGCTTATATCCACCTACATTTACCATTTCCATACCCGTGACTATATGATATTCAGACAGGCATAGTAGACCTATGCCACCCTTAGTTTCTAAATCTTCTAAACAAACAAGAAGCTCATCTACTTTGTTTTTTAATCCCCCTGATATTCTGATGCAATATACTAACATTATTTTTCACTGTGCTTTTATGTTAATCTTGTGACATACTAACATTATTTTTCACTGTACTGTTATGAGAATCTTGTGATATTTTAACATCTCTAGTACCTGCCCCTCTGAAGTTCTCATTAAGCTTAATTTCAATCAATGTATGATGATTGGACACTGATCTTAGTTTCAGTGCCCCCCCTCCCCCTTAAAGATTTTGCTATCATCCCATCCAGTTTAACCTTACCTTTCCTATTGAGATGCAGGCCATGTCTTGTGAAGTCCAACCTATCAATACCATCAACAGGAACCAAACCTATGCCTGACAAAGTAGCCGCCCTAAGCAGCTGATCTAGCTCCATATTGACCCTCCTGACAGAGCTGTTCAATTGGGGCCGATCATACTGCATGAAAGCAGGAACCAAGCCAACATTTGTATGGTTCATTGCAGATGCTATTTTTACAAGGTCATGCTCAATATTGTAGCCCTGATCCCTATCAATACTGTTTCCCGCTCCACCCACTATCACAACATGATCCAGCTTTGTAAAACCCTTGCACAATGATCCTGCATCCTCTGTCACTTGGCTAAGACGTGCACTGGACTTGAAAATACTTGTGTCCTGGTACCTGTCACCTAATATTTCCTGCAAGATCCAGCCCACACCTCTTCCATGGCTACTACCTAACAACAGAACTTTCCTCCTACTTTCCACTTTTTTGCAACAGTTGGTGTCCTAGTGAAAGTCTCTTGAGTGCTGAATACACTTACATCTACATACTTGAGCCTCTTCCTTAGTTGACTGAGGTAGGAAGGCAAATCTATTGTTTGTGCCAATGATGAAACTGTCATATACTGTTCTCTTTCTGTGGCCTCTGTTCCTTGCTACCATTTCCCACCTGTCTTCACCATTCTTCCCCCTTAACCTCATTAGTTCCTCCCTAGCACTATCCAGTTCAGCCTGAAGGGCTCTAATCTTCCCTTTCTGTTCCAATATTTTCCTATCCCTTGAACATAATCTGTAGTACCATGGAAGAGACCCATTTACTTCCCCGATTCCCATGCCACTACATTCAACCCAATGTAACCATCTGCTGCAACAGCTGCACAGAACCCCAGAAATGACTTTCCTATGGCAGCTCAAACACTTCTCATTCATGGTTGTTTACAATATTTTTACAAAATTTATCTGGGCAATAACAATAATATTCTATTAACTACAAATCTCACATAACAAGATTTCATCACAGAAGAAGTTTCAATCACAAGTACACATTCCTTGACAGTTAAGTGCAGTTTAAGAAACACCATACATGATTACACAACCTTGTTCAAAAGCTAGTCCTCAACAATTACTTTTTCAACTTAAGCGTGCAAGCAAAAAATAACCCTTCTGCTCTAGCTTCAATCATACCAACAATATGAACACTATTTCACCCATCTCCAATATATGCATTTCAAAAACAATATTCATTCAATATAAACTAATGAAAGATGGGGCCCCTTTTAAGTCAAACACTCTGTATATCATTTGGCAACTTATTGAATAGTTTTATTCCATGTAGCATGTAACCTTCTGATACAAACTTGTATGGGCTTTATATAAATGCAAGCTACCTTTTAATCTGGTGTTGTGATTATGAAAATCACATTTTTTTTTCTAGGACTGATATCATTTCCAATTAAATTTATTAATATAAATTAGTGTGTCAAGAATAAACATGATTGCTAGTGGTAGCACTTTCAGTATTTTAAATATCAGTTTACATCTCTCTCTCCCTCTCTTTGGGAGGGGGGGAGTCTGATCGTCCCCAAAACTGCTGGTCAATTCCTTCAGAATATGAGTCCATATTTTTTTAGATGTGCATTAAAATATGTGTAATATGCAGATATTGGAGCCTATTCATTTATGTATTCTTTTAGAGACCTTAAAAGATGGCAGCCTGTACTCTGCTTGGCATTAATGTGTTCAGTATGTTTGTCCAATTTTAAGTCACTTTGATTTCAAATGCCAAGAAATGTTGTTACTTCTTTATTTATTTTATTTATTTATTTATTGATGATGATATCTGAATAATGCAGGGTGGTGTTTTGAGAGTATTGGAAATTTAATGCTAATATTTTCCTGTTGTTTATTATAAGCTGGTTCATTGTTGACCATTTACTTTCTTGATTTGTAACAGAGTTTACTTCATGTTGAATATCATCATTGCTGCTGTTTTTACTAATATAATTGTGTCATCAGCAAATTGAATTATTTTGTCTGATTCAACATGGACATTCAGAACAACAATATATTTCAGGTAAAGAACAGTTCCCATTACTAACACTTGAGGTACCACACAGGTGGCTGGATCTTCCTCTGACAGGTATTCTTCCTTTTTCATCTACACTCCTGGAAATTGAAATAAGAACACCGTGAGTTCATTGTCCCAGGAAGGGGAAACTTTATTGACACATTCCTGGGGTCAGATACATCACATGATCACACTGACAGAACCACAGGCACATAGAAACAGGCAACAGAGCATGCACAATGTCGGCACTAGTACAGTGTATATCCACCTTTCGCAGCAATGCAGGCTGCTATTCTCCCATGGAGACGACCGTAGAGATGCTGGATGTAGTCCTGTGGAACGGCTTGCCATGCCATTTCCACCTGGCGCCTCAGTTGGACCAGCGTTCGTGCTGGACGTGCAGACCGCGTGAGACGACGCTTCATCCAGTCCCAAACATGCTCAATGGGGGACAGATCCGGAGATCTTGCTGGCCAGGGTAGTTGACTTACACCTTCTAGAGCACGTTGTGTGGCACGGGATACATGCGGACGTGCATTGTCCTGTTGGAACAGCAAGTTCCCTTGCCGGTCTAGGAATGGTAGAACGATGGGTTCGATGACGGTTTGGATGTACCGTGCACTATTCAGTGTCCCCTCGACAATCACCAGTGGTGTACGGCCAGTGTAGGAGATCGCTCCCCACACCATGACGCCGGGTGTTGGCCCTGTGTGCCTCGGTCGTATGCAGTCCTGATTGTGGCGCTCACCTGCACGGCGCCAAACACGCATACGACCATCATTGGCACCAAGGCAGAAGCGACTCTCATCGCTGAAGACGACACGTCTCCATTTGTCCCTCCATTCACGCCTGTCGCGACACCACTGGAGGCGGGCTGCACGATGTTGGGGCGTGAGCGGAAGATGGCCTAACGGTGTGCGACCCCGTAGCCCAGCTTCATGGAGACGGTTGCGAATGATCCTCGCCGATACCCCAGGAGCAACAGTGTCCCTAATTTGCTGGGAAGTGGCGGTGAGGTCCCCTACGGCACTGCGTAGGATCCTACGGTCTTGGCGTGCATCCGTGCGTCGCTGCGGTCCGGTCCCAGGTCGACGGGCACATGCACCTTCCGCCGACCACTGGCGACAACATCGATGTACTGTGGAGACCTCACGCCCCACGTGTTGAGCAATTCGGCGGTACGTCCACCCGGCCTCCCGCATGCCCACTATACGCCCTCGCTCAAAGTCCGTCAACTGCACATATGGTTCACGTCCACGCTGTCGCGGCATGCTACCAGTGTTAAAGACTGCGATGGAGCTCCGTATGCCACGGCAAACTGGCTGACACTGACGGCGGCGGTGCACAAATGCTGCGCAGCTAGCGCCATTCGACGGCCAACACCGCGGTTCCTGGTGTGTCCGCTGTGCCGTGCGTGTGATCAATGCTTGTACAGCCCTCTCGCAGTGTCCGGAGCAAGTATGGTGGGTCTGACACACCGGTGTCAATGTGTTCTTTTTTCCATTTCCAGGAGTGTACATGTCTAATGCTCACTTTTTTCTTGGGGTTACTGAGAAATGAACAAATAGACCCATTTCATAATCCTGTAATGCCATAGTACTCAACCTTATTTAGAAGAGTTCTGTGGCTTAACATGTTGACAGCTTTATTTAAGTCTAAAAATATACCTGTTGTTTTCTGTTTTTCATCAAAATAAAACAGTGGTTATGGATTCATGGATTACTGTCTTCGTTGATTTCTTACTTTGGAAACCATGTTGAGAACCAGTTTTGTTTATATAGTTTATTAACTTTTTATACATCATTTTTTCCAATACTTTTGAAAAACAGGATGGTAATGTAATGGAGCGACAGTTAATCACTTCAACTTTGCCACCAGTTTTGAATATTGGAATAACTTTAGATGCTTTTTGCTAATTAGTAAAGATGCCCATCTCTAATGAGCAGTTACATAATGAATGATGGGGTGGGTAATATTTTGGAGGGAGAGCTGTAAGATTCTGGTGGGTATGCTAGCAACTCCTGCTGGGAACCACATCTTGTTTTTAGATCTGTAACAGCCTTGACTATATCCTCACTGCTTTCATGATCCACAAACACTGATAACTTACAGCTGCTGATCTTTTTTTCTGTTGGCCACTTGATAACCACACAGTATTCATTGGTGACTACCTAAGCACAACTGGAAGACTGACATTTGCAGTTAGCATATTCTGCAAAATGATGATAAATATTGACATAAGATACTTTAACATTACAGTATGTGGTTGAGTTGCTAGTAAGTAAGGCACAAGACTACAACATATACATTACAAAGCATGGCACTGCTTGTAAATACCCACACTTCCATTCTGGAATATATAAATACATAAGATGTCATAACATATTCTGCAAAGTGTTCAAAAATGTTAATCCTCTAGGTGAATCATGAGTGACAACATGATATTCCCCAATCATGTAATGTGGATTTAAAAGTAGTAATGTTACATATTATAATTTTAGCATTCATAACCAGAAGCAATGTCATAATCTTGTGATGAACTTGGAATACATATATTGTGGTTTGCAAGGATTGAGAAATAGTTGCTGTCATCTATCTGTAACCTATGCTTATACCACAGTACTCCTTTGCTATGTACAATATTCTCTGCACGTATGGATGTGAAGTGCTGGAAAGTGGTGGTAGATATTCCATGGTATATTCTGCAAAAATGAACATAACAAATAGACACCTATCGTATGTTAAACAAGTAACACACTACAACCAGTTATTACCGGTACCAAGTATACATTATCAGTGTATGTGATGTCATATAAGTTTGCCTCTAGTATTATTGTAGATAAATGATGGAGAAACCTGAGTAAAATCACTATAGATTGTCTGGCTTTTGCAGCTGATATGGCATTAGTTACTGACTCACTGGATAGCAGCAAAGAACAAATCACATAACTACAGAAACAAGCAGGCAAAACAAGGTTAAAAATATCATTTGGAAAAACACACTTCATGAGAAATACCAATGACGCCCCTCCAGATCTTAAAATTAATAACAACACAATATCTAAAACAAACTGTTTTAAATACCAGTACCAAGGAAAATGGATAACAAGCAATGAAACAGGCAAGACAGCCATAGAAAGCAGAGTACCTTACATAAAATGCATAAAATGGAAAGGGCATTTCAAATTACAAAAAAAAAAAAAAAAAAAAAAAAAAAAAAAAAAAAAAAAAAAAAAAAAAAAAAAAAAATTTAAACTAACAAGGCTTGGGGTGATAGAAAAACTGGAAATAGTTGAAAGAGGAATTCTAAGGAAAATATTGGGACCTAGAAGTAATAGTTATGTAAAATACAAATTAAGATAAAACACAGAGTTCTATTAGAAACCAGAAACCCGTAATGAGGAAAAGAAGACTAGTTCAATGGGCACATATGCCGAATGGGTAGTGACAGACTAAGCACGCCGGGCTTCAACTTACTGAACAGTTACAAATCTGAACCCATGTGATTCACCGGAAATGAAAAAGACATAAAAAAGGCTGAAATAAGAGCATGTTGAATAGATAACAGAATACTTTTTAGAGAAGCAACACAAAAGGCAGACTTTCAGGAAAGAAATAGGTCTGAAAAAGGAAGAAAGTGGACCATGGGAGAGAAGGAACAACACTCTTGGAGAATAAAAGAACTCTGAAAGTGACAAAAATTAAACACAAAGAAGTAAATCCAATGCTGATTTATCATACCCAACAAAAGGTTTATTCTCATCAATAAATAAATAAGTAAATAAAGCGGAAAGTCAAAAACTTGCTTGACATGTGCAGTATGTCTTGATTTTCATTTTATCTCAGCATACATTTATTAAGAGATGTGATAAAAATACCAAAATCCAATAAGCAACATGAAAATCATAGATAACAAATGGTCTATGGATAAAATATAGTTGCACCAAGGAGGTTGGAATAACTACCTTGAGGTGATGTGGCTCTCGGACCCCGAGGAATCATGATGTCATATCATATCATGATGTCGTCTCACGCTAGCCAATATCTCTGGTAGTTTTCAAACCATGGCTATTCTTTGAGCCAAGCATTTCTGTGGTGTTGGCTTGTGTGTTGTGGGTGTATGTATAATGGCGGATTTTGTCTTTTATGTGATATAAAGCATTTCAGTTACAGAAAACTTTGTATCATGCACTTTTCCTAGTGTGTTTATATAGAGCCAAATACGGAAGGTATGATGAAGTGCCTGCAGGATGACTGCAGTTTTCTTTCAACATCTTGGCTAATTTGAGAGCACTTATGCAGCCTTTTCAGTAGTTGCAGGGGCAACGGTCTGGATGATTGACTGATATGGCCTTGTAATATTAACCAAAATGGCCTTGCTGTGTTGGTACTGTGATTGGCCAAAAGCAAGCCCTAATTTTTCCTGAGGGCTGTATGGTTAAATGATGATAGCATCCTCTTGGGTAAAATATTCTGGAAGTAAAATAGTCCCCCATTTGGATCTCCTGATGGGGACTATTCAGGAGGACATCATTATCAGGAGAAAGAAAACTGGCAATCTATGGATCAGAGCATAGAATATCAGATCCCTTAATTGGGCAGGTAGGTTAGAAAATTTAAAAAGGGAATTGGATAGGTTAAAGCTAGATATAGTGGGAATTAGTGAAGCTCAGTGGCAGGAGGAACAAGACTTCTGGTCAGGTGAATACAGGGTTATAAATATAAAATCAAATAGGGGTAATGCAGGAGCAGGTTTAATAATGAATTTAAAAATAGGAGTGCTAGTAAGCTACTATGAACAGCATAGTGAACACAATATTGTAGCAAAGATAGACATGAAGTCCACAACTACCACAGTAGTACAAGTTTATATGCCAACTAGCTCCACAGATGACGAAGAGATTGAAGAAGTTTATGATGAGATAAAGGAAATTAGCATTATGCATTAAAGACACTAAACTAACAGACTTCGTACGTTTTTGGTTGAAAGAGATAAATAAGTAATATCTCCAAATACAAATAAGTTTTACATTCAGATGCCAGGAACACACTTGGAATCTGTCCTTTTAATTTATTTTATTTTATTTTTTGCGTGCATGGCCTTTTTGTGTCCTCTTACTAGTTTGACAAGTACATCTGCTTTACTTAATGAGATGAGGATATTTATGGCTTCAAGCAAAAAAAGAAAAAAAAATGTGGTGACAATGCAACCTGCAAACTTAGTTAATACACAGGTTGGAATTAAATCTGTAGATATGATCCACCAATCCAAATACAGTTTCAAGATTATCCACCAAACTTTACAATCCTAGGAAATAAGTACAATGATTTGGACGTCATGGCATGTATTGATAAACCAGATGTTTCAGTTATTACTGAGCACTGGTATACCAAAGAATAAGCTTATTATGCACCCATTAACAAAGAATATCTGCTTATCTTTCAGCAGGGAGATAAAGCCTTATGGTGATGTTTCAATATTTGCCAAAAGTGGTAATAATTAGTGCCCCAAAGATGTAAGTTCTTTAAGTGTTGAAGGTGTCACTGAACTTTATGCAATAAACTATAGATGGGAAAGAAAACATAATTTTGGATATAGATAGACCTCCATCTGTGAGTATAGATATTTTTTAGCTAATCTCTATCAATTGCTTGTAGAGAGATAGTAAATACTCTAGGAAAATGGCTGGGTAAATATGCTGATAATTTTTCATGGTCTAATCTTATCTAACAGGAATCAATTTTTACTGGTAAAATGGTGAGTGGCACACACAGATCTAACATTGCTGATACGTAATACAGGGTACCCAGGGCTCTGTTCTGGGATGCCTTCTTTTCTTGATTTATGTAAATGACTTAAAATACTGCATCCCAAATTCAAAAGTAGTTCCGTATGCTGGTGCTACATCTACTGTGCACAAGCATAGAGATCGTGAGCAACTACAAATACTAAGAAACTGTATTACAAATGAAATAATGCTGAACTTCAATGAAAGTCATCTCATTATGAGCACTAAGATAACAGCAGTAATGGATGTTAACCCCACAAGACATACAGTTGCCCACTGGAACTGATATTGCCATAAAAAAAAACTACCGGGTGGTTATAAGTTGTTTGGTTGGTTTGGGGGGATTTAAAGGGACCAGACTGCTGCGGTCATCGGTCCCTTGTTCCAAACTTTCAAACACACACACAGAATAAAGAAAAAAAACGAACAATGGAAAAGACGACAGATGACACAGGTCAAGGAAGACTTAGATAGAGACCAGACAAAAGAAATTAAAATCACACAGAGTGTGACAGTGGTTAGCCGACAAAAAGGGAAAGGCCAACCACCGAGAGACACATTAAAAACTCAGTCTAAAATTGTAGGTGAAAGGCCAGACTCAACACATAAAAGGACAAACACTTAGATTAAATTTTAAAAGCCCCCTGCCTGAATAAAACGCAAAACTAAGCCTGTCATGGCAGTGTTATTTGTTAAAGGGGCAGGGAGCGTATCAGGCAGCGCAAATGTCTGCCTGACCACAGATAAAACTGTACAGGCCAACAAAATGTGGACCAACGTCAAGGCCACCCCACAGCGACAAAGAGGCGGGTCCTCACGATGCAGTAAATAACTATGTGTCAGCCGGATGTGGCCAATGCGGAGCCGACAAAGGACAACTGAGTCTCTGCGAGTGGCTCACATGGATGACCACCACACAGTCATCATCTCCTTGATACCATGGAGTTTATTGGGTGTGGGCAGATTGCACCATTCAGCGTCCCAAAGTTCAAAAACTTTGTGTCGTAAGGTCACTCGCAAATCAGTCTCCGGGAGGCCAATGTCCAGAGATGGTTTACTGGTGGCCTGTTTGGCCAGGCTGTCAACATGTTCATTGCCGGGTATCCCAACATTGCCCGGGGTCCACACAAAGACCACAGAGCGACCGCAGCGGGCAAGAATATGGAGGGACTCCTGGACAACCATCACCAGACGAGAGCGAGGGAAGCACTGGTCGATAGCTTGTAAACTGCTCAGGGAGTCGCTACAGATAACGAATGACTCACCTGAGCAGGAGCGGACATACTCTAGGGCACAAAAGATGGCAACCAGCTCAGCAGTGAAAATGCTGCAGCCAGCCAGCAATGAATATTGTTCGTAATGGTCTCCTAGAGACAGAGCATAACCGACATGACCAGCAACCATTGAACCATCAGTGTCAACAACGCCAGAGCCCTGATACATGGCGAGGATGGAAAGAAAGTGGCGGCGGAAGGCCTCCGGATTGACTGAGTCCTTCGGGCCCTGTGCCAATTCGAGCTGAAGGCAAGGGCGGGGCATACACCATGGGGGTGTATGCTGAGGGGCCCGGAAAGGAGGTGGAAGGGGGAAAACCCAAAGCCCAGAGAGAAGCTCTCTGACGCAGACTGCGATCGTACAACCTGACCGGGGCCGACGTTCTGGGAGATGGACGACCGACTGCGGGAACAGGAGATGATAATTAGGATGCTCGGGCAAACTACAGACATGTGTAGCATAAGCGGCCAGTAAACATTGGCGCCGTAACCACAATGGAGGGACCCCTGCCTCCACAAGTATGCTGTCCACAGGGCTGGTCTGGAAAGCATCAGTGGTAAGTCAGATTCCGCTGTGGAGGATTGGGTCCAGCACCCGCAATGCACATGGGGATGCTGAACCATAAGCCAGGCTCCCATAATCCAGACGGGACTGGATTAATGCCTGGTAAGAGGGTAGAGGGGTCGGTGCCCAAGCTGGTGTGGCTCAAGCATCGCAGAGCGTTAAGATGCCACCAACACATCTGCTTAAGCTGCTGAAAAAGCGATGTGCCTCCACCACAGCAAGAAGTTCGCCGGCAAGATAAAGCTGGGGCTCCGGGTGAACTGTTCGTCGCCGGCAGAAATGCATAACGCAGGTCTTGGCAGCCGAAAACTGGAAGCCATGCACTACACCCCAAGACTGCAGCTTACGGATAGCGCCCTGCAGCTGACGTTCAGCAGCTGCAATGACAATGGAGCTATAGTAGAGGCAGAAGTCGTCAGCATACAAAGACGCTGAGACAGACGTTCCCACCGCCACAGCGGGCCTGTTAATTGCAATTAAAAACAGGCAGACACTTAAAACAGATCCCTGTGGTACCCCGTTCTCCTGAACTCGGGAGGAACTATGGGAGGCCGTGACTTGCACGTGGAAGGTTTGGTGCGACAGAAAATTTCGGAAGAAAATCGGCAGTGGATCCTGAAGACCCCAACCATGAAGCGTAGAGAGGATGTGATGGCGCCATGTCGTATTATACGCCTTCCACATGTCAAAAAAGACAGCGACGAGGTGCTGACAGTGGGTAAAGGCCGTATGGATGGCTGACTCCAGGCTCACCAAATTGTCGGCGGCAGAGCGACCTTTACGGAACCACCCTGAGATGGAGCCAGAAGGCCCCGAGACTCGAGCACCCAACTTAACCGCCGGCTCACCATGCGTTCGAGCAACTTGCACAGAACGTTTGTGAGGCTAATGGGGCGGTAGCTGTCCACCTCCAATGGGTTCTTGCCAGGTTTCAAAATGGGGATAACAATGCTTTCCCACCATTGCGATGGAAACTCACCCTCGACCCACATTCGGTTGTAAAGATCGAGGAGGCGTCGCTGGCAGTCCACTGAGAGGTGTTTCAGCATCTGACAGTGGATGCGATCTGACCCGGGAGCTGTATCAGGGCAAGCAGCTAGGGCATTGCGGAATTCCCACTCAGTGAATGGGACATTGTAGGATTCAGGATAGTGGGTGTGAAATGAAAGGCTCCAATGTTCCAACCGCTCTTTAATGGAGCGGAAAGCCAGTGGGTAATTCACAGATGTGGAACTGAGAGCAAACTGGTCTGCTAAACGGTTGGCAAATATGTTGGAGTCAGTACAAATTTCCCCATTCAGTGACAGCGCAGGGGCACTGACAGGGGTCCGACAGCCACAAAGGCGTCTAATCTTTGCCCAGACCTGTGATGGAGAGACATGGAGGCCAATGGTGGAAACATACCGGTCCCAGCACTCTTGCTTGTGTTGGTGAATGATGCGGCTGGCCCGCGCACGGAGCCGTTTAAAGGCGACGAGATTTTCTAAACATGGATGCCGCTTGTGATGCTGGAGCACCCGCCTGTGATCTTTAATTGCCTCGGCGATCCCTGGCGACCACCAAGGCACAATCCTCTGCCGAGGGGACCCAGAAGAACGGGGAATAGCAGATTCTGCGGCAGTAACAATGACGGTGGTAACCGAGTGAACCACCGCATCAACGGCGTCATTAGAAAGAGGCGCAATAGCGGCCATGGAGGAGAACAAGACCCAGTCAGCCTTATTCATAGCCCATCTGCAAGGGTGCCCAGAAGAGTGACGCTGTGGCAGTGACAGAAAGATTGGAAAGTGGTCACTACCACACAGCTCATCATGTACACTCCATTGGACAGATGGTAAGAGGCTAGGGCTGCAGATCGAAAGGTTGATGGCGGAGTACGTGCCATGTGCCACAATGAAATGTGTGAAGGCACCATCGTTTAAAAGGGAGAGGTCGAGCTGTGCCAATACTTTCTCAATGGTGGCACCTCGACCTGTTGCCACTGACCAACCCCACAGAGGTTATGGGCGTTAAAGTCGCCCAGTAACAGGAAAGGTGGCGGCAATTGGGCTATCAGCGCCGCCAGGACATGCTGCAAGACATCATCATCCGGTGGAAGATAGAGACTGCAGACGGTAACAGCCTGTGGCGTCCACACCCGAACAGCGACAGCCTCTAAAGGTGTTTGTAGAGGAACAGACTCGCTGTGAAGAGAGTGAAGGTCATAGATGCAGACGCCACCAGACACCCTTTCATAAGCTGCCCAGTTCTTATAATAACCCCGATAGCCACAGAGGGTGGGGGTTCGCATTGCCAGAAACCAAGTTTCTTGTGAAGAGCAATGCAGAAGAAAGGGTGAAGGCTGAGAAGTTGTCGGAGCTCAGGAAGATGGTGGAAGAAGCCGCCGCAGTTCCACTGGAGGATGGTATTGTCCATGGCTGAGAAAGGCGTGAAGGGACTGGGGAGGCAGATTACGCCGCTGGGTCACCTGCTGCCTCTGATGGAGCACCTGTGCAAGTGCTATCCATTGCGTCTGAGGGACTGGGGAGATTGCGGTCCTCAGTGGACGCAAGAATCTCCACCTCATCCTCAGACACAGAGCTTGTAGGTAGCGGTGGAGTAGGTGCCACCGCAGGTGCCTTGGTCTTACGGGTCTTTAATGTCATTTTCTCTTGCTGTTCCTTTGGTTGCCATTGCTGGGAGGGCTTATTGGAGTCAGTCTCCGGGACCGAAGATGATCGCGAAGCTCGATGACCAGCGGCCTGTGGCTTCTTCAGCCACTGGTGGGTGTCTGCTGTGCCGCTGGTAGGAACCTGGGAAGGGAGTGACCCAAGGGATTCCTTCCGAGTGAGAGAAGCCGAAGAAGACTTACGCTTCTCCGGCTTAGAAGTGGGGACTGGTGTTCCCGGTGGTTGAGGGGGTGCTGCTCCCGAGGTAGGTGGTGTGGGAGCAACAGCAAGAGAAGTGGCCCCCATCGTCAAGGAGGCAGGTGAGGTCCTCTGACTCTGAGAGCTGACTGTATGTGGTGCAGCTGATGGAGCTGGAGCAGGAGTGACAGTGGCGGCATAAGATGATATCATGCACACGGGATGAAGCCGTTCAAATTTCCACTTAGCCTCAGTGTAGGTCAGTCTATCCAGGGTCTTGTATTCCATTATTTTCTGTTCCTTCTGTAGTATCTTACAGTCTGGCAAGCAAGGGGAATGGAGCTCTCCGCAGTTGACACAGATGGGAGGCGGGGCACATGGAGTATCAGGATGGGATGGTCGACCACAATTGTGACATATGAGGCTGGAAGCACAGCGAGAAGACATATGGCCGAACTTCCAACACTTGAAGCACCGCGTTGCGGGAGGGATGTATGGCTTGGCATCACAACAGTAAACCATCACCTTGACCTTCTCAGGTAATGTATCACCCTCGAAGGCCAAGATGAAGGCACCATTATACAAAGAATTGAGGCTTCACGGACACAAAGGATTCCCCCTCAGTTCTGGTACAGACGAGATGCCAGTGTGAATACGTTTCACTGTCATTCATAGCCTTTCGTTCCTCCCATGGTGTGGCCAGGGAGGGGAACAATTTGGGGTCATACACATTAGCCTTAAAGTGAGCTTTTGAACGCTTAGAGACTGCTGGTGGCTGGCCACCAGTAAGAGAAGATGTGCCATGCTTCATTGCGTGTCATCCACCCTGATGCCACCTACTCCGACCAAGGGCCCTCCCCACGGGTGCCACCCAGCCATGGCAAAGGCCACCTGGCAGGATGGCCATTGCCGCGAGTCCAGATGCACCAGGGAGATGGGCATCTACTCCTTGGCATACGTGGGGAGTTAATGGCGCAGGCATCAGTAGAGCGATCCCTGTGTTGTCAGGGGGCTACAACCAACAGGGTACACGGTGGCCCCACCACAATGGACTGGCTACCATGCTGGATTTTAGGTGAGATGTAGGCCATGGTCGCCGTCACTGCAGAAAGTGGCACTGCACAGTGCATAGCGGAAAGTGCACGCAGTAACGTATCCGTGCCCAAGAGATGGAGAGCAGGCAGGACTGCAATGCAATGACGAATAAGCTGGCGAAAGTTCTCAACGCAAGATGGACACAATGCACCAAGTAAGGCGCCCTTCCCCAGTCAGCTCGCTCTTCGGAAAAATTTTGAGATATCGCGCTCAAACCCAACAGGGGACCATCACATAAGGTCGAAACGATTGAGACTCCTTTTAGTCACCTCTTACGACGGGCAGGAATACTGCAGGCCTATTCTAACACCTGAGCCCACAGGGGGGCCAGGTGGTTATAATTAAACTTTCTATATTTAACACATTATAACATAGCAACTAATTACTGTATGAGAACCAAACATGGTAGCATTAACATCAAGGACATGGGGAAGAGAAGTAATGCAGAATTAATTAAATTGAAAGTATTTATGCTGGCTACCTCTCTTGATATGCTGCTGCACTTCACATCAGCAAATGTGTAGATGTTCCCTGGTAAACCTTGTCCTTCAGGTAGCCCCACAACCAGAAATCACAAGGAGTGAGATCAGGTGATCATGCTAGCCAAGCATTTGGAAATGATTGGCTGATAATTTGATCATTCCGAAGTGTGTTTCGGAGAGGCAGGTGAACTTCCTGCACAGAGGCTGGAGGTGAAGATCCCCACACTTGGCAATTCTGTGTGTTCACCTCACCTGTCAGAGAAAAATGAGCTTCATCTGTCCATATGATGGACAGTTCTTGCGAGAAAGTGGAGAACAATGTTAACATGTTATTGTGCATCCTGTGGTGCAAGTTGCTATGTGATATGTATCTTGTATGGCTCCCATTTGAGAATGATTCGAAGCACCTTCCATACGGTGGATCATGGGATGTTCACCTGTCATGACACAGCACGTGCACTGCCTGATGATTGAGAATTGTGTGCAGCATTATCTGCCATAGCAACAGTAATTTCAACAACCACCTGTGTTGCAACTGGTCATCAGCCTCTTCCTGGAGTGACACCCATTTCTCCAGTTGATTCGAACTTCTTCATCATGCTCCGTGCAGCAGGTGGAGAAAGAGGACCCTTCTGTAATCCTTTCAGCCAGGTATATTCTCAAAGTACAGCTACAGCATTACTGTTGTTTTGATAATAGAGCTTCACCAATAATGCCCTGCTCTTTTTGTCCAAGCTCATGTTGATGCACTGCGATTGGTAACATGTGTGAGACTATGAATCACGATGACTGATCATGGCACCTGGTGGCCATAGTTGAAACCAGACTGTGGCACTGTGACTCATGGAAATCATGCGCCCCATACTTTGGACGTTAATGCTACCAAGTTTGGTACTCATACAGTAATTATTTTCCGTGTTATAACAAGTTAAATAGGGAAAGTTTAATTATAGCCACCTGGTACATAAAAATTCTGGGAATAACAATGCTGGGATACGCATGTTCACTCTTTGGCAAGCAAACTGGCTTAAAATATATTTTCAATCAAATCCTTAAACAAATACCCATGTACTACAGGCTGCTTATCATATGTCAATGTGTTCTAGTATAAACTACAGAATAGAAGTATTCAATGCCACAACACAAGCAAATCTTCATAAGCTTTTAAAGTTACAGAAAAAGGCTGTAAGAATAATTTGTGGTGCAAAACCAAGAGACTCATATTGTGTCCTTCCCTGAAGTTGGTATATTAACTTTATAAATATGTACACTGATCAGCCAGAACATTATGACCACCTACCTAACACCCCGTATGGTCACCTTTGGCACAGGTAACAGGGGCAACGCATCATGACATGGAAGCAATGAGCCATTGGTGGGTCACTGGAGGGAGTTGCCACCACATATGCACACCCACAAGTCACCCAATTCCCAGGGGGTGGGGGTGGGGTTCTATGTGCTCTCATACCTCATTTAACCACATCCCATATATATTCAGTCAGGTTCAGATTTGGCTAGTTAGGGGGCCAGCACAACAATTGGCACTCATCACTGTGTTCCTTGAAACACTCCATCACACTCCCAATGTTGTGACATGATGCATTATCTTGTTGAAAAGTGCCTCTACCATTGGGAAACATGATTGTCATGAAGGGGTGCATGTGTGCAACCAGTGTACGATACTCCTTGGCTATCAGGGTGCCTTGCACGAGCTCCACTGGACCTATGGATGCCCATGTGGATGTTCTACGGAGCATAATGGAGCTGCTGCCAGCTTGTCTGCATCCCACAGGACAGGTATCAAGGACTGTTCCCCTGGAGGACGACAGATTTGCGCCCTCCCATCAACATGATGAATGTATCAGAATTCATCAGACCATGCAATGTTCTGCCAGTGCACTAATTTTTGGTGCCAATGGTCACATGCCCATTTGAGTTGCAGTTGCTAATGTCATGGTGTCAGCATCGCCACATGCACGGGTGATCAGCTGCTGTGGCCCGTCATTAAATGTGTTTGGTGCACTGTGTGTTCAGAGAAACTCACACTCTGCCCAGAATTAAAGTCTGATGTTTGTTCTGCCAGTTTGCCACCTGTCCTGTTTTACCAGTCTACCCAGACTACAATGTTCGACTTCTGTACTACTGGGGGTGGCTGCCCAACCCTATGACGTCTAGACTTGGTTTCGCCACATGTTGAAGACACTCACCACAGCACTCCTCGAACACCCAACAAGTCGTGTAGTTTCTGAAATGCTCAACTTGAGCCTCTGGGCCATCACTATCTGAATTGGTCAAACTCAGACAGATTATGCGCCTTCTCCATCCTACATACGGACAGCTTTCTCACTGATACTACAATGCACCATGAGTGTGTCTCAATAGCAGTCATTCCTCACCAGGTGATGCTTCTATTGCCTGGATGGGTTTATATTGGTAGTAGGTCAGTGATCATAATGTTCTGGTTGATCAATGTATATTTTTAAACTGATTATGTTGCCCAAGCACTTAATCTAAATGTAAACTCTGACCTGAACAAACAGAATAGCAGAAACATAGATCTGTTTCATCTCATAAGCCACTGAACTGCACTTTATCAGAGAAATGTACTATATGCAGGATTGGCACTTGTCAATTCATTAGGGACTTCAGTAAATCACTCCCCACTCCAAAATTTAAAGCCAAACCAAAAATAATATTTATTGCTAGCCCATATTAACCACTAGATGAGTATTTCTGTTTTGCACAGAATAAAGGCAATTTCTTATAGGCTTCATTATGTATGTTTAGCATCATTTAACATAAATGCTTTATCATCCAGTTTTAAATTATTTCTTAACTAACTAATCTAAAATAGATCTTAGTTGAAATCAAACATGAAAACTCCAGGTTGGAATATCAACAATATAAGGAAAAGATAGATTGCTGCTCACCATAAAGGTAATACATTGAGTTGCAGACAGGCACAATAAATGAACATTATCTTCCTGCCAAAGCCTCTACATACCACACACACACACACACACACACACACACACACACACACACATTTTCTTTTCTTTTTTTTAAAAAAAGGCTTTGGTTTAAAGTGTCCTTTCATTATGCCTGACCTCTCTGTAACAGAACATGACATATACAGTGACTAGTAATTTATCTTCTCCTTATATTGTTGATACAGATCTTAGCTGCTAAGGGGAAATGCTCTCTCCCTTCAAATAAAGCCTGATCTATAACTAAATTACTTGTAGACCTGTGCCCTACTGTCTCACAGTTTGTTTTAAAAAATGTACATATGTGTAGCCTTTTATTATGAACTGACAATTTCAGCAGAATGATCCTTGTATCGTATGAAGCTGACTAAAGTTCTTGTCATTATTATAATTATAATTGTTATTGAAGGGAACCTGTTATCCAATGTCACATTTGTAAATGATGAAAGCATTTTGAAAAATCACTGTAGGTTGTCTGTTTTATCATGGAAGATGCCTTTATTGCATTACTGGCCAGTTTCAGTCTTTCAGCAATTTCAAATTATAATGTTAGTGATGGGTGTGTCTCAACTGTAACCAGTTTCATGCTATGTGGACACATACATGCAATAGCTCATATATGTAAAACATGTTTGTTTTGAGAGTTCTCTGTAAAGTGATCGTAACCACAGTATTAACTCAGTCCATAGAATTTCTGGGAGCACTGTGACTAAACTCTTTTTAATATTTCAATGGCTTGTATGAATCATTTGCTACGTATTTTTAAGTACACTAAAGATAGCAAAAAATTATAAAATTATTCAATTTAAAAAAGTAAAAATTGAAACAATTGTTATTGAAACTTTCTTATTAATGCATTTCAGGCAATGCCCATCTTCAGAGTATCTGTCAGAAAACATCACAGCTGCCAAACGAGTGCAAATTATGTATGACACATACAGGTTCATCAACAAACAAGTCGACATACCACAGAAAAACCTTACTTCAGAATATCATGTCAAATATTATGTACTGTAACACTGGTGCTCAATTGAAGTGCTATGCCATTACAAAATTAGCTATCATAACATACCACTAGCTAGTATTATTGTAGGGATGCTGGGATATTATGTAAAATTTTGATGGACAGTTGTTAGCAAAATCTACTATAAAACCATAAAATAACTGTAAACCATGATAAATGTTTTTTTTTTTTCCTTTATGAAAACTAAGAATCATAAAAGTGCGAAAGATCACATTCAAACAAACATTCATCAATTAATACATGTAGTATGAGCAAGGGATGATGGGGTGGGAAGGGAAGTGAAGGGAAGGAAAGGAGGACAAGAGAGACACAGTGGGATGAGTATAAAATAATTGCAGGTTATATAAATGACAGCCAGCATTGGCAAACTTAAAATATTGAAGGGAGACCTACTGTAAGTCTTTAGATGTTGCAGAAACACATAATAAGGGAAAAGTGAAATTTCTTTATAGTGCATAAACACATTATTAAATTATTGCAGCTGTATATATGTGAGCAGGTAATGTATTCCATATAATATTAATTACAGGGAGGAGATTAGTGTTTAATGTCCCAATGACAATGAGGTCATTAGAGACGGAGCACAAGCTCAGATTAGAGAAGGATGGGCCAGGAAATTGGCTGTGCCCTTTCATGGAAACCATCCCGGCATTTGCCTGAAGCGATTTAGAGAAATCAAAGAAAACCTAAATCAGGATGGTCAGACATGAGTTTGAACCATCATCCTCCCAAATGCGAGTCGAGTGTGCTAACCACTGTGCCACCTCGCTCGGTAATATTATTTACAATCGATGAGTAAGTCGGAATTTGAAGAAGCATGGGTGGATACACACGGGAATGGGTAGGAGGATTGTGGAGGAGCATAGGGCACTCAGAAAATTTATCTTTATTGACTTATAATGCCACTGCACTAACAAAATCATAGTACAACAAAATATCTTAAAATTTACAAACACCAAAAATGCAATGAAGAGCAGCAATAGTGTTCACCAGGCCTTAGAAGAGATCATGTACAGCACCATTAAATGTAGGAAAAAGACATGTGTTTGAATACGCCATGAATAGCAATAAAATTATAGTACTGTTTTTCATATTTACTAAGAAATCATATATTCTGTCAGTGGTTAAAAAACACCATGTCAGTTTATTTTTACAATGATTACTTGTGGGATGCACAGGGGGGAGGAGGGGGGGGGGAGGGGAGGAAGGAAAAAAGGTGGAGTTGATTGTGCATGATTAAATGGAAAGTGACCACGCATGATCAAAGGAAGACATAAATTGAAAATAAATTAAACTTAAGCTATGGGAGGAAAGGGGAGAGAGGGACTTAGCACAGGGAGGCACATGAAACGAGGGCAGAAGGGAATGGTACCTTCATTTGATTGTGGAACCACAGGCCAGACAGACACCATTTTACTGTTCCTGGTACTGGTGACTGCGAATGCCAACACTAACAAGTAAATGTAGATGCCATCTTATAATGACTGGTGTTGATAGTCATTAGGTGCTGGCTGCAGTAATATGGTCTTTGTGAAACCAATCTGCCCTGTGGTTTTGCAGTCAGGTGAAGGCTTTCTGTTTTCTCCCTGTATTTGGATATTGTTTACTGTTGTATATAATTAATGACTTATTTTTTTATCTTCATGGAGTATTAATGAAATGTTGTATGTGTTTGCATATTCAGCCAAGCATGAGATTGTTTGTAATGTTTGAATTCTTTGAGATAATATGTAATATATATATTGGCTATCTAACAAATTACCAGATGAAAGCAGGCTTGCTATTAATTCATAAAGTACACTGCTATAAAAATTGCAGTTATGCATTAGGACATGTGGTCCGCAGTGTTATCATAATATTGTGATATTATCTACTATGGCTTTGAACACCTCATCACCCCAAGCCCTCACCCTTACCCCTTTATTTCCTATTTAGCTTAGTTCTTCCCTTGCCCATGCCTGCTCACCTTTTCATTACTCATGCAAAATCCAACCCATCCCCACCCCCACCCTAATGCACTGTGTGATTAGGTCAAATCTGCCAAGGAAACCAAGGCCTGATACGATTCAACCAACCCATGTGGTCTAGCACATAGAACAACTTTCATTCTGTGGTGTAACAATGAGTAAGATGAGTAGAGTCTAAACTGGCCAAGGAATCAGACCGCTCTTCTAGCCAACCAGGAAAATTAAAGAAACATGATCTGTCAAAAATACTCTCAGCCTCAGAGTACCGGAGATTTATAACATTCTTTGCAAGTGCAGCATCTGTTATGTAGGGGAGTCTATACAGACTGTTGCTAATTGCTGTGTTGAACATTGCCACCTTAAATACAGAAACACTAAAAACAGCAGTTCCCAAGAACAGTCTAATGAAGAAACAGAAGACTGTCTGTACAGACAAGGATTCAGGCACATTATTCCAACTGTTGGGTGTCTGCGATTAGGGAAGCAGTAGAAATTAGACTGTATGGCTGCAACTTCAAGAGACACTGGTAAAGCACTTAGCAATTTATTTATTTGTTTACTGTCTTTTTTAGGCTTAGCTAGATACAAGAACAGATCAAATGCCACACATAATTTAATATATATGAATATAAACATATTTTTGAAAAATTCAAATTAAGTAGTATAACTAAAGCAATTCACTTGAGAAAGAAATATTGCAGAGGAAAACTTTATATATTTCTATATCTACACACATACTCTGCAAGCCACCATGTGTAGTGTGGCAGAGGGTATCTTGGACCACTACTAGTCATTTTGTTTTCTTGGAGTTTTCAAATTGACATGGCTTGAAAACCAAGATTTTATTCATTTCCTTTCCTGTTCCAGTCACACATAGAGAGTGGGGAAAATGACTGTCTAAATGCCTCCATATGAGCCCTAATTTCTCTCACCTTATCCATGTGGACCTTACGTTAAATGTACATTAGTGGCAGTAAAATCGTTCTGCAGTCAGCTTCAAATGACAATTCTCTAAATTTTCCCAACAGTGTTCCTCAAAACAAACATTGCTCTCCCTCCAGGGATTCCCATTTGAGTTCCCAAAGCATCTCCATAGCACTTGCACACTGTTCAAAACTACCAGTAACAAATCTAGCAGCCCACCTCTGAATTGTTTCAGCGTTTTCCTTTAATCCTGGTGGGGATCCCAAACACTCTAGCAGTACTCAAGTATCTGTTGCACTAGTGTCCTATGTGCAGAGTCCTTTACTCATGAACTACACTTTTCCAAAACTCTCCCAATAAACCAAAGTCAACCGTTAATACCTTATGTACTACTACCCTTACATCCCCGTTCCATTTCATATTGTTTTGCTACATTATGCCAAGATATTTAAACACTATAACTGTAATGCTATATTTTGAACATAACATAATTGTTTTTCCTACTCACCTGCATTACTTATGTTTTTCTACATTAGAGCTAGCTGCCATTCATCACACCAACTAGAAACTTTGTCTAATTTGTCTTGTATCCTCCTAAGGTCACTCAACAAAGACACCTTCCCATACACCACAGCATCATCAACAAACAGCTGCAAATTGCTGTTCACCTTGTCTGTCAGATCATTTACATACACAGAGAATAATAGCAGTCCTATCACACTTCCATGGGGCACTCCTGATGATACCCCTGTCTCTGATGAATACTCGCCATCGTTGACAATGTACTGGGTTCTGTTACTTAAGAAGTCTTCAAACCACTCATATATCTGCATACCTATTCTGTATGATATTCATCATCTGATATGAGTGATGGTGCTGCAAGCTATGTTGGACAGCAACACAAATATAGCCTACGAATGCAGAGAACGTCACCTTAGCATATGCCATATGGTGATGGAGGCTGTTATGAAAAGCTTTGGATTTTATACAAATTTGATGTGACAAGTTAACAGAAATTTTTGGCCATGTGAGTAAAGTTATTGTGTAAAACTAATAGCTCAGCATCTTACAAAAACTCTTCAGGGTCCTTGGAAGTCTTAGACTTACATGTCAATATATTTACTCCCTAATAATACTTGTTGTTAACAATAGGGGTAAATTTACTATGTTCAGTGAAATGAACTTGCAAAATACTGGAAGTAAAAATAATGTCCATGTAGACTGTGCATCTCTGCCTATGATTCATAATGGAATTTCACATTCTGATACAAAAGTCTGTAACAGGTTGCTGCTAGACATCAGGCAGAAAACTGGAAATCCTAAGATATTAAAAAAATACAATGTAAAAAATTATCTTATTAGCTTCTCCTTCTATAATTAATTATAACAAGCATAATGTTTTGACTCAAGGATGCATATGCTGTTTAACACTAAGGTTCGATTTAAATAGAATTTTAATGTTACTGTTATATGTAAGGCTGACAGTACTCTTTGTACAATTACGAAATGCTTTGTATAAAGTATATGATAAAAACAGAACTTGAACAAAAACCTATTTTGAGCTTTCAGGACCATTCATTACATCCTCTGGGAAGATGGATATGGTTTGCAAGATTGGGAGTGAGGGAGACATCACTTAGACCACTCGTGTAGAACACTTGGGTGACTCATTCATGAGTACTGCTTCAGCGTTTGAGATCCCCACCAGGTCAGATTAAGCCAATACGTTCAAGTGACTCAGAGGTGGACTGCTAGATAGGTTACCAGTAGGTTCAAACAATGTGCAAGTATTATGAATAAGTTTGGCAAACTCATATGAGAATACCTGGAGGAAAGACGATGTTCTTTTTGTAGTACACTAATGAGAAAATTTAGAAGATATAAGAAATCAGGGCTCTTATGGGGACATATTGATAGTCTTTCTTATCTCACTCTATTTGCGAGGGGGACAGGAAAGGAAATGATTTATATACAAGGTACTCTCCACCATGCACCATACACATGCATATTATGGACAGATACCGTACACAAACTGGAAAAATGCAAGGGGCATTCCACTACGTATCTTTTACCATCTTTGATCCGTTTTTCCCCATTTGTTACTACTGGTATGGGTGCAAAAACAAATTTGTACTGCCAATATCTGAGTGGTAGTTCATTAATAAGCTGCACTTAATATGTTTAAAAGCATTTAGAGACATTGTTCTGAAGGCGTAATATATGGTATACTATAAATCACTCTGCCATTCAACTAATAATTCTTAATCAATTGGTGTAAGTCCATCACGTAAGACCCTTATCTGTGTAACTATGACAACGCTACGGATTAGTATGTCACCATAATCGAGATTATTCACATTCGAGCCTTGTTTGTACATTTAATTCTCATAATGGAGGCTTCATTCAAGCAATCTGTATTGACTTGACGGTCAAAATAACAGCTGAGAGCAGGTCTGTATAAATGCTGTGGCCAACAGGTAATGACATCACTTATGTCAATTGAGCTGCTTACAGGTATACCTCCATGGCACTTAACCTTGAGGTTGCCACTCACTCACTCACTCACTCACACACTCACTATACTGATGGGCCTGCCTTGGCCAGAGGTAAGGAGTTTAAGCTGGTTGAGCTGTTCCTCCTGAAGTCCTCTCTGTTGGGAATGTTTTTTCTTCATGTGTTGGATTGGCCTCTGGTTTCTGTGGATGCATAAATTTATCCGCCGGCTGATTCCGGCGGCTTCTTGTTCTTGTTCTTCTTCTTCTTCTTCTTCTTCTTCTTCTTACTGCTTCCTGGCTGCCCGAATTCTATTTTCTTCAGGCGGGAGAAGTCCACTGGCGGCGTCTGTTGCTGGATGTACATGACTGCTTGCTCAGTCATGTACAGCCAGTCCTCATCAGTGAAGATCGGGTGTTTGTTTATTAGCTCCAGATCTCCACGCCTGACGAGTTCCCTCCTGTTCAGCTTCTGGTTCAAGGGTTTGCACCCCCAGTGGAACGGATAAGGTTTATGAGGAAGGGGAGGGATGTTATCTACCGTGAAAGGGTAAGGATGATCATGATGGGGGTAGCTACCGTCGCGCAGGGAATCTGAGCTACCGTCGCACAGGGAATCTGTGATCTTGGTGAGCACCTCCCTCACACAGTTCTTGTTGGTGAGGGGGAGGCACTCAAACAGCTCGTTTTCTTCTTTTCCCTTGGTCTCCATTGGCACTCGTTTCCGCAGAGACAGGAGTGATGACTGCTTCCGTGGGGGCCGTCTCCTTGTTGTTGGTGGTTTTCCCCGACTGCATGACCACCTCCCTAGCAACCTGTGTTGCCGCGTCGACCAGGGAGGTGGTCGTTTGTGTTGCTGTGTCTAGCCTTGTACTGGTGGGGGTTGGTGCCGCATCCGGCATCATGCGGGACGCGAGGTACAAGGCGACCCTTAGTTGAGTCACCTCCTGACGCATCTCTTCTAGTTCTGCTCTCAGGGCCACTTTCTCCTCTGCCATGGCAGATTTGAGCACAGTGATTGTGTCCTCGTTGACTTCCCGCAGCGCTTGGCGGAAGGCGTCCACGTCATCTTGGTGGCGCAGCCCGCTTTCCCTACTAAGGTCGGAGGGCAGGGTGTCCACCTTTTCTTCATGTTGGGCCACCTCTACGTATGTGGTGGCCAACTTCCGCTGCTTCCACATCTTCAGATAGCTGCAGCTGCTTGCGTTTGCGGCGTGCGAGCCCCCGCAATTTACGCACGCTGCTGCAGTACCTCTTGGTTTTGTGCAGTTCCGTGTGTCGTGCAGTTCCCTGCACTTAACACACGCAACCATGCCGTCGCATTCCCTGGCTATATGTCCCAGCTTTTGGCACTTATAGCACTGTAATTGTGCCACAGGCTTCCACTTCTTCTTCTTGTTGCCACAACCGTTGCTCCTGACTGCATTTAGCAGGAGCTCAACAGCAGCAGCAGTCTTGCCTCTTCCTCCATTCCTACTCCTCAGCACGGCGTTGGCTAGTGGCATTGGCGTGCATGAGCGACGGTAATGAAGTGAGCCGCAGAGAGTTGAGCCACGTGTGTCACGTGCATGCCGTCGTTTACATCAGAGATATAGAATAGATGTGGTGCCATCTCGTTTAGAAGTTAAGAAACACTACGTATCGGCTGATTGGTAAGCTGTTGTAGGTGCCTGTACTTGTACTTGTTTATTAAACCATTGATGTGCCACATTATTTATCTACAAAACTGAGACATAAAATAAAAAATCTGATTCAAAATATGCTATCGGTGCACTCACAGAAACAAAAGACTGATATATTTTACTGTAGTGGTTCCACGCTCGTACGTACTGACATTCTCTCAACGTATAACTTACATTCTGGTTTGAGTCCAAAGTGATGATTGCAACATAAATGAAAACTTCCTCTCTGATTTTGTTCTTAGTACACTGTAAATTAAAGTGTGAATTAATCGTTTCTGGGTGGTAACACCTATAACTGCACCTGCAGCTTCAGTAGAGTGAGTTGAGTACCTCTGCAGATGCTGTTGGCGGTCCCAAGACCGGATAAAGGAGGAGGGTTGGCCACTTAAGGAGGCCGTAAAATGGTGGATACAAATGACTTCGAGACTGTTTTTGTTAGGGAAAGTTAGAAGGAGCTATTGCAGGAAGCTTGGCTGCAGTACAGTTATAAAATTTAGAACGTAAAACAGCGACTAGCTGGAAGTATGGTTCAAAAAAGTTTATTTAAATCAAACCATCACCGGCTTCAGATTTATTACAAATCCATCTTAGATGGCACCTACAGATTTTGTTATTTTCCCGCTAAGGCTTCGTTTCATAGCCATAGATTTTGTGAACTTATTTTATTTATTTATTCATTTAGCTGATGGCATATAACACATCATATAGAAAAGACATAAAAATCATAAGACACAGAAATAAAGAGTAGTCACAGTGTGTAACATTTTGTTGTAGATATAAAAGTGTTTAAAAGTAGTGTATATAATAAACAAAAGTTCACAAACAAACATCCAGATTTGTGACATAGTCTATTGCGCTTTCAGTCGCGGTCAGAAACTCATTGGGGTCTCCTGCAAAACGTCTCAGAGGGCAGTCTTCCCCGATGTGACGAATCGTCTGCCGGTCCGCACCGCAGTCACATCTCGGGGTGGTGATTTTACCCCACCTGTGGAGGCTGTCTGCACATCTGCTGTTATTTGTCCGAATTCGATTCAGGGTCGTCCAAGTTTTCCTTGGCAAATTGAATCCTGGTGGTTGGACATTGATGCATGGTATATTCTGCAGGTTTTGGGGCACAGATTCTCTCCACCGCATTTTCCAGAGGTTGCCATAATCCGGGTTGAGAGGATGCGTATTTTTTGCCTTTTTTAAAGAGGGGTGTCTTGAGCGCAATCTGTTCATCTCCAGGGCAGGAACATCCTTATGGATTGGCAGTTTCTCGTTGTTCAGCACTTTTCCATACTCGCGTAAGAGAGCGTTCTCTCTGCGCAGGTCCGGTGGGGGAATGTTGCTCAGTATAGGTAGCCAGTGTAAAGGCGTTGGCTTTATTGTTCCTGATATCATCCTCATTGTGTAGTTTAGTTGAGCATCGATCAAGCCTGTGTGTTTACTGTTTAGCCATACTGGTGCGGCATATTCTGCTGTTGTGTAGACAAGTCCCAGAGCCAAAGATCTCAGTACAGCCGCGGAAGAGCCCCACGTGGTCCCACATAGCTTCTGTATGATATTATTTTGAGTTTTAAGTTTTGCGGCTGTATTACGTAGGTGTTCCTTGAATGTTAGGGTTCTGTCAAAGGTGACGCCTAGATATCTGGGGTAATTATTATGGTTTAGCTGCCTGTTTTCGAAATGAACGTTGAGCTTTCTTTTTGCTTGGGCATTGTCGAGATGAAAGCATGTCACCTCCGTTTTTGTCGCGTTTGGCCGTAATCTCCACCTTCGGAAGTAATCTCCCAGCTTTGTTAGATCCGCAGTTAATGTGTTTTCTGTTGCCTCCATTGATCTGCCTCTTGCAGCTATTGCCCAGTCGTCGGCATATCCGAATTTTTGAGAAGTGGTTTCAGTTAAGTCAGATATGTAGAGGTTAAACATCAATGGCGCCAGAATGGAGCCTAGTGGTAAACCATTGTTGAGCTTCATTTGGTCACTTTTTAAGTCGCCCATTATGACTCTGAAACTTCTATCTGTGAGCATGTTATCAATGAGGTTGGCCAGCTTAGTACATGGTATGATCCGCAGCAACTTAAATATCAGGCCTTGTCGCCAAACGGTATCATAAGCGGCTGATAGGTCAATAAAGGCTACTGATGTTTTGAGTTTTTTCTGAAAGCTCGCCTCTATATGAGTTGCTAGGGAGAGGATCTGGTCGGTGCAACTGCGGTTGGGTCGAAAACCTGCCTGTTCAATCGGTACCACTTCAAGAATTTTTCCGCCTATTCTATTGTAGATGATACGTTCCAACAGCTTATAGACACAGTTCAGCAGAGCGATAGGGCAGTAGTTTTGGGGCATGTCATTAGGTTTGCCTGGCTTTAGTATTGCTATAATCTTTGCTCGTTTAAGCTGGTGTGGGATATTACCCAATTCTAAAATATCTGTTAAGAAGTTTGCGAGCCATGTTCTAGTATATTTTCCACAGTGAAGTAGGAATTCCGGGTGGATGCCATCGAAGCCGGGAGCCTTGCCACTTTTGATTTTTGACAAGGCTGCTGTAACTTTTTCCGCTGTGATAGGCTGGGAAAATTCGGAGGTAGGCGATGGCCTTTGTTTTAAGAATCTTAATTCACGTTTGACGGTCGTGGTGTGTGTTCTGTCCCTTGGTGCTCTTGAGGTTCTAACTATGTGTGCAGCCACATTGTTAGGGGTTATCGGGTGGGTGTCTTTTATTTTACGTTTACTGCCTCCCAGGTTACGGAGTAGGGTCCATGCTTGCCTACTGGATTTAGTGAAGTCTAGATTCTCCACGTTGTCCATCCATTTTTCCCGTCGAGCTGCGTCTAAGCTGTGCAACAGTTCGTCCACGATTTCTTGGTTGTTGGTTTCTGTAAATTCCTGGTACAGGTCTTCGCATCCTTCATTCCAGCCAGGGATGTACTCTTTCCGGTAGCCTCTGGGTACATTCCTCTTAGCCGTGGCGATGACTGCTCCCACAAATCTGTCATAGTTGTCCCTAGTCGGGGGTATCCAACCTAGACACTTGTCAAGGTTTTCTGCAAAGGAGGCCCAGTCTGCCTTCTGGAAATTCCATCGTGGGCGAGGAAAGGATTTTATGATTGGGATGTTAATTCCGACTTTTAAGATAACAGGGCGATGCTGGCTATGTGGGAAATCAGACAGGACTTCACGAGTTGCGGCTAGCGGTTGGTTGTTTTTGTTTTTAGTGACAAAACATAAATCAGGGTTATAATCTCGTCTCCATGCTGCTGATCGAAATGTTCTGCGGTCCTTGGCGTTGAAAATCAGGTGGGTGTTAGTCTCCTCACTCCAGCTCATCAGGGATTCACCGTTATGGTCGTTTCGTGTGTGCTTCCAGTTCTCATGGTGACTATTAAAGTCTCCTACGTAGATAGCAGGGTGGGGATATTCTTGGAGTACTTCTGGAGGCCATGGACAGCCGGGAGGCTTATAGACGTTAACTATAGTGGTCTCGCCAATTTTGACAGCAACTTCATGTATGTTGTTGTCTGTAGATATCTTACACAGGGAAGCATTTTCTATCTTATTTCATATGTAGGTTGCCACGCCGTAATTGCGGTGATAGGTGGCTCCCAGTATCTCAAATCCAGGGATTTTTCCTCTAGAGGCCAGCAGATCTATGTTTTCCGCATGAGTCTCTTGTATCGCGACTACGTTGATTTTGTTCTGAGTGAGAACTCTCTGGAGAAATTCACATTTGCTCCTACTTATGCCTTCAATGTTTAGGTGGCAGACTCGGAGGCACGGTCCGAGTGCTCTAGTCAATTCTTCATCGTTCATTTGGTCGGTATCTTTCATGATGTGTTTACCAGGAGATCCAGCACAGGATTATCTGGATTATCTGGTTGCCTTTAGTGCTAGTTCATTTAGCGTTACCCAGGGTGCACATGTAGTATTCTACTACGGACGTGAACTAGCCTTACACCCCTTTTTGTGAACTAATAAAAAAAAAAAAAAATCTCTGCCCAGTTAACCGAATTTTAAACAGAAAACTTGTAATTTTGTGAACTAAGATTACAAGTTTTCTGTTTAAAATTCGGTTAACTGGGCAGAGATTTTTTTTCAACCTTCATATAAACAAATGCAGTGATATTAAGTTAAGTGAAGCATCAAATGTGCCAAAAACTTGTGTAAACCAGGTAAGATTTCGACAAATTTCATGTCTTATTTACTTTACGGTAGTCTTGTATGTTTCTATTACGGTTAAAAAAAAAAATGCATCTCTCGTAAGTTTACTAATTTAAAACAAAAAAGTAACGACTATAAAACGAGATGTAGCAGGAAAGGAATAAAATCCTTTAGAGACATCAGAATGTGGATTTTTAAAAAACTGAAAACAGTAATGATTTGCTTTAAATTATCTTTTTCAAACAATACGTGGGGCTGGTAGCTGTTTTAAATTATAGACCCTATAATTAGAGAAGAAGCAACCTCTAAAGTTTGGTACCATAGTTGTAATAAAAAGATCGTTTACATTCTAGTATCTAACACATCTTTAACTTAGCAGCATGTTGGAAGCATTTGCAAATAAAGCAACTACTCCACCCTACAGCAGTGAAAGCTATATGGAAATCATGAATTAAGCTGTGTGGTTTCCGTTTGTTTATTTGAATAAGATTGATGAGTTATTAACAGTTGTTTCTTGTGAATGCAGTAAATAATTTTGTGTTTTTCAGAATATTCCATACAAAAAAATTGACCTTGAAATACTCCTATAAATTCCCAAGCTGTTCATTTCGATATTACGTAGGTTCAACACGTGTTCCCAAAACACCTGCCAAGTGTTCATTATGTAGTTGCAAATATCAGAAGTGGATCATGTGAAACAGGTGTTAAGTGAGTTACCAAGCATTAGCTATGCTGTGGCAAGTGTTTATTCTACAGCTGTTAATACAAGAAGTGAAAATATTATTAGTGAATTACCAAGCACTAGTTGCGCTGATCTGTGTAATTCTTTGAGTGGTACACTTCATAAATTTTGTTTCCTCTCAAAATTAATCCACAGATAATGGGTATACATGCTTAGCTGACACATCTTTTAATGAGGAAAGTGGAGTTGTGTGTAGTGGAGTTTCAAAAGCAGACTTAAGTCCCAGAAGATCTAAAATGTCTAAGATTCTTAGGAATGCCTTAACAAGGCTACCAGAAGCAAAGCCACATCATGGGAAAAATGAACTAAAACACTCAAAGATTTGTATGATAGCAATGTTTCTTTTTTCACAGAAAACAATTTAAATTCTGTTGCCAGAGATTTCATTAACAGCCAATTAAGGAACTGCCATCAACCAGCAAATACTAGGCAATGGACATGTGAAGACAAGGCATTTGCTCTGTCCTTATATAAGCAACCCCTTGCCTATACAAGTATCTGTCAGTTCATTTTTCCCTTCCTTCTGTGAGGCATCTGAAATCTCTGTGTCTGCCACACCTTTTTGAGCCAGGAGTGAATCCTGCAGTGATGAATGTAATAAAAGCAGAAGGTGAGGCAATGTGCAGCAGTGATAAATATTTAGCTTTTTTGTTTCATGAAATGTCTGTGGAGAGAAATTTGAATTGTGATGTAAACAAGTGACAAATCACAGTGTTTCTGGCTTTAGGAAGGTCAAATGTATATGCAGACCATGATGCATCGATATTCTGGTCTGAGGCATACATAAAATTTGGAAGCTGGTTGTTGCATATTACTTCACTCAGAACTCAGTTTCAAATACTGCTTTAAAGTTCTTATTACATATTTACATATATTATAAGGCAATTGCAAAAAATAGGGCTGAAGATAGCAGAATAAGATTTTCACTCTGCAGCGGAGTGTGCACTGATATGAAACTTCCTGGCAGATTAAACCTGTGTGCTGGCCGAGACTCAAACTTGGGACCTTTGCCTTTCGTAGGCAAGTGCTCCACCATCTGAGCTACCCAAGCACAAGTCACGCCCCATCCTCACAGCTTTACTTCTGCCAGTACCTCGTCTCTTACCTTCCTAACTTTACAGAAGCTCTCCTGTGAACTTTGCAGAACTAGCTCTACTGATAGAAAGGATATTGTGGGGACATGGCTTAGCCACAGCCTGGGGGATGTTTCCAGAATGAGAGTTCGAGTCTCAGTCTGGCACACAGTTTTAATCTGCCAGGAAGTTTCATATCAGCATACACCCCACTGCAGAGTGAAAATCTCATTCTGGAAACATCCCCCAGGCTGTGGCTAAGCCATGTCTCTGCAATATCCTTTCTTTCAGGAGTGCTAGTTCTGCAAGGTTCACAGGAGAACTTCTGTAAAGTTGGGAAGGTAGGAGACGAGGTACTGACAGAAGTGAAGCTGTGAGGATGGGGCATGAGTCGTGCTTGGGTAGCTCAGATGGTAGAGCGCTTGCCAGCGAAAGGCAAAGGTCTTGAGTTCAGGTGTCGGTCCAGCACACACTTTTAATCTGCCAGGAATTTTCAGAGCTGAAGATAGGTTATACAGCTTGTTAGCAGGGTACAACCAATCAGAGAGCACTGAAGGGACTACCTAGTGAGAAATTCAGTGAATCCAGTCCAATTTAATTTTTTATGTATTGCTGTGATTTGTGACGTCCCACACCTACGTATTAAAGAATGCTATTAATAATTGACTAGAAACAAAATGCAGTTTGGGCTTAAAAAAAAAAGGCCAGTCTTGAATTTGAATGAGGACTTTTCTTCTGCATCAGCAGAAGATGTTTACGACTCGCAAAAATTACAGAGGAGTCGTTTTGACTTTAAGGATTCTTTTATTAAAATGAAAGTTATGGTAGATGCAGCCCAGCTTAGTCATACAGTTGATTTTACCTGCAGAGTCAATATACTTTGCAGAATTTGTTGAGAAGACAGATTACCTCTTAGATTCACAAAACAGCACTCGTCATCATCCACAAGATGGTAAATCTTGTAAGTGTGCCCTCTCTCCAGGGTCACCACATACTGAAATGTGGTACAGTACATTAAAGGAAATTGAAAACTAGAAAGAGTTGCAACTAGGAACAAGGGGAGATAAGACAAAAATGTCTAATTTCATAAGTGGGTGGCAAACTACAATAATATCATTGATGTGAATTGGACAGATTAAAAAAAAAAAGACTTCAATTTTTTAAGCATGAGGGCCTTCAATGAAGGCCTACTGGAGAATGTTTTTTACCATGTGAAGCAACATGGTGTTTCCAACACCAACCCAGCCTGCTTTCAGTCTGTAGCAGCACTGAAAAAATTATAATCAATAACATATCCCTATCTATAAGTACATTAGGTAATTATGAGGATGATAGTTGCATGCCATTAAGAAATTTAAGGCAATTACACGGATCTCATAATGACAGCTTTCTTGACTCCAGAAAAGATAATTGCATAATTGACAACAATGATTTATCAGTGTCCTTGCTGGTAATGCAGCTTGCAATGGTGACAGTGATGGTGGGGAAGCTGATGTAGGTAATGACAGACAAGGATTGACGTTTGTAGCTGGTTACAGCCTGTGAAACATTGGTGGAAAACCTGAGATCAACTGTAATGACTGTAAAACATTTGTTTTCTCCAACACCCACAGAGGATCATTTACTTACAAGTTTAAGGGAATCTGATACCTTAAACACACAATTATGGTATGGAAGTGACAGCCTAGTGTTCTTTTTAACTAAAGTCCAGTCAGTCATATGCATTTTTAGTGGGCAATTTTGATTTACAAATATGTCAGAGATTGGAAACACACCATCTGTAATAAAAGAATGAATGTGGTTTAGGAGAAATTGAAGATAAAGTTTAAAGCTGTTTGACAGTTCAGAGAGAAATTCTGCTGTTTGCTTAAATAATAATAGTAATAATGTAGTAATTAGTTTTTGTTTTCAGTTAACTGCTTTTATCCCCATTTCCTACCCGTGGTCCTTCTCTTTTAATGTTGATGTATGTGCTTTTGTGTTGAAGCATTTACTCTTCATTTAAGATGTAGGACCATTTTAAAGGAAGTCAATGGTTAATAATGCAAATTTCATGAAATATGCCTACAGGTTTGACAAATTTTAGATAACAAGTAGGCCTACAGGCTTCGCCCACTTCTCCTGATGACATAGTAGCTAGGCATGGAATAGATGGTACCATTTTGTTGGTGGTAGTATAGAAATTCTAATCATCAAAGTGAAAGTCATTTGGAGGGTAATACTGCTGTTGGTATATCCTGAGGTTTTTTTTTGTTTTTTTTTTGTTTTTTTTTTTTTTTTTATTTTTTAAATTACTACTGTGATGTCAGTCAGTTGGGAAAATCATGCACCTGCAGGCTGTCAGTCATAAAAAAATCAGCTATTTATACCATAGTTACTATTGTATTGTATGGTAGATTACATTTTTTGCACTTGGTGACAAATGCATACTAAGAGAGTTTCACAAACTGTTACCAATAGGCATGTGGGAGAGAAAATGTGTCAAGTAAAAGAACTTAGTTGTTTGTTAATATGATCGGTTCCAAATTGAGAAAATATTGACATGTTTGGTTCACAGAGAAATTTTCATCTCAATGAAACAGTCCATTGACACTGTTAATTAGAATTCTTCTCTTGTGCTTTAAATTTATAGTAGGTCTAATGGGAAAAGTGTAAAACTGATATTTTAGGTGGTGATGAGAATCATAAACTACCACAAAGTTCATTATGACTGTGTGAGTTTGTCTTTGGAATATGATTTCCAGTCTCTTTTCTATGTTTACAGGTGCCTCAACTACATTTTAAGTAACATGGCACAGAAAGAATTCAGTGAGTCACTGATATCAAAACTGTAGTAAATTAGTCTCTTTTACCATACATGTCTGAAGAAAAGTTTGTTTTCTAGTTTACGAGTGAGCTTACTGAGGATTGCAAGTGTTATGGAATAACTGCCCTCTCAACTCCTTTTATTGGTGGAAAAAATCACGGCCTTAAACTAAAATGAACATTGATATTAACAATAACAGATGAAAGCTATAATAATCATTGTGATTTTCAAGATGCAGTTCCCACTCAGGTGTCTGGCTGCCCTCCACATCTATGTATCTACATCATCTGGAAGAGAACATCCTGTAGATGTAGATTGTAGGCAGTGCCTGGAGTAGGCCTGCTCTGTTTAAAATTGCTATAGCTTGAAGCATAAGTATTCAATGTGATTGTGAGTATTTGAACTCCTGTTGTCATTTGATCTGAGGGAGGTGATAATTAATTATGTAACATGTTGTGGGTCATTTGTTCTGAATAATGAAAATTCTGTTTGTCTTGTGCAACACATACCATCATGCAAAATCTTATGCCTTGTAGTTATTGGTAATGACTTCTTCATGTGTGGTTGCATATGTAGATGCAATAAGACTGATTACATCCAAGTAGATGTATATGTAGATGTGTTGAGGTTGATTATATGGAAGTGAAGAGAGTGGGAATTACAGATCTTCCAGTTAAAAAGTTGAAAATTTGTGTATTATGTATGGTGAAGTGCAGGCATAGTAATTAAGAAAACATATAAAAAGTTTAGATGAACAATTGGTTTTAATATTGAAGAAAATATCTTTCTTGGAAATACTTTATTGCAATAAATTTAACTGCAACTGCCAGGTAAATAAGCTTGAGCAAAACTCCTTGCAGGAAAGATTAGCTCACTAAACTGCTGCAGTAATAGAGCAATGTATACATTTGAGATGATAATCTTGTGTTTGTTGCTTCACTCCATTTCACCATCAAAGTGAAAGTAGTCCCATACTCAGGAACTGAGCACAGGGGAGCCGATGTAGGATTCCTGTGTTGCTGTTCTTGGTGAGGTTGTAATGGAGATGGTCTGCTTTTGTCTTCCTCTGACCTGTAACAAAGTGTCAAGTATGTATCAGTGTTGTGTGAATGACTTTGACTATAACATGTACAGTGTAGTGCTGGGTTTATGTTTTTAAGGACGAAGAAAAGCGAGAGGGTGAAACCTGGTGTGGGCACCACACAGCCTACTCCTCCCAGATAGCACCGAGGGAGCCACTGAGCTTCACTCCCCATCCAACAAACAGACAGTGTCATGTGCCCTCAGATCATGAGACACAGTGAGAAGCTATGGAATCTAATCCAGGAGATTGGCATAAAGACTGATGGTCAGGAACTTTGCACCATCACCTTTCCCCACAGGGGGCTCACGGTCCTTTCGCGAGTACATGCATGGCGAGCACTGGGCCTCGAGCTATTGCAGCCTTCCTTCTTTCCAGGGCTGTATTTCCTTGCCCTTCCCCTCGTTTCCTCTCCTCTCCTTGCTTCTTCCCCTTCACCCTCTCCTCTCCCTCTCTTGGTGTCCTTGTTTGATTTGGCCCTGCTATCCTCCTGGTTTGTTGGCCGTGCAATTTGGTTTTGTTGCGTAATCACCTCATGCTTTTGGCATTCCCTAGTCCACCTCTGGGGTTTGACCTTCATTACTAAATTTATATTCCATAGTGTGAGCCATTTGGGAAAGAGCACCTTACCTAGTGTCTCCGACGTGTGCCCTCCTAGTTCATTCCACCTTTTCCTTCACGTTGTTGTCTGATGCTAGAGTGCATAGCCAGCATGGTAGCCAGCCCATGTGGTGGGGTCGCTTTGTCCCCTTTTGGTTGAAAACACAGGGATCACACTTCTGATACCTGAGCTGTGTCCTCCTCATGCAAGCCTAGGAGTGGTTGCTTGTTGTCCTGAAGCATCAGAACTCCCGGCAATAGCTGCCATGCCAGACGGCTCCTGCTGTGGCTGGGCGGCACACTTGGGGAGAGCCCCTGATCAGAGTGGGTGGTATCAGGGCAGACGCTATGCAAATGAAATGCATATGGGTCCAGAACTCTGGCCGTTCTTCTGCGGCCATCTCTCTGCATGGATCAGATTTTTTTAGGGCTGCTTCTTCTGCCCCTTTTGCCTTCCCATCGATGGCTACCCCTGGGAGGAGGGTCAGGCTCGTCGGCTAGGGGCAAAACCTTTACCCCGCTATCTGGTTTGCACCAGAACTGATGGGGATACTTTCACCAATATCAAACCTTTTATTTTTTGTGGAACACATTGAAGACAAGTTTGGCAAAGTGGACTCTCTGAGCAAGATGTGGTCAGGTTCGTTGTTGATTAAAACTGCTTCAGCTGCCCAGTCTGCAGCCCTTTGTACCTGTAAGCATCTTGGCACAATTCCTGTGTCCATAACCCCCCACCACTCTCTGAATATGGTTCAAAGTGTGATTCTTCACAGGGACCTCATCCTTCAAACTGATGATGAACTGCGAGACAATTTCGGATGCCGGGGCGTTCACTTTGTTCAGCGTGTTCAGAAGGGTCCGAAAGACAATCACATTGATACTGGTGCCTTTATCCTGGCCTTTGAAGGGGATACGCTTCCTGAGAAAGTAAAGGTTATGGTTTATCAATGTGACGTGAAGCCATACATCCCACCACCTATGAGATGTTTCAAGTGTTTGCGTTTTGGACACATGTCTTCCCGCTGTTCGCAGGCCCCTCTCTGTGGTGACTGTGGACGTTCACTCCATGAGAGGAGTTCCTGTGTTCCCCCTCCTGTGTGTGTTAATTGTCATGGCAATCATTCCCCATGTTCACCAGATTGCCCAGTTTATAAGAAGGAAAAGGAGATACAGGAGTTTAAGTCTAGTTTTTAAGGCTAGTAAGAAGTATGCACGTCTTCACTCTGTGTCCATGACATCTAGCTATGCTTTAGTTACATCTTCACCTCTTCCTCCCCTCTTACCCTAGTCCCAAACCCCTCTCCTCCCCCCCTCCCCTGCGGCTCCCACACCCTCCACTCCAGGCACTGTTCCCCCTTCCTAGCCGGAGAAGTGTCCCACTTCTTCAGCATCTGCCGGTCAAGGGCGCCCCTCCCAGGATACTCCTTCCCGGCACCTTCCATGCCAAAGGTCTGCTACCATACGACGACTGTGAGAACCACGGTCTGTGGGCCCCCAGGTCACCCAATCTTTCTGTTCCTGATCTTGCTGCAGCATCTCCCTTATGCCGCATAGCCCTCCTCGATCTGAAATGGAAAAGAAGAAGAAACATAAGTCCCGGGACAAGGAGCCTCTTGTGTCCCCAGAGGTCCCATCCCCACCTTCGTAACCTGATTCTGACCTGTTGTTCATGGTTGTCGCCCCCTCCTTGCCGGTGGCGGGTAGTGACCCGGCAGCATGACTGGTTATCCAATGGAATTGTAATGGATATTACCGTCACCTTCCGGAGTTGAAATCCCTTATTTTGTCTTACTCTGCAGCTTGTGTGGTTCTGCAGGAATCTCATTTTACTGATGATCACTCAACAACCCTCTGTGGGTTCCGTGTTTTCTTTCAAAATCGGGTCAGCCCCCTGCAGGCCTCTGGTGGCATTTGTACGTTGGTCCGTATGGACGTTGCTAGCACGTGGATTCCTCTTCAAACTACATTGGAAGCGGTTGCTGTTAGGGTCCACCCAGACTCTGAGGTCATGGTTTGCAATCTTTATCTCCCTCCTGACAGGACTCTTACACCTACTTCCTTAACTGCCCTTCTTCAGCAACTTCCTCCCCTCTTCCTCCTTCTCGGGGATTTTAATGCTCATCATCCCTTGTGGGGCAGTGGATTTCCGTCTAATTGGGGTCTTCTCATAGACCAGTTTCTTGCAGACCACGACTTGTGCCTTCTTAATGATGGCTCCCCTACTCATTTCAGTGCCAGTCATGGTACCTTTTCTGCCATTGATCTTTCTCTTTCTTCTCCCTCCCTCCTCCTTTCATTACACTGGTCGCCACAAGCTGTCCTGTGACCACTTCCCATTGATTCTCTCACTCCCTTCCCACTCCCCGATGGACAGGTTACCTCATTGGTCTTTCCAACATGCCGATTGGCCTCTATATACTGCTCAGGTCGTTTTTTCTCTCTCTTTGTGGGGTTTTATTAATGATGTCCTATGTGACGTGTCTGACACGATTGTTCATGCTGCTAGCCTTGGAGTACCGTGCTCATATGGACCATTTCGCCACTGACAAGTCCCATGCTGGAGTACGGCCATTGCCATTGCCATCCATGATTGCCGTTGAGCTTTGCAACACCTTAAGAGGCACCCATCCGTTGCCAACCTTATTGCCTTTAAACGCCTTCACGCTAAAGCCCGTTATCAAACAGAGCAAACGGATGTGTTGGGAAAGCTTTGTTTCTTCCCTCGGTTCTATTGTCCCTATGTCACAGGTATGGGCTACACTTCGCTCTCTCCAAGGTTGCCATCGACAGTCTACCCTCCCGGGCCTTCACCTCCCGGATGGCCTTTGCACGGATCCTTTGTTTCTCGCGGAACATCTTGCGACCCATTTTGCAACAGCATCAACATCAGCCTCCTATCCGGCTACTTTCCTTCACCAGAAACAGTGGGCCGAAGCTTCCACCATATGTTTTACCCCTTGTCAGTCAGAATCTTTACTGAATGGGAACTTCTTTCCGCACTTTCTTCTTCTCATGATATGGCCCCTGGCCCAGACTCCATTCATAACCAACTACTTCAACATCTCAGTGCTCCACAACGGCAACATCTTCTCGGGGTGTTTAGCCATATTTGGCTCCAGGGTGACTTCCCTTCTCAGTGGAGGGATAGCATCATGGTTCCTGTCCTTAAGCCTGGTAAGAACCCCCTGTTTGTCGAAAGCTATCAGCCAATTAGTCTGACAAATGTTGTTTGCAAGTTACTTGAACGGATGGTAGCTCTTCGGCTCAATTGGGTTCTCGAATCTCGAGGTATATTGTCCCCTTACCAGTGTGGCTTCCAAGAGGGATGGTCTCCGATCAATCATTTACTTCACCTGGAATCCGCAGTTTGGCAGGCTTTTTCCCAGCGCCGCCATTTGGTTGCAGTATTTTTCGACCTTCGCGAGGCCTATGACACGGCTTGGTGCTATCACATCTTACACTTGATCAGTGGGGTCTTCGGGGCCCACTCCAAATTTTTATCCATCAGTTCCTGTTCCATCAGTCATTCAGGGTTCGGGTTGGTACTGTTTTTAGTTCTCCATGTACCTAGGAGAATGGCATCCCACAGGGTTCTGTATTAAGTGTACTTCTTTTCCTGGCCTCTGTCGGTCCTTTGGTCACCCCTGCTCTGTATGTGGATGATTTCTGCATTTGGGTTAGTTCCTCTTCTATGGCCTCTGCAGAGCGGCAGCTCCAGGGAGCTGTTGGTGTGCCTCTGCATGGACCCTCTCACATGGGTTTCAATTCTCTCCTTTAAAATCGTAGGTGGTCCACTTCTGTCGCCGTACTATGATCCACCCTGATCCGGAGCTCTATCTCGATGCACAACTATTACCTGTGGTCCCATAGTTTCGTTTTCTGGGTCTTCTTTTCGACAACAAGCTCGCCTGGCTGCCCCATATCAGACTTCTGAAGGTAGGACGTTTCCGTAAACTCAATGTCCTTCGCTTCCTTGCCGACACCTCTTGGGGTGCGGACCGCTCCATCCTTCTCCGCTTTAGTGCTGTCTCTCTTGGACTATGGTTGTCAAGTTTATGGTTTGGCTGCTCCTTCCACACTGCATCTCCTGGATCCGGTCTACCATCATGGTATCCGTTTGGCCACCGGTGCCTTCCATACTAGCCCTGTTGATAGTCTCCTGGTTGAAGCTGGGATCCCCCCCCCCCCCCTTTTCTGTTCGGCAGCCCCAGCTTCTGGTTTCTTATGCAATTGCTGTCCGTTCCTCTTCCACTCATTCTTCCATTCTTCCTATTCTATCCTGTTCCCGTACCATGGACGCCACCCACCTGATTTCCGCCCTTGGGCGGGTTTACCAGTTGGGCTCCGCCTTGCGTCCCTTCGCCGTGATTTTCAGCTTCCTTCTTTGTCCTGTCTCCCACCTTCCCTCCCCAACACCCCTCCCCCTCTCTTGATTAGTTCTTTGGCCCCAAATTCGGATGGATCTCCGCCGAGGTCCAAAAGATGCCATTCCCACCATGGTGTTCCGTTGTTTTTTCCGCCGAATTTTGTGGGAGCTTCGGGATGCTGTTGTTTTTTACACCGATGGCTCTAAATCTGCTGATCATGTGGGATATGCCTTCACATTCTCTGCTGGCATGGAAAATCATCTCCTGCCACCTACATGTGGGGTGTATACTGCAGAACTGATGAAAATTTCCCTGGCCCTTACCTTTAGTAAAGAGTCCCAACTCAACAGCGTTTTGTTATGTACGGACTCAATGAGTGGCCTTCTGGCTATTGACTGGTGTTTTTCCTGCCATCCCTTGGTCTCGGCCATCCATGACCATCTCGCTGATCTCCACCGTGATGCTTGTTCCATTGACATCCTTTGGGTCCCTGGCCATGTGGGTATCCCAGGTAATGAGCTTGCTGGGGCAGCAGTCACTTACCCCCCCCCCCCAATCCCCCCCCCCACCCCTCCCCCCACCCCCGTGCTGTAACCCCTCCTGCAGCGGATTTACGGCTTCACATCAAATCTCACTTTGCACAATCATGGGCCAACTTTTGGGAGGCTACCTCCCTGTCTAATAAACTTCTTGCGATTAAGGTGACACCTGTCCCGTGGTGTTCTTCCTTCCGCCTCTCCCGAAAGGCCTCAACCACCCTGTGTCATCTCCGCATTGGCCATACCAGGCTGACTCATGGTTTTCTTTTGCGTAATGAGCCACCCCCACTTTGTGGTTGTGGAGCCTTCCAGTCAGTAGCCCACATTTTTGTGGAATGCCCACTTCTTTTGGCTCTGCATACTAAGCACAGACTTCCCCTCACTTTGCCTTTAATGTTGGCTGATGTATCCCGGATGGTCAAATTGGTTCTCAGTTTCCTCCATGAAAGTGGTTTTTATTTTCAGTTTTAAGGTTTTTAGTATCACTCTGGTGTTGGGGCAGGGCAGTGAAGATTGGGTTGTCTCCGGCTGGAAGCTGTGTTTAGAGATTCCCAACTCCCCTCCCTGGCCAAGATCCTCTTTTCTCTCCCTTTTACTCTGTTTTTATCACTTTTTAGAATTGGTTAGTCTCCTTTTACAATACGCACTTCTACATTCTAGCGGTTGAACGCTTTTAAATAGCAGGTGGTCGTCCCTCTACTGCATCAGAGGTGGGATATTTCCTTCCTCTAGCATAGCCTTGGGGTTGCTCTCTTGCTAACTTCCCTCATTTTCTTTTTACCATTGACAACATGACCGTACTTTTATGCTTTTTAGTCTTTTACCTTTTATCGTTCTGATTTTTCTGAGATGTCAAACTGTCTGAATGGACCACATTTGGAAGAAGGGACTGATGACCTTGCTGTTTGTCCCTTCAACCCCATTCAACCAGCCAACCATCACCTTTCTTCACATTGCCAGCCAAATACTGGTAGTGAAAATTTTCCACCATGAGAATGACTTACATCCAAGTCAAGAGGCATCACACAGGTGTGTGTTACCAACCTCGTCTATGGAGATAGGTCCAATTCACCACAGCTGTAGAAATTTTTGAGTAGTAGCCCTACTGCTGTGTTAACATTGCCAAGTACTGTAAACATTCTTCTGTCTGTATAGTAATTTTACTCCAAGTCTCATGCAAGACTGGAACCAACACACTTCCTCCATCATTTGTCCACAAAATTCAAATGCTCAGTGGAGACAAGGTGTTTGTTTATTTTGATCCACTGATAAACATTTACTTGCTGTCAATTTCATCATGAGTAAAGCTGATAACTGAATATGTCACTGAAGCCTCTTCAGAGATGTTGGGCTTCTTACACTTAATGCCAATACATATATTCCCAAATGGTATTTGTGGATAATAATAAGTGTAGGGTGAACCCAGCAGTTCACAGCTACAGTACTACAAGTAGAAATAATTTCTCCCTCCTGGTTCAAAATGGAGTTTTGTATTCAGGTGCAAAAGATTATAACAGGGTGCCAGTAGACTGCAGGAAGAAAACTGAACATTTCCAACTATCCATATAAACGGCAAGTTGACATATCCAGACCTTGTGGATCTGTTAAAAGCAAATGACCAGACAGTGTAAAAACAGTCAAGCTAAGACACTAAAAGTAAGTGGTCAGTCGTTGTGTGTAAATAATCGAGCTGTGAAAGTGAGAAAAAAAAAATTTACAAGTACCCAGTACATGTGTCAAAGCAAATAAGATACTATACATTTGTATTTTAGGACAAGTAAAGTTCAAAAGAGCAGCAGTGGTTTTTAATGGCAGGCTCTGGGGAAATTGCTTTGTCACCACCATATAAGTCCAGTGTGATCAAGAAACTAGCCACAGATGTAAGCATACAATCTGCTAGTGAAAGAAGAATGTACAAAGTTAGTATACTGATGTGCTGCTATAGAACAAACCAGAGCTACTCACTGTGGGAACGACTCATTATTTGTACAGATAAATCTCAGTCCTTCAAAAATAAAACTGATGTTCTCAGAGTTTTGTTAGAAATAAATTAAATTGTTATATTATGTATCAGTGAACCTGGCAATGCTTCATAATTGCTAAATACGTGTGGGAATTGGGTATGGATCCTAATCTCCTTCCCCGCCCCCTCCTCTCTGTGCACCTCCTCTCTGCTCCCCTCTCCCCCCCCCCTCCCCCCCTCACCTTGTCTATATCCTCTCCACCTTTATCTCTGACCTCGAGTCTTGTTTGTTACTACAAATTCAGATTTCATAGTAGTGTTCTAACCATAAGCGATAAATAAACACATCATTCTTATTTACTGTAAGACCAACTGTGAGGCATAAAACAAAACAGCACATTACTGTGTTCAGAAATTTATGTAATGAGAAAGAACATGTAATGAAGAAACAATTTGTCTGACAGTTCAAGTGCCCTCTATTATAGTTGAAACGGACTGGGAAAAAGAAAACAAAATTGTACCTTTTCACAGGAGAACATGGCAAACATTTTCTTTCTCACAGTCCATTTTAACAGAAAACCGGTATGTTGATCTTTAAAAAAATATATGGCCTATGACTGACTGAATGTTTATTAGGGTAATGAGTAAGAATTTGAAATAAATTGGTCAAGAACTTTATGAGATTTTTGGTAACCATGTTTCCCTATTACATATTATATTTATATGTCACATATATTTAAAATATGTACCATATATATATATATATATATTAAAAAAAACAAAGATGATGTATGTGACTTACCAAACGAAAGCACTGGCATGTCGAATAGACACACAGACAAACACAAACATACACACAAAATTCAAGCCTTCGCAACCAACGGTTGCTTTGTCAGGAAAGAGGGAAAGAGAGGGAAAGACGAAAGGATGTGGGTTTTAAGGGAGAGGGTAAGGAGTCATTCCAATCCTGGGAGCGGAAAGACTTACCTTAGGGGGAAAAAAGGACAGGTATACATTCGCACACATACACATATCCATCCGCACATACACAGACACAAGCAGACATTGGTAAAGGCAAAGAGTTTGGGCAGAGATGTCAGTCGAGGCAGAAGTACAGAGGCAAAGATGTTGTTGAATGACAGGTGAGGTATGAGTGGCAGCAACTTGAAATTAGCAGAGGTTGAGGCCTGGTGGGTAACGAGAAGAGAGGATATACTGAAGGGCAAGTTCCCATCTCCAGAGTTCTGACAGGTTGGTGTTAGTGGGAAGTATCCAGATAACCCGGACGGTGTAACACTGTGCCAAGATGTGCTGGCCGTGCACCAAGGCATGTTTAGCCACAGGGTGATCCTCATTACCAACAAACACTGTCTGCCTGTGTCCATTCATGTGAATGGACAGTTTGTTGCTGGTCATTCCCACATAGAAAGCTTCACAGTGTAGGCAGGTCAGTTGGTAAATCACATGGGTGCTTTCACACGTGGCTCTGCCTTTGATCGTGTACACTTTCCGGGTTACAGGACAGGAGTAGGTGGTGGTGGGCGAGTGCATGGGACAGGTTTTATACCGGGGGCAGTTGCAAGGGTAGGAGCCAGAGGGTACGGAAGGTGGTTTGGGGATTTCATAGGGATGAACCAAGAGGTTACGAACGTTCATCCTATGAAATCCCTCTAGGTGCCCTACCAGTACTCTGCGCGCTGCCCTGCCCTCATCCATTCGAGCTACGTGACCCGCCCATTGCAGCCTATGTGATTTAATAATATTGATGATGTCAGGGCTTGAATAGAGTTCATGAACCTCTTTGTTATGCATTTTTCGCCACTCTCTGCTAATGTCATCCAGTTTTGCTCCAAAAATTTTCTTCCAAATTTTGTTTTCAAATACTCAAAACGGCTTTTCATTTTGCACAGTGAGAGACCAAGTCTCACACTCATACAGCATAACTGGTAGAATAACAGTTATGTACATTCTAATCTTTAAATTCCTAGACAATATCCGTGATAAAAGTAATCTATTCAGTGAGAAGTAGCACGCATTTCCCGCCTGTAATCTCTTCTTCAGTTCAGAATCAATCTTATTTCTCAAAGTGATGTCCATGCCTAGATACTTAAATGTGTTCACTTTTTCAAACTGCATGTCTCTTAACATTTCCTGATCTACTGCTGTTGGCATTCTAGTAGTAACCAGGTATTTAGTTTTGTCTTAACTTATCCTTAGACCTACATCTTCACTAGCCTCGATTAACGCATTCACATTTGTTGTTACAGATTCTTTCCAATTGCTAATGATGTTTAGACCATCTGCATACCCTAATATCTTAATATTTCCATTTAACTCCACACCCTCTGAATTATCTGCTGCCTATCGCACAATATATTCTAGGACTAAATTAAAAAGTAGCAGAGACAGGGCATCTCCCTGCTTAAGTCCGTTCTTTATTACAAATTCTTCTGACTCCAATTTCCCCATGTGTACTCTACCTTTTGTGTTTATCAAACTCACTTCTGTAAGTCTAACATACTTCTTTGGTATTCCAAGTTCCAAAAGAATTCTGTACAATTTTGATTGCAATACTGTGAATCATATGCTTTTGTAAAATCTATGAAAAGATTATGAACTGGTTTATTGCATTCCCATTTCTTTTCCAAAATTTGACGCAGGGTGAATATTTGGTCTATAGTTGATCTGTTCCTCCGAAAGCCGGCTTGGTAATCCCCCACAATTTCATCTGCATATGGTGTAAGCCTGCTTAGCAGAATATTCAAGAAAATTTTGGAACATACTGGTAATAGCGATATCCCTCTATAATTACTACAATCCATTTTGCCACCTTTCTTAAAAATTGGGATCAGAATCGACTCTTGCCACTCTTCAGGTATCATCTCTGAGTTCCATACTTTAGTTATCACTTTGTGAACTACTTCCACCAATTTCTGTCCTCCATTTTTAACTAATTCTGCAGTTATGCAATCTGATCCTGGCGCTTTATGGTTTTTCAATTTGTTGATTGCATCTCTTACTTCCTTTAGCATTGGCTCAGGTATCTGGGGTTCTGCTGTATGTATTTTGTACGCCTGATCATTTCCTGCTTCCTGGTGTACATTTAATAGATGCTCAAAATACGCTCTCCATTTACTTAATATAGCACTGGGGTCTGTCAGTATTTCCCCAGCATCCCCTCGAAGTGCATTTGTCCTAGCCTTGAAGCCCTTCCTATACCCATTTATGTCTAGGTGAAGTTCCCTAATGTTTTTTGTTTTACTGTTTGTTTCCATTTTTGTAATTTGATAATCCCTCTAGTTTGCCCATAGCCTACAACCAACTTCCCTTCTCAAGTTCAAGAACTCCTCTCATTTTCTGTCTCCCATTCTATGTCAATCTAATCGCGCTTTTCTCCTTTCCTCTACCAATTTCTTGCATTCCTCATCAAACCACGGTTTCCTCCTGTTCTTCTTAATTGTACCTATTGTGACCTTTGCTGCCTCTTTGATATTATTCCTCACAGTGATTCACTGTTTATTTATATCCTTGTCTTCATCTTCCTGTGTCCTGAGAGCATCAAACCTATTTGAAATTTCTATCATGTACCTTCTCCTAAATTTTTCATCATATAGCTTGTCAGTATTGAACCTAACAAGTTCTGCATTGTGACACTTGATATTGCTGTAGATAGCCATTGGTGAACTTTGGCAACTACAAGAAAATGATAAGAATCACGGTCTGCTCCCCTGAAAGTCCTAACATTTTCTATACTAGTGTGCCATCTCCAATCTAAAAAAACATGATCAATTTGGTTTCGGGTGTGTCCATCTGGAGAGACCCAAGTTGCTTTATGAATGTCCTTCCTTTTGAAATATGTGCTCTCAACAGTCATGTCTTTTGAAATGGCAAAATTAACCACCCTTGTGCCATTATCATTCGAAGTGTTATGCAAACTTTCTTTCCCAATTGTAGGCCGGAATGCTTCCTCCTTCCCTGTCTTCGCATTAAAATCACCTATGATTAATTTTGTATCATACGAGGAGAACTCATCCCACAGTTGATCTAGTTATTCATAAAAGCCGTCTTTAACAACCTCTTCAGTGTCCTCAATTGGTGCGTGTACATTAATTACTACTAGTCTATTCCACCTGTCGGACAACACTATAACTGATAGTCAGTCACTAATGAACCTTATATCTCTGATTGTGTGAAGCACTTTTCTTTGTACTGCGAAACCTGTTCCGAAACTGTGAGCTTCCGCACCTCCATAGAAAAATATATAGTTACCCCTCTTTATGCTACCCTCCCCCTGTCACCGAGTTTCTTGAATAGCTGTAATGTCTACATCATATCTATCTAATTCATTTAATAATGTCTGGAACATTCCTGGCCTGTTCAAACTTTTAACGTTCCATGTTCCCAACCTGAAAGTTCCTTTCGGCCTGAATCTCTTTGAAGTAGGTTCCACCTGGAGATCCGAATGGGAACCTAGTTTACCTCCAGAATATTTTACTTCAAAGGGACCCATGCCCATTAATGTTGCTGATTCTTGATGCATAGATTTGATAGTAAGAGAAGAAGAAACAGGGATGGTTCATCACGCCATTGCCTGCTCCCCACCGGCTGTCCGCGACTGCTTATTTTTTGTATTCGCAGCTACCCTTCCTATCTGAAGGCTGTATCCCCTATGCACAGCCTGGGGATGCGCTGTGCCATGGTGGTAGGGGCCCACAAAACAGATCTTGTTTCACAGTGGGATAAATGTCCTAAGAGTTATGACAATTATTTTTGAAATAATAAAAAGTTTACTTACTTTTTTCTGTCTTTATTGTTTTCATGTGACTGCCACTTATAGATGCTTTTCTTTTATCCAGGTTTCCCCACAAATTTTGGATGCTGTATTTAATATATCATGTCTGAGATTAAGGGAGAGTGCATATCTTTGGGACTTTGCTTGAAGAATATTTGTGATTGTACTGAAAATAGATGAAATTACTTTATATACCATGATGAAGTATGGATATAGAGGAGAGGAGATGGGATTTCAAATAAGAATTGTTATATTATATACATAAATTGGCAAATGGTTGTATTTTCTGCACATTTTCTGCACATTCTGCATTATTGTACTAAAGCAATAGGCAGGATTAAACCTAAAAAAACTAAACTCTGTCCTTACAGGCCTTGGTGTCATGCTGAGTAAGGACTTAAAGTTCTGTCAAGCCAGCTTGGATCAGACATTCTGTTGTTTCCTAAATCATTTCTTAAATAAGCCACAGATAAATTTTTCTTCTGTCATTTTCCAGTTTAGAGAGTTCTCTCCAACCATCCAAGGTTGTAAAATGGCCAGGAAACTTGGCTCAGATCTGGGAGGATGACAAATCAAATCCCAGTCCAGCTATCCTGATTTAGGTTCCCTGATTTCCTTAAATCAGTTAAGGCAGATGCCAGGATGATTCATTAGAAAAGGACATAATCCGTTTCTTTCCTCAATCTTCTTAAATCTGAGATTTTGCTCCATCCATAATGCCCTCTTTAACATTGGATCATTAAACTCTATTCTTTCAAGAATGGTTCAAATGGCTCTGAGCACTATGGGACTTAACTTCTAAGGTTATCAGTTCCCTAGAACTTAGAACTGCTTAAACCTAACTAACCTAAGGACGTCACACACATCCATACCTGAGGCAGGATTCAAACCTGGAACTGTAGCGGTCATGCAGTTCCAGGCTGTAGTGCCTAAAACCGCTCGGCCACCCCGGCCGGCAAACACTATTCTTTCATCGTTCAATTAGCTTTCTCTGTCTGTAATTATGTGTGTGACATCCTTAACTCTATATTACCTTCCATATATTCTGAACTGTTTTTTTTTTTTTTTTTTTTTTTTTTTTTTTTTTTTTTTTTTTTTTCATTTGATACAAGCTACAAGAGGTCATAAGAATGGTTCAGACTATCTCAGTGACACAAATAGGTTATAAATAAGCAAACATATAGTTCAGAAATCACAAAAAATTAAAATACTCATATGTGGAATAATATACATCTAAGACAAAAAAATGATGCACCATGAAGGAATTATCTGAAGGCGATAAATATTGGTAGATGTGATGTACATGTACAGACACACAAATAATTAAAATTTCTGAAACATTGGAGTGTTTATTCAAGAGTATTCAAGAGAAAAATTTTCACAAATGGAGCAAGGCAATAATATGTTGGTCCAACTCTAGCCCATATGCAAGTAATTATTTGGCTTTGCACTGATTGACAAGTTGTTGAATATCCACCTGAGTGACACTGTGTCAAAATTTGCCCAATTGGTGCATTAAATCATTAAAATTCTGAACCGGTTAGAGGACCTTGCCCATAATGCTCCAAACTCTCTCAGTTGGGGAGTGATCTGGCAACCTTGCTGGCCAAGGCATGGTTTTTCAAGCACAAAGACAAGCAGTAGAAATTCTTCCTGTGTGCTGGTGGGCATTACCCTACTGAAAGGTAAGCCCAGGATGGCTTGCCATGAAGGGGAACAAAATGGGGCAAGAATATCAAAGATATGCCACTGTGCTCTCAATGTGCCACAGATGATAACCAAAGATGTCCTGCTATGAAAATAAATGACATCCCAGACTATCACACCTGGCTATCAGGCTGTGTGGCAGGCAACAGTCAGGTTCATATCCAACCACTGTCTGGGGCATCCTGAGATACATCTTCACTGGTCATTGGTGTTCAGTTCAAAGTGGGACTACCGAGCGAGGCGGCGCAGTGGTTAGACACTGGACTCGCATTTGGGAGGACGACGGTTCAATCCCACGTCCGGCCATCCTGATTTAGGTTTTCCGTGATTTCCCTAAATAGCTCCAGGCAAATGCCGGGATGGTTCCTTTCAAAGGGCACGGCCGAGTTCCTTCCCCGTCCTTCCCTAAACCAATGAGACTGATGACCTCGCTGTCTGGTCTCCTCCCCCAAACAACCCAACCCAACCCCAAAGTGGGACTCATTGATGAAGACAATTTTACTTTAGTCAATGAGGTTCCAGGCCAAAGACTTGACTGTAAATGACCCGAATAAAGTTTGACAACCAGGAGTAATGGTTTAGACTGCCATTTCTTTTCATTGCAGGAGCCATTTGGTTGTTATCCATGGACTTCTTACAGCACAGAGGAATTTCAGCGATATTCTATGTCCCGTTTTGTTGCCCTTCATGGCATGCCATCCTGTGTTTACATTTCAGCAAGATAGTTTCTACTGCTTGTCTTCATACTTAAGAAACCCTACCTTGGCCAGCAAGGTCGCTGGATTTCTTGCCAGATGAGAATGCCTCGAGCTTTATGGACAATGCCACACAACTAGCTCAGGATTTTGATGATCTAACACACCAGTTGGACAGAAATTGGAATGATATCCCTCATGAGGACATCCAACAACTCTATCAATTGATGCCAAGCTGAATAACTGCTTGCATAAGGGTCAGAGGTGGACCAATGCTTTATTGACTTCCTTAATTTGTGAAGCTCTTTCTCTTGAATAAATCATCCATTTTCTTGGAAATTGTAATTATTTGTTTGTCTGTACATGTACATCCCATCTACTGATTTCCATCTCATTTGGATAATTCCTTCATGATGCACCATTTTCTTTTTTCTTTTTGTCTTAGTGTGTAACCCTCAAGTTATCTGAAATTGAATATGTGCTATGTAATGTGCTTTGTGCATACATATCTGTGATCCACAAGCTATTGTGGATGTGGTATAAAATAAACAAGATACAATTTTAGATCCTTCCTAGTCCACTTTAGTATAGGATATTAAATTTGTTGTCTCACGCCTTTGCGTAATCCCACCAAGTTAGGTAGCACAGTGGTTAGCACTTGAAAGTAAAACAGTCCAAACCCTTGCCTGGCCATCCAGATTTAGATTTTCCCTAAATCACTTAAAGCAAATCCCAGGATGGCTCCTTAGAAGGGGCACAGCCAATTTCCTTCTCCATCCTTCCCTAATCCAAGCTTGTGCTCCATCTCTAATGACCTCATTGGCAACTTCATGCTAAACACTACTCTCCTCCCTCCTGCTTGTGTAATCTCATTGTTTTCTGGTTTCATTGTTATAGCCATTGTGCAATATGATGTGGGAAGAAATAAGTTGTTTCTTGACATCCTATACTCTGCACTCTCAAAATTTTAGGAGCAAATCATTATATGTTACCTGTCCTTACTGTTGACTTGCCCACAGGGGACTGTTGAATATCTCTGTAATGCCCTCATGTTGACTAAACAAAACCAAGCAAAATTACAGAGCTCATTTTTGAATGATACATATTTTCTATGGTAACTGAACTTCATTAGAATGATACAATGATGTACCAATTTCCCAATTTCCCAATTTCAAACATATGATAGGTACGATAGGCAATTACATCTCTATCATTAAAACTTTCAAGACCAGGTGCACTGGGGACTCTGCTACCACCTCTTACTATGGCAACAGTGAACCATCCATTTCCATGTGAGAGAGTGTCGTTTATATCCAAGCTAAAATTAAGAGAACATCCAAGAAATACACAAGGTCCATCGACGAGGGCGTGGGCTTCAACACTCTTCACTGGAATGCGATTCTTCTTGTCTGCTGATGTTGTTGTAAGTTCAATGCCCTACAGGAGGTTTCGTCATACCCGCACAACAGTCTACAAAATCATAGGAAACATTGAACTTACAACAACATCAGCAGACAAAAAGAATCGCATTCCAGTGAAGAGTGTTGCAGCCCACGCCCTCGTCGATGGACCTTGTGTATTTCTTGGATGTTCTCTTAATTTTAGCTTTGATATAAATGACAATTTCTCACATGGAAATGGATGGTTCACTGTTGCCACAGTAAGAGGTGGTAGTGGAATCCCCAGTGTACCTGGTCTTGAAAGTTTTAATGGTAGAGATGTAATTGCCTATCGTACCTATCATATGTTTGAAATTGGTAGTAAAGATTTTGGAAAATCAGCTTATGATTCAACATCTCCTCTACAGTCAGTTGGGCAATAGCTTTGAAAACAATTTCTTTCACCAAGTGAGGTGGTGCAGTGGTTAGCACATTGGACTCACATTCAGGAGGATGATGGATCAAACCTGCCTCTGGCCATTCTGAATTAGGTTTTCTGTGATTTCCCTAAATTTCTTCAGGCAAATGCCAGGATGGTTCCTTCAAAATGCCATGGTAACTTCCTTCCCCATCCTTCCCTAACCCAATTGGACTGGTGACCTTCCTGTTTGGTCTCCTCCTCCAAATCAATCAACCAATCAATCTTTTTCAGGGATGAATTCCATGTCCTTCAGTTTCTTATAATGAATCCCAATCTAATAGGTGTATTTCTTACAGATGGCTACCATGTTAAATCATTGCAGGTGGAGAAACTTAGGTACTTGGCAGTTGTGAATAATTCAAGTGGTCCCATAGTCATACTGTGATCAAACAATATTGGCACTTTTCATATATTTACATGCATGTGCTACATTTATTTGTCTTCAGAGAAAGTTGACAATCTTTTGCCCTGTGTTAATCATCTGCAGGTTTTATCAAATTTTGCAACAGTTCTTCAATGTTTTTGTGCCCCTGAATACATCTGTGTCACCTGACAACAACCTTAGATAACTAACTGATATTCTTTCATTTTGCATTACAAGATGAATGATCTCATGTAACCTCTCTGTGGAAGTTATGGTGTCATATATAAGTGTGTAACAAAACCTGTGAAGTTTTTCAAAAGTTTTTATTTTTATTTTTTGTTGGTAATATTGCAGAAATTGCTGCCTAGTAATACATTTATCCATATACCAATGGGATTCTTATTGACTGCACTTTTCCTCTAGATACACGAATCCTATTTCATTCAACTGTAATTTTGCTTGCATGTTCTGTCACCTTTTCTGTGAGCTCTATTGTTCCTTTTTGCTATTTAACATCAAAATATTTAGCAAATCATTGAGGCTGCCCACAAAGACAGTTTCCATGCTCACTCTCCACGCTTGTGCACTGTGAGGCACCAACACACTCTCTTTGAACTGGAATGTGGCTTTACCTCGTCATACAACCAAGTTTATTCCCATTACTGCCAGATCTACAGTTCAATTTGTCAGGAAATACTTTTGCTTCCATTGATGTCTCCCAACTGACAACAATCTCCTGAGTTCTGTTTAGAAAGAAGTCTTTAGTCTGACCTTTATCATTCTGTAAGTGTTAATTCTATTTACTGTGTAGCTGTGGAAAACAACTCTGAAAACTTTCAGGAAGTCAAAAATATGAGAACAATGCACTTCTGTTTCTATAATGCAACATATGTGACAGTTATGAATATATTCTTTATCCTTTAAATGGTGTTGATAGATAGACATTGTCCAGTCAATCTAAAAACTCAAAATAAATTTATGGCATATGATGGTTATGTGATGTATGAAAGGAGCTGCTAATAAATATAATAAAACCTGTAAAACCGCAAGAAGTTTCTATGAACATAGACTAGATTATTCTTCTAGCAGATGTAAGCCAGAAACACTCAGCCTTGTTGTATAAGAATTGGAAGCTCATCTTCCTTTCAGAAATCGTCCTATTACTTAATTTGAGAGCAATGTGAGGAACAGGGGTTCATTGAAGTAATGTTAATCTTAATCTTCACAGAAAGAATATATGAGAAGATTCATTTTTTAAGGCAAAATGAAAATAAATGAAGAGATGATTTAATGGCATGGAATACATTATATCACCAGCCTTATCTTGCGGTTTATCATATCACGACATTACTGCTCACATTGGTCGAGATCCAATGACTGTTAGCAGAACATGGAATCAGTTGGTTCAGGAGGGTAACACGGAACTCCATGCTGGATCCCAACAGCCTCGTATCACTAGCAGTCAAGATGACAGGCATCTTATCCACATGGCTGTAATGGATCATGCAGCCATGTCTCGATCCCTGAGTCAAGAGATGGGGACGTTTGCAAGACAACAACCATCTGCACGAACAGTTCGATGAAATTTGCAGCAGCATGGACTATCAGAAACTATTTGTACAGAAACCAGATGGCAGTTATAAGAGTTGAGGGGCATGAAAGGGAAGCAGTGGTTGGGAAGGGAGTGAGACAGGGTTGTAGCCTCTCCCCGATGTTATTCAATCTGTATATTGAGCAAGCAGTAAAGGAAACAAAAGAAAAATTCGGGGTAGGTATTAATATCCAGGGAGAAGAAATAAAAACTTTGAGGTTCGCTGATGACATTGTAATTCTGTCAGAGACAGTATAGGACTTGGAAGAGCAGTTGAACGGAATGGACAGTGTCTTGAAAGGAGGATATAAGATGAACATCAACAAAAGTAAAACGAGGATAATGGAATGTAGTCGAATTAAGTCGGGTGATGCAGAGGGAATTAGATTAGGAAATGAGACACTTAAAGTAGTAAAGTAGTTTTGCTATTTGGGGAGCAAAATAACTGATGATGGTCAAAGTAGAGAGGATATGAAATGTAGACTGGCAATGGCAAGGAAAGCGTTTCTGAAGAAGAGAAATTTGTTAACATCGAGTATAGATTTAAGTGTCAGGAAGTCGTTTCTGAAAGTATTTGTATGGAGTGTAGCCATGTATGGAAGTGAAACATGGACAATAAATAGTTTGGACAAGAAGAGAATAGAAGCTTTCGAAATGTGGTGCTACAGAAGAATGTTGAAGATTAGGTGGGTAGATCACATAACTAATGAGGAGGTATTGAATAGTATTGGGGAGAAGAGAAGTTTGTGGCACCACTTGACTAGAAGAAGGGATCAGTTGGTAGGACATGTCCTGAGGCATCAAGGGATCACAAATTTAGCATTGGAGGGCAGTGTGGAGGGTAAAAATTGTAGAGGGAGACCAAGAGATGAATACACTAAGCAGATTCAGAAGGATGTAGGTTGCAGTAGGTACTGGGAGATGAAGAAGCTTGCACAGGATAGATTAGCTTGGAGAGCTGCATCAAACCAGTCTCAGGACTGAAGACAACAACAACAACAACAACAATGGACTATCAGCTCGGAGACCGTGGCTGTGGTTACCCTTGATGCTGCATCACAGAAAGGAGCACCTGCGATGGTGTACTCAACAATGAACCTGGGTGTTCAACTGCTGCCCTCGCCAGCACATTCTCCAGATCCCTCACCAATTGAAAATGTCTGATCAATGGTGGCAGAGCAACTGGCTCGTCACAATACGCCAGTCACTGCTACTGCTCTTGATGAACTGTGGTATCCTGTTGAGGCTGCATGGGCAGCTGTACCTGTACACGCCATCCAAGCTCTGTTTGACTCAATGCCCAGGCATATCAAGGCCGTTATTATGGCCAGAGGTGGTTGTTCTGGGTACTGATTTCTCAGGATCTATGCAGCCAAATTGCGTGAAAATGTAACCACATGTCAGCTCTAGTATAGTATATTTGACCAATGAATACCCGTTTATCATTTGCATTTCTTCTTGGTATAGCAATTTTAATGGCCAGTAGTGTATTTATTAGATGTGTCAGAGGTTTCACTAATTCTCCTCTGCATTCCTTTAGCAGCTTAGATGAAACATTGTCCCAGCCACAAGACATGTAAGCTTGAAGTTTTAAAATGATGGTTAGGAGTTCCCTCTTAGAAATGCCATGGATGAAAAAAGATCAGCTACTTTTAGTGAAATTTTAATTGTGTGCATGTTTTGTGTTTCATTCGTGCCAATTTATTAAACATTTGTATAAATTTCTAACACACGTCTTTTGGGTCATTTGTTATATTGCCATCTTCTTTTAAAGTTATATGGATGTGTTCATGAGATTTCTCTTCCCCATATTCTTTATACAATATTTTCCAGGCTGTTTTACTAACACAGATTGAGTTGCATATTTGAGAAGCAGATTTCTGAGCTTTAAGCTTAGTCAAGGAATCTCTGTATCTTTTTCTGAGCAGTGTGTATTTTGTTAAATAGTATTGTAATTTTGTATCTCTAAAGAGTATGTAACAGTCTTTCATGTTCTCTCCAAGTTCAGTGATTTGTGGAGGGAAATTCTCAGCTTTGTGATTAATAGCTTTGTCTACTTGCGTTATTAAAGGACTTGTTTAATTAAAAGTTTTCTTGAATAGTTTATAGAAACTTTCCCATTTATCATTTGCATTTGTTGAACTGTAAATTGGTTTCTATTTTTCATTGCCTAGTGCCCTCTTAAGTTTATTATAATTAAATTTTCTTTTATTTATATCTACAATTCCTACATAAGTTTCCATAGTAAGGGTTCTGGTGTCAGATATGTTGTTTTCTACAGTGGTTATATTTATGTTCTCCTTTGTTATGTTTGTGAGAATGTGGTCAATGCATGTCTGTTTTTCTGCAATAGTTCATTTAGGTTCTGAGTTTATGTGATAATAGTTATAACACTGAAGTAAGTCAATGTATTTCAAATAATTATTGCTATTATTTAAAGAGTATATGCTGATATCTGCAATAAACAGCACATGTTTTTTATACACTGATGTCATTGGTAGTGTGTGTAGATCATCTTTCACAAAAGTGGTTATGTCTCAAGATCAGTGATGAGTGCAAATCAGACAATGAACATTTTTGTAATTAAGCAAGTTTGCAGGTTTTCAACCATGGAACACTTGCAAGAACTACTAACACAAACCACACAGGGTTATCAGGAGCTTATGGCAGTTGTGCAAGCGTTAGCAAATGTAGCTGGAATGTCTCTTGCACCACCTGTGTTTGTGGCTTTTCCACCACTTACTAAACAGCATGAAGAGTGGAATGCTTACTGCTAATGATTGAAGTTAATTGTTTTGGCTTCTCAAATTTATGGCTTGGGAGTGAGAGACCATTTACTGATGACATCAAAAACCTGCACACTTGCAAGTGTTCTGTTTTAGTAGATCTGCTGCAGATATGCTTCAGCCTGTAGAAGTGAACCAAGTGAGTGATAAATCTACCAAAGTTCAGAATTTCCAGAACTTGGCCCATAAAATGTACTTAACGGCATTCATTGGCCTCCTGTGAAGTTATTCTTGGTCACTGGCACTTCTGTGTCCTTGCTAAACCAATCTATTTATTTAAATTGAAGGTTGCCACTGTTTAGGTGACTGAAACAAATCTTGGGGTCTATGGACAGCATCATGTGCCTTTGCTAGGGCAGTTTACAGTTTTAGTCACTTACAACTAAGTCATCTGCCATATAAATTTTCTGCGAAAGTAGATATTGTTTTTGGGATAGGCAATTTCCACACTTTCAGACATACCATTTATGAAGCAGTGCATGATATGCTACCAAAAGGGCATTGTGCTACCGTAAAGATTCTCTGAGATAGATACAATTAAATCTTCTCTCTTGGATTAGGGCCAGCAACTAATTTCAAGACTCACACGCTCTTAAAGTGACAGTTACTCCATATTTTTCAAAGCTTTGCTCAGTGCCCTGAAAACAAAGCTGGTGAGACTCCCTCATGAAGCTGTGTTAACGCCTATTCACCATAGCCAATGGGCCACTCACATGGTGACTGTACACAAATTTAACAACACCTTCAAGCTTTGTTGTGGTTTTAAAGTAAGATAAATGTACAAGCTGGAGTGTAAACTTATTCTCTACAGACCACAGATAATCTCTTTGCAAAATTAGGTCATGGTACTTCATTCAGTGAAATTGACTTCACAGAAGCATATTTTCAGATCCCCTTTGATGCAGTATCACAAGTTTACCTAGTTCAAAATACACCGTTATGGACTTTACCCTGCCACATTTCAGCATTTTATGGATCAGCTACTACAACATAATCCCAATCGTGCCACACACCTGGGTGATATTGTGGTCACAGGTGCAATTCATGCAGATCACATTCACGACTTTGAGCTTTTGTTCCAAAGACTGGAAGGAAAGTGCTTAAATGAAACCTGCACAAATGTTCTTTCACACAACCTTCCTTCATATATTTAGAACTGAATCTCCTGGGAAGTCAGGGATTATGTTATGGCAATTAATCAAATGCAGCAGCCATGAATATAAAAGACTTACAAGTGTTTACAGAATGAATTCTCACTCTCCAGCAGAGTGTACACATGTTTGAAACTTCCTGGCAAATTAAAACTGTGTGTCAGACTGGAACTCAAACCTAAGGCCTTTGCCTTTCAAAGGCAAGTGCTGTGGCTAAGCCATCTCTCTCTGCAATATACTTTCTTCAGGAGAGCTAGACCTGCAACATATGCAGGAGAACCTCTGTGATGTTTTGAAAGTAGGAGGTGAGGTACTGTTGCAAGAAAAACTGTGGAAGTGAGTTGTGAAATGTGCTTGGATAACTCGGTTGGTAGAGTACTTGCCCAAGAAAAGTAAAAGTCCCAGGTTTTAATCCTGGTCCAGCACACAATTTTAAGCTTACTTTAATCTTACAGGAAGTTTCAAAGCAGTGCACACTCTGCTTCAGAGTGAAAATTCATTCTGTAAGCAATCCCTCAGGCTGTGGCTAAGCCATTCACCTTGACATCCTTTCTTCCAGGAGTGCTAATCCCACAGGATATGCAGAAGAACTTCTGTGAAATTTGGAAGAAGACGAAGTACTGCTGAAAGTAGACCTGTGATGGCAGACTGTGAGTCATACTTGGATAGCTCAGTTGCTAGAGCATTTTCCCATGAAAGGCAAAGGTCCCAGTTTTGAGTCCCAGTCTGGCACACAGTACTAATCTGCCAGGAACTTACAAGTGTTTCTGGAAAAGATAAATTGATATGTCAGATTCATTTCAAATCTAGTAGTATTCTCTTGTCCAATGAACAAGCTATGATGCCAAGCAGCCTTTTTCAACAAGCTTTCCAGGCTTGAAATAGTTGCCTTAAGCAGGCACCATTTTTAACAGCATACATTCCTGGTCTGTCTCTGGCAGTAGGAACTGATGTCTCTCCCCATAGTATCAGCACAGCCCTATCCCATAAATACCCTGATGGCAATGAGTGCCCTGTTTTCTATGCTTCTAAGACCTTATCTGATTCTTAGCAATGCTACTGTCAAGTAGAATGGGAGGTCCTTGCTATCATTTATGCAATCCAGAAATTTAAATAATTTCTTTATGGACAGAATGTTCTTCCTGCCATAAATCATCACTTGTCACTCACCATCCCTGACCCTAAACATCACTTACCAGACTAGACTGCCCATCAACTTCAGTAGTTGTCAAATTTTCATTATTCTATCCATTATCCAGCAGCAACACTTCATGCAAATGCGGATGTGCTCCACCAATTCCCCATGTGATCACCATGAAATTGTGTGTTTCTACAGCCACTACCCACAAGGCTGCAATGTTACACTGCCTTGTTTACTTCGTAAGTATGGGTGATCAGACAGAACTCTTGGATCTGAATTTTGTCCTTATTGGTCATGGTAGCAGCAACCATACCTAAACAAACAGGTTCTATTGTGGTCTTGGACAATAACCACAGCTGCATCCTAGTGCCTCCCTTTCTTTGGCCATGAGTGACACACCTCCTGAACATTGTCAATTGAGGCATTTCCCAGATAAAAATTTCCGTCGGACAACAGATACTCTGGGCAGCAGTTCACTCTGAAATTGTGGGCCTCGCCCACCAATGTCCCACCTGTCGCACACATCAAGTTGCACTTCTCCAGCAGTTCTACAGTTGAAAAAAAAAACTTTGCCCTCTAGTGCATCCTGTGTGCTTGGCTTCAGATAATGGAATGTTATTTACTTCCTGTGACTTCGAATGGCTTTTTGCTTGTAACACCTTTCCGCTGCATCTTTTCACCTTGCATGCGACAGTTCAGTTGTATGGAATGCTTTATCTACACCTTCAAAACCCAGTTCTACAAGGAAATGACATCTAACACTGAAATTAAAGCCCTCTGTAATTTTCTGCCAACTTACAGGGCCTCTGTGTTGAAGGAGCTGCAGCCTGATGGATGGCTGCAAGGTTATGCTCATAGCACTCTCTTGGATATGCTGCACCCACTCTACAGTGCACATTATTGCTGCAGCCTCTCTCTTTTGAGAGGATACCCCAGTAGAGATCCATCAGTTTAGGCACCAACCAACCCGGATCTGAGGGACTATTTCCATTTGCCACAGGTCCTTGATGTATACCATGGCCTCCACTCACAGGTTTCTGTGGTGGGTTGAAATCAACTTCATCTTTTCCATTCCGGTCGACAGCCAACTACTTCCTGGCCTCAGGTGGCCCTCTGGTCCCATAGTGATTCACACATCATCCATCAAGCCTCGTCCTGCTTCAGACTTCCACAGTAACTCCCCCAGCAACAACCTGCCATCTTCCCCAGTGGCAGCTCCTAGAGACTACCCAACACCTGCTTCTTCCACCCTGGTAGTCACTTGCTTCCTGGATGGGTAGGGGATGTAGTAACACCACCAAATGTCACTTGGGGAACTGAATAGCTGGTACAACATTACTGTCAACAGCCATGGCACCACTAGTCAAAGAGCATTTGTCAGCTGGACTGCCCTCTGATGAGGTCACGCCAGAATCTATTATACAACCCAGCAATGGGGCAGTCTGAGTCAGATGCCATGCAGAAAGTGAACTATAAGTTTGGACATTTGTATCATCTTCACCTGAAACCTTGTGCAGTACATGTAAATAGAGCAGTCATGTATGTCAAGATAAGGATGGGCACCTCACAGATTCATTAGGCCTGACCTTATAGCAAGTGATATGCTCTTAGTATTTTTTAATCCAAGGAATAACCCCACAACTTCTAAAGTTGAATGAATTATGGATGGCTCAACTTAACATTTTTGACAAGCACGTATTTCCATACATACTGGGATAGATGAGCATATTAAAATGTCCACTTCTGGGACATTGTGAGGCACATTGGTCCTAGACTGAGTCAATCTTGTAAAATAATCTACACACAGATCTACACACTTTCAGTTTTCTCTCCAAACATAACAGTATTACCACTAGGGTGCACTAACAAATGTATTGCACCGATAAATTTGGCTTCACCCCCTTGATTAGATGCTCACTATTTATGAATCCTTCCATACAAAATGTGTGCCACTTTTTGATGTGCATCAAGATATGTTATTGTGTATAGCGTCTGTGATGAACTCCTATGTCATGCGTGCATGTGGATTTGGATAGGGTGTGTCACTGTCTCACAGGTTGTAAAATGCTAGTAGTGGCAGGTGTATAAATTAAAGAATACTGACATTAGTAAGTTTTGCTTAGTGGAGCATCTTGAAGCACATACAATAAAAGTGTAATTCCCAACAGACTGTTTATAATAGTGACAGTATATTAAGCACCTCTACCAAATTTTAACCAGTTTATAATTTGTTTTGGTGCTATGTTGGTGTATTTATTAATCAAAACACAAGTGACTGATGTTTGTGATATGGTTTTTCTTTAAATTTCTTCCAGCAACCCCTACAGCAAACATGATAATTAGGGTACCTAAGGCCATCCATGATGACATTTATATAGACATGTCTAATGAACAAAATTGTATCACAAAACCAATATTCAGTGGCCTTCCAGACTGTGCTGTAAAGTTCCCAATGTTGAGCATTAATACTTACTTGCATATCAAACCTATTACATCTGTGTATCAGAGGCTAGTTAATACATCATTAACTGTGTATTTTATGAGATTGTGCTGGAGAGATGTTTTCCATGTTCATGAAACACACAAATATTATCAAATATTTGTTAATAAAATTGTGAAGGCCACAGTGGAAGGCCTCTGATTGTGATGGAGATGGCTTGGCAGTGGTCAGAAAGGCAACATGGTCCACCATCTGGGTGGGTAGCAGTGTAGCATTGAGGGGATGCTTGGCAATTGCTCATTGTGTTCTCACAAAAATATCATTGTAAAAATATGACTTCAGTGTTCTTCAGCTACAACAATTTTGATGATACTCAGAGAAGTCAATGTCCCAAAGACATAAGCTGTCTATGGCCCATGAGGCTGCATGACTGTCAGCAGGTGACCTCAGAGCCCACAATATTGAATGGCCATTGGTGATGATAGCAGAGGTTCAGCAAGGATACCAACTGCAGCAGTGAACAGTGACTTGTAATGAAGACTAAAGACTGTCCAGCAGTCCAGAATGTAGTGTGCAGATGTGCACAGAATCATTCTTTGGGCTCAGGATGAATGAGATTGCTTCACAGCATCAGCAGTGGCTGCCAACATGAACAGAAGCAGGCAGCAGGGAGGTTGCCTGCATAAGTGATGGTGGTTGAACGGCTACACAGCCCTGAGCTCAACCTGTAGACCTGCGGCATAGGAGGTCAACACAGCTGAAGTAGGCCACCAGGTAACCCGCCAGTCAGAGCCACTAAGTCCACAGTATCAGACTTGTTGTCATCAAATGGGTCATAGCTAGTAGCAGCAAAAATCCAGAGGGGGTGACTGGTTGAGCCATTTAGACTCAAAGACCATAAATCCCCTTCAAGACTAGTGTCTGGTGGACTGATATACCTTTGACTGAAAATGATGATCATTTATACAGGTGTGTCCCATTCTTGTTTTGTTACAGAATCAGTTTCTATCACATGAGCCACAACAAAACCATGGCTCAGATGTGAATCAATCAGGCCACCAACACTGCTGTGGTTCCATCTTACTGCTGTGTTGCTGATATTCCAACTCTGGATTCGTGGGCAATGACAACAAACTACAATTACAGAACTTTTTGTGCACACAGAGAACTTTTTACACTATTCTACAATTAGTTAATTCCTATGGTAGGACAAGAATTCCATCCATAGTGAACAGTTGGCTTTACATGTAATTTAGTACTACATTTCTTGCTAAGACAGCATAGTTGATTACATTATTATTCATGTTAGTTCAAAATTATATGCATTTACTACTGCTTAAGCAGCTTTCTAAATATGTCTCCAATGCACATCTTAAGATCATTTGGTGACAAATTGAGAAAAACAGCTCATTTGACATACCTCTACAGACTTTTTTCTGTTAATGGTAATATTCTGTTGACCTTATGAAATTGTGTTGTAAGGCTAGTATCAATGTTACGAATTTGCATGCTCCTATTTGCCACATTATGTGTTCTTTCACTAACTTAATGATGTATAACATACACATAGAAGAATATAAAAAAAAAATAGTATCTAAGCTTTTACACAATGTTCGTAGTGTCACTTTTCAATGAAAACCCTTTTCATATTAGTTGTCAGGGCCTACCCAACATCGTTATACCATATGACAAAAAAAAATGTAATAATCCAAAATACACTGTTCTTAGGCTACCAGAATGATGGTATGACTATAACATATAGACTGTATGTTATTTTTTTGCAGATGAAACAGGAAAAGTAAAGCAGAAGCTTTAACTTTTGCATCTGAGAAAATGTTCACATAGGAGAATTACACAAACCTACCATTGTTTGTCCATTGCACAGACTCCTGTATGGAGGACATTATAATAAGCATAACTAGTCTAGAGAACTGAAAGCAAATAAGCATTGGTGCCTTACTTACTTGCATTTATCATGAACCTCTCATCTAGACAAAAGTCCCAAGCAACTGGAAAAAACTGCAGGTGACTCCTGTAAGTAAGAAGGGTAAAAGAACAAAATTGGAAATTTGTGGTAAGGCCTTATGGGACCAAACTACCAAGGTCATCAGTCCCTAAGCTTACGCACTACCTAATCTAACTTAACCTAACTTACGTTAAGGACAACACACACACACCCATGCCCGAGGGAGGACTCAAACCTCCGACATGGGGAGCCATGCGAACCGTGGCAAAATGCCTCAGACTGTGTGGCTGAAAAAAGAACAGACCCACAAAATTACAGACCAATATTTTTAACACCAGTTTCCTGCAGAATACTTGGACATATTCTCAGTTTCTATATAATAAATATCCCTGAGAGGGAAAAGCTTCTGTCCACAAATCAGTACAGTTTCACTCATGTGAAACTCAGCTTGCCCTTTACTCACATGAGATTCTATGAACAATGGAAGAAGGGCAACAGGTGGTTTCCATATCCCTACATTACTGTGAAGCATTTGACATGGTGCCACATTGCTGACTGTTATCAAAGTTACAAGCATATGGAGTAGTTGGCCAAGTATGTGAGAGGCTTGAAGACTTCTTAAGTAACAGAATGCTGTATGGTGTCACAACACCCATATAGTACTAGGGACAGAAAGTTGGCTGAAACCAGATGTAAACAGTAATGAAATCCTAAACTCAGATTGGAATGTATACCGCAGAGACAGGCTGAACAGTGAAGGGGGAGGCATGTTTATAGCGATAAGAAGTGCAATAGTATCGAAGGAAATTGACGGGGATCCGAAACGTGAAATGATTTGGATGAAGGTCATGATTAAAGCAGGCTCAAACATGGTAATTGGATGTCTCTATAGGCCCCCTGGCTCAGCACCTGTTGTGGCTGAGCACCTGAAGGATAATTTGGAAAATAGTTTGAGTAGATTTCCCCACCATGTTATAGTTCTGGGTGGAGATTTTAATTTGCTGGATATAGACTGGGAGATTCAAACGTTCATAACCGGTGGCAGGGACAAAGAATCCAGTGAAATTTTTTTAAGTGCTTTATCTGAAAACTACCTTCAGCAGTTAAACAGAGAACCGACTCATGGTGATAACATATTAGACCTTCTGGTGACAAACAGTCCCTAACTATTTGAAACAGATAACGCAGAACAGGGAATCAGCCATCATAAAGCGGTTACGGCATCGATGATTTCAGCCATAAATAGAAATATTAAAAAAGGTAGGAAGATTTTTCTGTTTAGCAAAAGTGACTAAAAGCAGATTACAGAGTACCTGACGGCTCAACACATAAGTTTTGTCTCAAGTACAGATAGTGTTGAGGATCAGTGGACAAAGTTCAAAACCATCGTACAATATGCATTAGATGAGTATGTGCCAAGCAAGATCATAAGAGATGGAAAAGAGCCACCGTGGTACAACAACCGAGTTAGAAAACTGCTGCAGAAGCAAAGGGAGCTTCACAGCAAACATAAACATAGCCAAAGCCTTGCAGACAAACAAAAATTACGCGAAGAGAAATTTAGTGTGAGGACGGCTATGCGAGAGGCATTCAATGAATTCGAAAGTAATGTTCTATGTACTGACTTGACAGAAAATCCTAAGAAATTTTGGTCTTATGTCAAAGCGGTAGGTGGATCAAAACAAAATGTCCAGACACTCTGTGACCAAAATGGTACTGAAACAGAGGATGACAGACGAAAGGCCAAAATACTAAATGTCTTTTTTCCAAAGCTTTTTCACAGAGGAAGACTGCACTGTAGTTCCTTCTCTAGATTGTCGTACAGATGACAAAATGGTAGATATCGAAATAGACGACAGAGGGATAGAGAAACAACTGAAATTGCTCAAAAGAGGAAAGACCGCTGAACCTGATGGGATACCAGTTCGATTTTACACAGAGTACACGAAGGAACTTACCCCATTCTTGCAGCAGTGTACCGTAGGTCTCTAGAAGAGTGTAGCATTCCAAAGGATTGGAAAAGGGCACAGGTCATCCCCGTTTTCAAGAAGGGACGTCGAACAGATGTGCAGAACTATAGACCTATATCTCTAACGTCGATCAGTTGTAGAATTTTGGAACACGTATTATGTTCAAGTATAATGATTTTTCTGGAGACCAGAAATCTGCTCTGTAGGAATCAGCATGTGTTTCAAAAAAGACGGTCGTGTGAAACCCAGCTCGCGCTATTCAGCCACGAGACTCGTAGGGCCATAGACATGGGTTCCCAGGTAGATGCCATGTTTCTTGACTTCCGCAAGGCATTCGATACAGCTCCCCACAGCCGTTTAATGAACAAAGTAAGAGCATACGGACTATCAGACCAATTGTGTGATTGGATTGGATAGATAACAAAACGCAGCATGTCATTCTCAATGGAGAGAAGTCTTCCAAATTATGAGTGATTTCAGGTGTGCTGCAGGGGAGTGTCATAGGACTGTTGCTATTCACAATATACATAAATGACCTTGTGGATAACATCGGAAGTTCACTGAGGCTTTTTGTGGATGATGCTGTGGTGTATCAAGAGGTTGTAACAATGGAAAATTGTACTGAAATGCAGCAGTATCTGCAACAAATTGACACATGGTGCAGGGAATGGCAATTGAATCTCAATGCAGACAAGTGTAATGTGCTGCAAATACATAGAAAGAAAGATCCTTTATCATTTAGCTACAATATAGCAGGTCAGCAACTGGAAGCAGTTAATTCCATAAAATATCTGGGAGTACGCATTAGGAGTGATTTCAAATGGAATGATCATGTAAAGTTGATCGTCGGTAAAGCAGATGCCAGACTGAGATTCATTGGAAGAATGCTAAGGAAATGCAATCCGAAAACAAAGTAAGTAGGTTACAGTATGCTTGTTCGCCCACTGCTTGAATACTGCTCAGCAGTGTTGGATCCTTACCAGATAGGGTTGATAGAAGAGATAGAGAAGATCCAACGGAGAGCAGCGCGCTTCATTATAGGATCATTTAGTAATCGCGAAAGCATTACGGAGATGATAGATAAACTCCAGTGGAAGACTCTGCAGGAGAGACGCTCAGCAGCTCGGTATGGGCTTTTGTTAAAGTTTCGAGAACATACCTTCACCAAAGAGTCAAGCAGTATATTGCTCCCTCCTATGTATATCTCTCGAAGAGACCATGAGGATAAAATCAGAGAGATTAGAGCCCACACAGAAGCATACTGAGAATCCTTCTTTTCACGAACAATACGAGACTGGAATAGAAGGGAGAACCAATAGAGGTACTCAGGGTACCCTCCGCCACACACCATCAGGTGGCTTGCAGAGTATGGATGTAGATGTAGATGTAGATGTTCATCAGGGACAAGGGTATCATTAGGAGTACCCCACAGAAGTGTGATAGGATTGCTGTTATCTTTTATATACATAAATGATCTGGCAGAAAGGGTTAGCAGCAGTTGCAGGTGTTTGCTGGTGATACTGTGGGGTATAGAAAGGTGTCATTGTTGAGGGATTGTAGGAGGATACATTATGACTTAGACAAAACATCTGAATGGTAGGATAAATGGCAGCTATCTCTAAATGTAGAAAAAGACTTACACAGTATTTAAAATAACTCAAAGTAACTTATGCTGAGAACAACACACACACCCATGCCCAAGGGAGGACTCGAACCTCCGGTGGGAGTGGCCACACAGTCCATGACATGGCACCTCAAACCATGCAGCCACCCCGCACATCAAGTTAATGCAGGTGAGCACGAAAAACAAACCCATAATGTTCAAATATGGTATTAGTAGTGTGCTGCTTGACACAGCCATGTCTATTAAATACCTAGGCATAATGTTGCAAAGCTGTATGAAATGGAATGAGCATGTACTGATTGTAGTAGAGAAGGTGAATGGTCAACTTTGGTTTATTGGGACAATTTTAAGACAGTGTGGTACACCTGTAAAGGAGGCCACATATAGGACATTAGTGTGATCCATTGTTGAGTACTGTTTGAATGATTGGGATCCACACCAAGCTGGATTAAAGGAAAACATCAAAGCAATTCGGAAGTGGGCTGCTAGATTTGATAGCAGTAGGTTCGATCAACACATAAATATTACAGAGATGGTGTGCAGAACTCAAATGGGAATTACTGGAGGGAAGGCAATGTTCTTTTTAAGGAGCACTATTGAGAAAATTTAGAGTACTAACATTTGAGGCTGACTGCAGAATGATTCTACTGCCACCAATGTACATTTCGTATAAGGACGATGAGGATAAGATTAGAGAGAGTAGGGCTTGTACAGAGGCATACAAACAGTCATTTTCCCCTCACTCTATTTGTGAGTGGAACAGAGAACAAAAGACTGGTAGTGGTACAGTGGTACCCTCTGGCATGCACCATATGGTGGTTTGTGGAGTGTGTATGTAGATGTAGATGAACCTGCTACTTCTATTATAAACCCAAAAATTTACATACCAAACAGATCTTTCACAGAATTTAATCATTCATAATATTTTATCAATTTTGGGTTCACTGTCTGGCCAACAGAGGATAGCCATAACATCAGTATATGAACTTGGAAAATCATTTGCGTAACAAATATACAGTAATGGACCTTAGATGGAGCACTGATGGAGGCCAAAATTTATATTTCTTGTTTTTTATGATCTACTTTCTAGTAATTCTCTGTTATCTTATATAATTTATATACACTACTGTCTCTCTTTCAAATATATTTCTAGTACTTGCATAAGTTTTCCAGTGATGCTGCCCATTGGGATTTTTGTTAAGGTACATAATGGTGTACTCTGCTGAAACCTTTAGAGATCTCTAAGAACACTGCTACTTTTTTAAAGTACATAATCTGCTACTGACAGTTTCTGAGACCATTGTGGAAATTACCTGATGTGTCAGCATTATTTTAATGTTCCAAGATGCTCTTTAACATTAATTTCTTAATCAGTTTGTTGAAATTTGAGATCATGGCAATAGGTCTGCAATTTAGAACATGCCTTTTCCTCTTGAGGATTGGACAATAGCCACTTTCAACTTGCCGGGGAAAACTCCTTCTTCAAGAAAACTGTTTATTAGACTAACTAATGCATTCAATAACACATGTTTACACTTCATCAGTAGACATGGGTAAATTGCATGTGATTCTGGTCTTTTTTATGCTATCTATAAGTTTCAGAATGTTGTCACTGACTACTGTAGTTCTGTTTGGTAGTGGTCAGCAAGCAGCCCCTTTCATGCAGACATCCTCTTCAGTTGCATCTATAAAGCCATTATTAAAAAATATTGATAACTATACGGGTATCAGAAATGTCATCATTATTCACAGTTAATCCTAATTCATTAATTTTAGTTTCTGTTGCATTCTTTCTAATTTGATTCACAATAGATCAGCAAGATTTTAAACATTATCTGAGTTTCATATCTGTTGGCTAATTCTTTCTGCTTTTAATCTCCTGACTTATTTGTGTAACTGGTATATAGTGTAGCACACTGACAGAATCAGAAAAAGACAAAGAAAGGTTAAATTGAAGGGTAAATGATACATTTATAACAGATGGGTGTAGCATGATAAATTTATTTAGCTGCTACATTTATTTGTTACTGATAAGTTAAGAGCATATCTGAGATCAGTATTTATAAAAACTGAAGTGAAATTAATGTAACAGTGACTTCACCAGAAGAAAATAAAAATATTTTAACATTTATGATAAATTTTTAAATGAAAACAATTAAAAAGGAATATTGCAAGCTTAGCAAAATCTTAACAGGAATATGTATAAGGCTAAAGAAATGCAATCAAATTTCTGTGCAGTTTTACTTTTGAAAGCTTTCCTTTAAATCTCAGGAAAAATATGTACAAGAAACTTCCTAAAAACTGATCACAAGTAATATATTGACTGAATCACAGTTTGGATTTCTCAAGGGTTCTGATGCCAGAATGGTGCTTACAAGTATGAATTGTGTAAACTGATTAATGGTATTTTTGGAACTTGTCAAAGATGTTTGACTTTGTAGATCACATGGTATTTTTAAGTACAATAGAGTATATGACCTCAAAGGAAATGCTAAAAAAAAGGTTGATCCATATTTTTATCATGGGAATCAAAGGTAGTTTATATGAAAGTCTGATGTACAGGGTGATTATAATTAAAGATAAACTTTCAAACTGCTGTAGAAATAACACCACTGGTCAGAATGATGTCAAATTGCAACAGAATATTATCGGAGAAAGGGGAAAAAGTATGGCAGAAGAAAAATAAATAGTTACAAAATGTAGCAATAGATGGCAGTGTAAGCTTTATAATTTAATAGTGATTGACTGTTGAATCATACAACAATGCCCAAGGTGTACATCTGATGTTAAACAAACTGTACTGCTCAGTATGCATAGGTGTACAAGTGTTAGTTACATAAGCCCATCCATCACGGCAAGGACATATTACATTGAATGGAAAAATCGGTTTTTAATAGTCCTGAGGCCAAAAACGGTATAAAAAGCATCTCTCACATTGGTTTTAATTGTCCTTGGGTCAAAAACCACATAAAAAGCATCTGTCAAAATCAAATCAGATTATTAATTTCTGCGTGACTGGAGAAAAAAACGTGTTCAATATGCAACAAGTTGAAATCGAGAAACAGCATGTTCTGCAATTGATCGAAGTGTTTCCAGGGTCATGCTCAGTATGTGGTGCACAATGCGTACCTTCCATCAAGCTGAATTTACAATTGGAACATTGAACACAACATCTTTCAGATAGCCCCACAGCCAAAAGTCTCACAGATTGATATCAGGTGATAAGGAGAGCCTGGCTGTAGGGAAATGGCAGCTGATAATTATTGCATTTCCGAAATGGCGCTTCAGCAGCTGCTTAACTGGATTTGCAATGTGTATAGGTGTGCCATCTTGCATAAAAATGATTCCATCCAAGTTGTTGCTGAGCTGGAATGACATATTTGTGCAAAAGACACTCATAGTGCTTACCAGTGACGGTACAGGTGTACAAGTAACAGGACTGGAAGCACCTGTCTCTTCGAAAAAATATGGCCCTATGATAAATGATGCCATAAAGCTGCACCACACAGTGACCTTTTCAGGATGAAATGGTACTGATTGATTTGCGTGTGGATTTTCCATTGCTCATATTCGATAATTCTGTTACTGACATGTCCTGTCAGATGGAAGTGGGCTTCGTCTGTCTACAAAATCTTCCATGGCCAATTATTGTCCTCTTCAGTGTGAGCAAGAAATTTTAAAGCAAAGGTCTCTTTTGCTGGCAGGTCAACAGGAAGCAACTCGTGCACATGGGTAATTTTGAATGGATAGCAAAGAAGGATATTTCGTAGGATTTTACGCACAGTGCTCATGGGTATGTCCAATGTTTGGGCAATTGTCTGTGCACTACACATTTGTGCACCACCACTCATCTCCTCCTGCATTGGTGTGACTACTATTTCCACTGATGTTGAATCAATTCGTTCCCTCCCTCTACCACGTTGCACACTAAAAGAACCCATCTTTTTAAATTTCTGAATCATTTTCTCCAGACCCACAGCAGTCATCTCAGACCAATGCCTTTTTTCAAACCCTTCAGTGTCTGGAACTTCTGCAAATAGTGATGTGTACACAGTCATCATTCTTGTAATACAGCTATGCAAGCAGAGCGCAATCCTACATTGAGACAGTCATTGTGAACATCGCAGATGCAAAAGGAGGAAAAGCCATGTACCCAACATGTTTTTACCAACTTAAATCAGTCATGCACAGGACAGGTGTTTTTATTTACATTTTCTAACACATACAGCGCCATCTATTGATCAAACTTCACACTTTTTTTTTCTCCTGCCATATGGTTTCCCCATTCTCCGATAATACTCTGTTGCAATTTGACTTCATTCTGACCTGCGCTGTTATTTCTACAGTGTTGTGAAAGTTTAACTTTAATTATAATCACCCTGTTTTAAGTTATTAGTCATTGTCTGACTGAGATGGCAGACTTTGTGTTTCATGAGGTTCCATGTTAGTGCTGTTGCTTTTTCTTGTGTACATTAACTCTCATTAGTTATATTCTTTGTTGACATAGAATATAATCATTGCAATAACTAAGAAATGAAGTACAGTTTTAGAAAAGATTGTTAAATAATTATCTTGAATGCAGACAAATGGTTTATAGTCAGTTCATTGTTATTAAACTTGGAAAACACTCACCATATGCAGAAGCTATAAGAGATTGCCAGCCAGTATGTTACATTACTGTACATTACATTGGTCATTTCTATACGTCTTGCAGAGAAGGGTCTCTGGGATGTGGAAAGGACTTACAGATACAAATTTTAATCAAGTACAATGCAATTAAATGACTTACTATTCAAGAAAACATTTTTTGTTATACCGCTAAAATTATGTATGACACAATGTAAAACAATATTTCTGAGATTTTCTGTGTACACACTTTTCAATGAGTAGAAGAAGTTGCCCAACAGAAATTTCTTTGATTCAGTCTTAAACTCTACAACATTACTCATGAGTCACTTACTGTAAAATGCTCTAGAGGATTTTGAGTATGTGTGTATGCATGTACCTGACTCCTTTCTCCTACTGCTACTAAGCCCACAAAATCATTGTAGAGATTGTTTTGGGTCCTAGTATTCTATTAATGCTTTTCACTATTTCTTGAGAAAAGAAGAATATTAGTAATGACAAAGGACATTAATAAATACACATACTGTGGAATACTTATCAAAATACCATACCTTTGAAGAGCTCTCTGAAGGATATTCGAGAACAAACACCAGATATTCTTATACTATGCTTCGGTATTTTTAAAATACTGTTCCTGTAAGTTAAGTTTCCTCCAAAAATGGATTGCAAACTTATTAGCAAATAGTGGTGTCTCATTAATTTTATGGAATGTGTTTCCCAATGAAAGTTATGATCTACCTGTAGTCTCAAAATATCAACACTATCTAGTTCTTATGTTTTGTTGTTTGAGTAGACTATTTTTATTGCTTACAATGTGTTATGGTAAGTGACGAATTGTATGTACTGTGTCTTCTCAAAATTTAATGATTATCCATTTAGGCTTAACCATCTGCTGTTTTCAAATATTATTTTAGCTGCCTTCTCAGCTAGAGGACTTGTATTGTGCAGCTGAGAGTAGTGCTAAGGGTAAAGCAGAGCATTTTTATATTTTTCAAATTTTGCAACATTTTTCTTGCAACTGCCACTGTGCCTCAGTGGAGTGATGTAGGTTACATAAGCAGCACTGCAACATCAGGGATGGCTGCCACATTAAGTTCTGCTGAACTAGGGATTCTTTGCATGAGGCTGATGAGCAGGTAATGCTTTCAGAAGATTCAGAGCCAACCAATGGGGAGCAGAGATCAGTCACGTGTGCTGGTTAAATAAAGAGATAGTGGCCGCAGCAGCAGATCGCTCTCTTCTCTACCGGGCCTCCTACTCTATAGATGTGTCTGCCTGCTTCTCTCATTGAGGGCAAAATGCTCTCCACCACTACACAAGGTTCCCTCAACAGTCATAGAATATGATAGACCAAATGTACCCTTTAGAATAGGAGAAGGAGAACAGATCTCCATGTTTTGGCAACTCAGTTATCATTTCATATGTTAGAGTGAACAGTATCAGTTCTGGACAACCACTTATGCTCCTTAACCCACCCTGACATGTACAAGTAGTGTCCTGAAGTGGGATCATCACTGACCTTTACCTATCCACTAACATGAACTGGTAGACACACATGTGCCCAGTGGTACTTTGTTGCCGGTTACATGTCTGCCTGCACCAGATGCATGCACATAAGTTTGCTTGATAAGTGCTCCTGCCACGGCAGTCAGCTGGAATGGCTAAGTAACACTGCTGAGTGCATTATCAGCTGTGTGCCACCACCACCCTAACCAAGCAGAGGCGAGTTGCTTGCAATTGCTGGAATGCCACAGGCCACATTACTTTGATGGATGCAGGACGGTGCCCCAAGTCACCTCCAATGCTATTGTCACCCTTGCCGCCACCACTGACAGTGCCACTGCTGAGGCCACCGTGTTGCTGCTGAGGCTGCCGCTGCTGCCTCCATCACCCCCAATGCTGACACTGACACCATCACCATCTCCACATGATGTAACAGTCACTGCAATGCATTCTGCCAGTTAAAAACTCCAGCAAACTTCCGCTGGAGGTGAGACTTCTTTTTGTGTGCATCAGTTTGGTCTCAACCCAGTTTTATAACCATGCCTGATTTACATCCTGGCCAACCAGCACAGAGGACTGAATCGGCTCCTGATGCTGCAACTTCAGCCATTGATGAGCATGATCACATCATTTTTTTGCAACAGCAGATAAGCTGGCACTTAAAAAATAGAGCTACAGGAATGGCTTAATGTGATAACTCACAAATGTAAAGCAAGAGCTGTGAAAGATGTGGCAATTCCAGGTTCATCAAGAACCTCTAAGGTTGAAACTGAAAAATAGTAACAGATATAGCCAGTAGGCTTCCAACTGTAACTTTTGTACTTCCTTTTGCTGGAAATCCAGGCGAAAATGTAACATCATTTTGCAAAATATCAGGAACATGAGATGTACATGAGCATGGCCAGACCATTTTTTGTTAAATGTCACCAAGCTGAAGCTTTCTGGTGATTAACAAACTTATGTTGAATCATTAGATGCACTATGGGAAGTACCAACTGTCGAATTCTTGGCAAAGGGGATAGCAAACCGCTATTCCAATAAGTGTGGGGTTAACTATTATCGTGATTGGTTGTCTGACCTTAGACAGAAAAGCAGGGAGGACTTTGAAGAATTGGCAGACAGAATTAGGGCAGTATCTTGTCACACATATGCCCTAGGGAGAGACAATACATGAAATGAAGTGTTAATTGAAGAAGCTGAAGCAAGAGCCAATGATGTATTCATGTGTGGAATCTATCCACAAATTAGGAGTGAAGTAAAGGTAGCCTTCCCCAACCCCTTGCACGAAGTAGTCAGACTTGCTCTATTATGGGAGGAAGCTGGAAGATTTGTATCTGTCCCCACACATGCCAGTGAAGCACTATATGAGGGAAGCCGAACTGTACAGCTGAACACTGCTGGGATTCCTGTTGTAACACTGCTGGGATTCCTGTTGTAAGAAATGCCATCCCATCAATCACAAACAAGATTGTTGCCCACAAAATAAGTGGCCAAATTCCCTCAAGAGAAACATTCTAGTAGGCAAAAATAAAGAAAAAAAGAAAAAGAAATCGATCAGCCAAACAGAAGTACACACACAGGGAAATGAGCATGGGGTTGGTTCTGCCACCCACTCTCACCCCCAATGGAATATGTGAAACCTATAAAAAGGGGAGACCCCACTGAGGTGGCAAATTCAGTTTTAGAATGCAAGTTCATAGGGAAGACCGTCTAAATTCTTGTGGATATCAGAGCTCAGATTAGTGTTCTTTTTGTTTCTAATAATGACAAGTGTGTGCTAAAACCACCACACTACAATGTAAGAGGACTTGAAGATGAGATAATCATTCTTTCAGGGGCACCTGCACAATAGACCTGCACACTGAAAGGAAAATGTGTGCCCCTGATATGGAAGTAGATAGGAATCACACACAGGACTTTGATGTTATCTTAGGGGACATTTTCTTAACATATTATCAGGCTGCGATAGATACAAAAATGCACTCTCTTCAGTTCAGTGATTCCATACATTGTTTTAGCAGTGAGCGTGCGTCACAATCGCAAGGAACTTGTGAAGGGCAGCCTACCTCACAAGTTCTAACCAAGCCACATATATGGGCACAGATCAGACTTTCTGGTTTATCCACTCACCCAGAATGACTTTTTCAACAAGTTGCAAGCACATGTTAAGAGAGGTTTGAGCAAACCAGAGATTAAGGGGAACAGGTTTCAAATACCTGTGTGTGTTGACAATTTTAGTCAACAGCATATAGAAATACCACATGGTACAATTTTGGCCAGTGGTGAGGCAGTTATAGAAACTGAAGTGGCAAAGCTAAAGCAGTTTAAAAGAAAGAAAAAGAAGCATTTATCAGTAAGGTAGACTTTCATGATCACCCCTTCATTAAGGGATCAGTTAAAGAAGAAATTGTCACATTTGCCAGGGCCAGAGCAAAATCTGTTGTACCCAGTTTTAGAGGAATACATGTGGTTGTTTGAGGAATGGCAGTATTTGCCGGCTACTGGCCTCATACATCATGAAATTCACAGAGGAGACACAAGACCAATCGCACAGAAAGGATATCAAATACCATACCTCCTAAAGTCTGTTTTTGAAGGTACTATTCAGCAGCAGCTGGCTGCGGCAATGATTCAACCATCTGCAAGTCCATAGTCAAGTCCTATCATTGTTGTGCCCAAAAAATTAATCAACAGGGAAAAAGCCTATTGTCTGTGTGTTGATATGTGAGGCAGTAAGCAAGGTTCCCATACCTGATAACTAGCCCTGCCACATATTGATGAGACCTTACACAGATTATGAAACTGCAAATACTTTACTACCCTGTACATGTGTTCTGGATATCACCAAATTCCGATTGCACTAAAAGACAGATGAGAAACTGCTTTTGTGGTTCCACCTGGACTCTATGAATTCTTACGCATGCTTTTGTTCTAAGAAATGCACCTGCCACTTTTCAAATATTTGCCAACTTGTTAATAAGAGGTTGAAATCTACTTTGTGTCTCAAGTATCTTGATGGCATCATATTTTTTGCGAAAACAATTTAAGAGCATGCTGACAGATTAAGAAATGTATTATCTTGACTCTAAAATGCAAATTTAAGTTTAAATTTAGAAAAATGTTCTTTTGCAGAGTCACAGGTTCAGTACCTGGAACATGTCTTTAGTTAAGAAGGAGATAAGCCAGATCCTAGGCTAACTGAGGCAGTGGATAGTTTCCCAGCACTAAAAATGTTAAAGAGTTACAATGTTTTCTAGGCTTAGCCAGTTATTATCATCAATTTGTACAAGATTATGCTACTATAGTAGAATCATTGAGAAATCTACTAAATAAAGGCACAATGTTTGAATGGACAGAGAAAAGTGAGGCATTGATGGGAAAATTTAGGAACATATTGACTAGTTCACCCCTGTTAGTACACCCAGATTTTGAAAAACCATTCATCCTTTTGATGGATGGATCAGATTACATGGTTTGGGCCATTCTGAGCCATGAAATTGATGGTGAGGAAAGACCAATAGATTATGCCTCTAGGCAAATGAATTCTGCAGAAATTAACTACAGCACTACTGAGAAAGATTTGTTAGCCCTCATTTTGGCAAAAATTACTTTAAATGATACTTGAATGGATGCCAATTCATTGTGGTTATAGACCACACTGCAATGGTATGGATGCTAGAGTTTAAAGGACCCCAGCAGTCATTTGAGTAGGTGGGCATTAAACTATCTGAGTATGATTATACATTTCGGCATAAACCCAGCCATTTGCACAGAAATGCTGACATGTTTAGCAGAAAAATTAGAGTTGTGCAGACAGGTGGTCTTTCCATAGAAGAATTGAAAAAATCACATGAGATATGCAGAATGCCATCAGTATGCATCACTCTCTGATTTTGTTGTAGAAGACAGTATGCTACATTGCAAAACCCAGTTGGGTGACAGAGTGGTAATACCTAATGAACTGCAACAACATATAATAGCACAGTGTCATGACAGTTTACAGCCCTGCCATAATGGGTAATGGGCCACAAATGTGAGAATAGCCTCAAATTACTTGTGGAGAGTTCAACAAACCAACACTGGAAGTATATTCAAAACTGTCTGCCTTGTGCTCAAAGAGCATCTCCACAGAGGACTAAAGTTCCTTTACAAACATTACCAGAAGCATCAAAATCATTTCAGATTGTGGCCTTGAATATCTGAGGCCCATTTCCACAAAGCACCAAGAATATTAAATATGTATTGTCAATTACTGATCACTTTTCAAGGTACTTAATTTTGATACCACTTACGGATATGACTGCTGAAACTGTTCCTTGTGCCTTCATCAATCACTTGCAAAATATTATGAACTGAAAAAAGCCAAACTACACCCATTCACCTTAAAGCCAGCAGGTGCCTGGAGCATGTGCACAAATAAACTATTGTGCAGATGTTATCATATTATGTATCAAAAGCACACTTAGATTGGAACAGATATGTAGGATTCATTGCTTCTGCATAAAACAGTTATGTCTATAAGGCAACGGGATTCTCCCCATGTGAAGCTGTTTTTGGGAGACCCATTAATCAACCTTCTGAAACTGTCAAACTGCCCCCTGGTATTAGTGTAGGCAAAGTGAAAAGGCTAGCCTGCCATCTCAAAGCCATTTGCAAATAGGTTAAGCACAGTAATTCGAAAGACACACAAAAACAGTTGGAACATAGCAACAAAGGTGCTACACTTACTCAGTACAAGCCTGGTGATTTATCATTCATTCAAAATCCTGTGGTGAAAAAAGGATGAATCAAGGAGTTCACTCCTCCTTATGATGCCCTTACCCTCTCTTAAGGATAACTTCTCCAGGGAAAGCTGAAATACAGTTATCTGATCATACTATCATACAGAGAGTATATTTTGACTGGCTAAAGCTGTATCATGAATCGGCTGCACTGCTTCAAGTAGCTCTGCCTGCCTCTCCTTCTAAAGCAACTATGGCACGTAAAAATGCCACAACAGGGAAGCCGAAGAAAAAGGACCTACTGGTGCTAGCCCATCCCCAATATGTCTTAAGGAATAAGCACCCTTATGCCCTTTGCTCTTGGGACTAAATATGTTCCATAAGTGAGCAAAAACATCAATGTTATTGCTGAATAAAGTTTAATAGAAGTTTTATTTATGCAACAGATTGGGAGGATGAAGACAATTGCCAAGGAGATCCATTGCTGTCCCTATACACAGTAAGAATTTGCTAGTGCTTTTTATGTTTATGATCATATGTGTTTATATAAAAGTCATGTTATAAATATAAAGCATAGTTTTGAGAATTAGCAACCAGAGCAGAGAGAAATAATTTTGTAATTAACAATAGGACATGAGGATAAATGTTAAATGAGAGTCATAGTAACTGTTTTTGCAGTCATGGCAAAATCATGCAAATTGCAGAAACACATGAAGCTACAACTGGGCTTTTGATATAGAAATATCTAAGTTACACAGACTAGCATTTGCAACCAGATGTTCCTGGTTGTGGATGAGGACACTTCACGTAGAAAAGACTAAGCAGTTACAAGGTCATTGAATTTGGAAGTCATGTACAACAAAAGACCTCTGTGAGGCATATACGATGTATTTAGTTTACAGAATATTATTGCCACTAGAAACAGATGTAAGCCGTCATAAAAGGCCTCTCAAATGCTTACCAACAACTTTCATTCAGAAATACTCACAAGTCGCATCTGAACATTAAATATATTCAAAGACTACTGATTACACTCTGTTAGAGGATTTGTCAGAAACTAGTTCATAAACTACTTCTTATGCTATACTTTTGGAGAATAACTGCTGAATTTTATTGCATCAGCCTTTCTACAGGAGACCAGACATCGATCTTACATATTTTATAATATGCTACATTTCAGTCTAACTTTCATTCTCGTTTAATTGCTATGTAACAAAATGTTGAAGCTGCCTGGGTTTAGAAATACTGCCATTATACTGTAATCACACTTACAAGTGTAAACAAATACTTCATTGTATCTCAATATTATGAATGAGCCAAGAGTCACACACTTAAGTAAAACATCTGTAAATCATTACACCAGTATTTTACACTTTGTTTATGTACACCTCAGTTCTATTGGATAGAGTCTACTACAAATATTTTCAGTAAGTGATTGACATGAGCAAGCTTTTTAAGGATTCTTGTATATGACATAACACAGCCAAGCTCAACACTTATAACTGCTGATTATACATTCATTCAGATTACCTGATACATAACTCAAATAATTCATAAGAACTGCTGAAGTTCTTCATCACATTAATGCCTTTATCACTCCTGTGCCTGCTTACAAAAACAACTAGAAGAACAAGAAGTCTGTCAAGCTAAGTTTACTTCTGCCAGCCTGGAAACAGCAGAACAACAAATTTGTCACTACATATCATCAAACCATAGCATCACATGCAAGTTAATCATTAGATGCTTTTCAACCCTTCTCCATAACGAATATGGGAGAATACATTAGTCGAAATGGTCCATTGACATTATGCATTATGTCGCAAACAGCACCATTCTACAAGCACATGGCTCTGTGAGATCGAAACAGAAAAATGGCTGCATTGTGACATCACAGAGCCTTTAGCCACCAGCTCCACACTGTGCTCCACATGTTGGTGAGGCGCCTGTGCAAGGACACACACCCACACCGCAAGCTAACTTTCCAAATATCGAAAAATGAATTCTTCTCGCCAAGTTTGTATGTTGTATCATACTTTAACAATGAAATTTTGTAACAAGAAAGTGAAAATTAAACCCAATCATCATCTGAATAGTTAGGCATCTGCCTAATGACTTGAATAAAACCAGTTTCTGAAGGTACAGTACTCATATGGGTAATTTGGTACAATCCTTGCATACCAAAGAAGTATTTGAGTTCCTCTTGGAGGAAAAAATAGGCATATTGACGACCTCTAATGCAACTTAACTGCATCACATGATGGGAAACTCAGGATATTAATGCCAACAATTCTGAATAAAAAGAGTTATTCCAACCCTGTACAGTCACTGATTGTCAGCAGATTGGGCCATCCTACCTGTTGCAGTAGATGAGGCAATTGATGGAGATTCATGTTTTAGCAGGTGCCAATACAGCAAGCACTTTTGCAAAAGTTCTCACTATGTGAGATAGAGGCAATACAATATACTACAGCATAGACAGCTCTTGCCGGGCAAATCAATGTCTAACACAGACTTCAGTCCAAGCAGTGATTTCTAATGGAAATGCAAAATTGTGAAATATTACTTTATAGCACAATGTGATAGAGACTTATTATTGACGATATGCGGTAACATTTCACCTAGGTGAGACAAAATTTGTCATTTGTTAACAGCTGTACTGAACCTCTTGAGCAACCATACATAGCCAGTCTATTAAACTGTCATTTTTACTTGCATTTAGTATCCCTTGAGGAACTTATGTAAAGGTAATTACATGTGCTTTGCATACAGAACTAAAAGAAACCAGTGTGTACCATAGATCAAAACTGATTTTGCTGCTGCATAAACAAATAAAAGACCACTGAATGTATTTTTCTTGCGTGATTTTCGGTGCTAGCTGCCTGCACTACAGAAGAAATGCTCAAGACACAGGAAAGACACTTGACCTGCTGAGTCTCATGTAGCATTGCTGATAAGCACTTAGCAGCAGACCAGCCACACCAAACATACATTTGCTGCAATCCTCAACAGTGTATGTAATGTACTTAAAAACTTTGGAGTAAAATGTTATTTCATCTCTCTATATTTGCAAATCACAATAACATAATTGTGCATACCTGTCTATGCACATGTGAACCATACATTTGATACAACAACCAATTTAATTTGAATTAATTTTATTTCATCTATCAGATGCTAAACACAATGTTCTGAAACAAATACCTTATGCTTTAAGCAATTTATTTATGATATACTGCACAGACAAACAGTCTACGTGCATCAATGTAAGTTCATCGCTGGAGAATCCGCAGCCGCTGTCTACAAGAACCTTTGAATCACCTCGATAACTGATTGGATGCTGGAGATAAGTCAAAAAACCACCACAAACACCACTGAGGAGTTAGCAATCAAGGATAACTTGGCAGCAAAAACTTGATAATGAAGAACATAGATATCAGGAATAAAAACACGCACAGATACCAAACCTCGATGGATAACCACACAATTATTAACACATTTGAGAGAGCTTGAAATTGTCAGCAATACATACAAGAGATCATTCCTTGCTTCTACACCACGAGAATAATATTGAAGTATACGAGCATAACAGACCATGAGACAAGCTGTTAGACACGTACTACTCAGCACTTTCATGTAAATTATACTGACCAAGATCAGAAATATGTAATACTGAAGATAATAACTAAACTATTATCTCATCTGCTCCTGCTCTGCCGCTATTTATATGTGTTATTTAAGAAAAGATATATTTTGCTAATTTAATGTTTGGAGCTCCACCTTAAAGCATTGTATTTCATGTAACATGTTCATGTATTTCCCTTGACAGTCCACCTCTTCTCTCTGAGCTTGACCACCATTTGAAGATGTGTTTTAATTTTATGAATAGGTGTGAATATTTCAATGCAGTTAGATATTGCTAAGCACAAGCCTTTGGGAATTAGCAAATGTAATTAGTCCACTGGATAACAATTTTGTTTATTTGTAAGTGATATCTATGGGAAATACCCTAGCTTTGAGGACATTTCTCTTCTTGCTCTTAATATTGTAAATCATTTTTCGAATTATAGACATTTTTTGTGCCTGACCTGAGGCACAATATGCTCATTCAAATGCACTTAATTTATATTTGGCTTATGGTAATAATCTCCATCTTACAGATTACAATGGATTATTCCCATAAGAACTACCATAATTATTTGTGTAACACAGCTCTGGAACTTTTGTTCACCTTGCCAATACCACAAGCTCTAGCTTGCACCTGAATTAAGGAATACTAAATATCACATACAAATAGCATCACTACCATGCCCCTAAGCAAATGGGAACTTTGTACTGCATAGTTCTGTTAATCAGTTCAAGATAGGCTATAGTGTGGAACAATTCAGATAATACAGTTCCTTCATGCTACTGGTGGGACATGGAATAGGTGCATCCATTCTGCTGGGATTGACCAGTGGGTGCCCACTGCTGCATTGTTGCTGCAGTTAATTTTTTGACCCTCCCGCTTTCATCACTTAGCCTATTACCATGTTGTCAGCTCTATTCTATATTTCTTTCTTCAGTTGTTGAGGAACTAGCTGGATTAATCATGACTAAATCCCCTGGCAGTACCAGCACTATCATATTCTTTCCCAGCCATTTAATATTGAGGTATCACTCCTCTCCTGTTGCAGTATCCATATTATTTTAATCAGACCTAATCATGAGATATCAGCCACCACTCCAACTAGTCAGGCACACAAACTCCACTTAAAGGAAGATAAACATGATAATTCATGCCTATTTTAGCAAACAACATTGGATTAGAGAAGCCAATGAATGCCCCCTACTCCAACGTTATGCTGATAACACTAATGACTAGGTGCACTCTGCATGCGATGTCCTGGCACAGAAGCACCAGATTGCACTTCTAGTGTGGACACATATTTATGCCTTGTTGATATCCCTAAACTTCTTTGTTCATTTGCTACTGTTTTCTGACAAGTGTCACTTTCTGACAACTTACTGCTAGTCTGTAATTTCACTCACGAAACACTGAAGCATACATTAGTTACCTAACAGCTTCAGGTTTGTATTCAGACAAAATGGATCAACAAGTAGTAATAAATTATGGTTCCATTGTAACTTAATGTGCATGCAGATAGCTCAGTGTGGTTGCCAACCACATGTGTTACAGGCACATAGCTTGGAATAAAAAATGTTTCCTTAGTCCTTAGAAGATCAAGACACTTATCTGTTTTGTTTTCATGCCAAAAGTGCATTAGAGGGTTTATCTGTAAATTAAAATCTATTTGTCCAGCTTTCACATTTTTTTCCCATAGCCATGCTCTCAATTCTACTCAACAACTCTCCTAATATTTCACCAGCTTCTTTCAATGGCAAACTGGCAACATCATCTAATGTAAACACAAATACAGCCTGCGATAGAACACTGCTGCCTACAGTTCTGCCCGTACATGATGTTCTACTTACATACTATCAAACACACGTCACTATGCATTTTAATGAATTTCAATACTCTATACATACCAATTAGTACATGTGTCCTACAGTATCACTCAACACTGGGGTGAGGAACTGTGAACTTGCATTATTCCTAACAAAAACATCTACTTCTCCTTGCCCTCAAATTTTTCTGACAGAGTAAAAACCTTGGTTCGTCCATGTTGGCAATAGCTTATTGTATTCCATACACCAGCCCATTACAGTATTTTTGATTTGTATTCAACCCATTGCCATGTCCCCAACTTTTCAGGTCACTTTAGTGGATGATGTCTTTTGTTCAGTATGTCTTCATGCAATATAACTGCCCCTACTATTAAGCTCTCTGCACATTTAGTTTATAACTTTAACAATAGCCTTAGGCCTTTCCTGCTGTACCTACCTGAAGTGCCAGTCCCCTTGCCACAACTACATAGTTGTCTAACATTATCCAGTGCATCTTGGACTCACCTCTTAGAATCCATCAATAAACACCTAGCCCAGGAGCATGGGCAAATTTCTCTTGATCATGCTACTGCACACCCTGCCGAATGACACTCAAAATTATTCCAATTGAGTGGTCATTCTGAGTGTTATGTCTGAACCTTTAGCTCTACTTGTCATTGGCTTTATTATATGGATTTTATATAAATATGACTATGGTAAATCACATGAGCAAGCACCACAGGCTGTACTAGATTTCAAACCAGTTAGTAAATATCAGGGGTGAAAAGGTCACTTCAAAGGCATGGCACTCCTTTAGGTTAAGATATGAATTCTATTTCTAGTAATTAGTCCATTTCTGCTGCAGTTCCAATCAGACCAGATAAGCAAAGTGAAAACCTACATTTATTTGTTAACTTTAAATATCAAGTGTTTACTAACTATTATGAGTTATGTAAAGTTTCTGTAATTCATTTCTTTTGTAATCATGTCTTTAATGGCAAACTGTTGTATTTCTAATGACAGTCATTATTACTCTTCTGTTCCTTTCTATGAAATGTAAACTACTCAAACCCCCACTGATGCGACTCCCGTCTGTGAGTGTTGCAGTCACCAGTAGTCAACCCACTTGTTGCATGTCGGCCGTGACACAGGGACCTTATCACGGTGCCCTTGTAACCATGCACTGGCTCAACTACAGGGCAGCTGCCTGCCGCTACTACGCTCAGAGCCATGCATGGTTGACAACCATCCACTGCACCAACTCCAACAATGTCGCACATTTGAGAAGTAACATTTTAAACAAGCAAGAAGCTTCAAGAACTAATACTTTTGAACATGATTTATTGCAATACTGAAACTTTGTGCACCTTGCTTGGCCCTCGTATTTTTTCAACATTTCATTTACACTCTCCATTAGGATAAGTCCCCTTTTCTTAAAACACTAAATGTCAACCAACCTCCAGAAAGCTGTTTAGACAGTTACACATTACTTGATTATTATCAAACTTTATGCAAATCAATTAATGACCCGTAACTGGCTCTCACAGGAGGGGGAGGGAATTGTGCAGCCCAAAGTGGTGTTAAGGCTAAAAAAGAGCATTATTTTCTTTTTCAGATTTTGCAGTATTTTTCTTATGACTTCCACTGTGCATCAGTGGCACTGTGTAATGGGGATGCATCCCATGCTTGGTTCTGCTGATCTAGGGATGCTATCCACAGGGCTCATGAGCAGGTTACACTTTTGTAAGGTTCAAAGCCAACCAATGGGAGAGAAGATATCAGCCACGTGGCGGGTGTTGGTTGACCAGTGAGACAGTGGCCACAGCAGTGGATTGCTCTTTTGCCTATCAGCTCTCATACTCTACAGATGTGTCTGCCTGCTCCTCCCATTGAGGACAAAATACTCTCCACCATGATGCGTGGTTCCCCCCATGGTCATAGCAGATGGCAGACCAAATGTATCCCATAGAATAGGAGGAGGAGAATAAATCTCCATTTTTTTAGCAACTCTAGAGTGAACAGGATCAGTCCTCGATGCCCACTTATGCTCTTTAATTCATCCTGACATGTACAGTATTACTATTTATTCCTAAGCTTCTATAATCTGTAAAAAGGGCAAAATTTTTATCTTCTTTCAATCTTAGTGGTAGATCATTGTAAAATAGAAACAACAATGGACCTTAAACACCTACATCTACATACATGCTCCACATGTCACTGTACAGTGTGTGTCAGAGGGTACCCTGTATCACTTCTAGCCATTTCCTGTCTTATTCCAATCACAAATAGAGCAAGGGAAAAATAATAGACTATATTCCTCTATACAAGCCTTAATCTCTCAAATCTCATCTTCATAATACTTATACAAAATGCACGTTGGCTGCAATAGAATTGTTCAGAGGTTCACTTCAAATGCTGGTTCTCTAAATTTTCTCAATAGTGCCCCTCAAAAAGAACATTGCCTTCCCTCCAGTGATCCTCATTTGACTTCCCAAAGCATATCTGTAATATTTGTGTGTTGTTCAAACCTACTGGTAATTAGCAGCTTGCCTCTGAATTGCTTCAACATTTTCCTTTTATCTGACGGGGTGCAGTACTCAAGAATGGGTCACACTAGTGTCCTGTATGCTGTCTGCTTTACAGATGAACCACACTTCCCTAAATTTTTTCCAGTAAACTGAAGTAAATCATTCCCCTTCCCTATTGCCAGTGTTACATGCTAATTAGACTTCATATCACTTTGCAACATTGCATCTAGATATTTAATCAATGTGACTGTCAAGTAGCACAATGCTTATGGCATAGTCAAATATTATGGGTTTGTTTTTCCTGTTTACCTGCATTAACTCACATTTTTCTAAATTTTGAGCAAGCTGCCATTCATCACACCAATTAGAAATTTTGTCTAAGTCAACTAGTATCCTCCTACAGATAGTCAGCAATGCCATCTTCCCATACACCACAGTATCATCAACAAACAGCTATAAACTGCTTCTCACTATGTCCACCAAATCATTTATATATATAGAAAATAACAGCAATGCTATCACACTTCTCTGGGGCACTCTTCACAATACCCTTGTCTCTGATGAACTCTCGCTGTCAAGGATAACATAGTAAGTTATGTTACTTAAGAAGTCTTCAAGCCACTCACATATCTGGGGTCCTGTTCTGTATGCTCATACCTTCATTAGCTGTCTGCAGAGGGGCATTGTGTCAAATGATTTTCATAAATCTAGGAATATTTAATCTGTCCATTGCCCTTCATCCATAATTCAGAGGATACTGTATGAGAAAAGGACAAGTTGAATTTTGCATGAGTGACACTTTCTAAAATGATGCTGCTTTGTGGGCAAAAGCTCTTCTGTCTCAAGGACATTTATTATATTTGAACTAAGAATATGTTCAAGAATTCTGCAGCAAAACTGATATTAAGGATATTTGTCTGTAATTTTGTGTGTCCATTCTTTTACCCTTCTTACATAAAGGAGTCACCTGCACTTTTTTTCCAGTTGCTTGAGACTTTGTGCTGGGTGAGAGATTCATGAAAACTACAAGTAAGTAAGGGCCAAAGCTTGTTTGCTTTCATTTCTTTCAGTTGTTTCTCTACACCAGTAATGCTTATTACAATGTCCTCCATTGAGGAGTCTGTGGGATGATCAAATGATGGTATGGTAGTACAATTCTCCTGCATAAATGATTTCTTAAATGTGAAATTTCAAACTCCAGCTTTACTTTTACTATCTTCTACTGATCAATTAATGACTGGATAGAAGCCTTAGACCCAATTAGTGATTTTGCATAGGACCAGAATTTTATGAGGTTCTTGGCAACAGGACTTTGTATAATACCATGTCTGATTGTTTAAAATTTGAATGCTTTTTGCTCCATGATTCACATCAACCTGATTCACTCTGCTTTCTGTCATGTGGACAAGATACAAATCATTAACCCACTGCATTTATTATTTCATATCATGTTAATTTTTGTATGAGTATATAAAAATGTTCCCAATGGTAATAGTCTCTGTTTCCTTTTTTTTTTTTTTTTTTTTTGTTTGTTTTTGTTTTTTTTTTCTTCTAGATCATTTTCCATTGTAATTACAGCATGTTCATTTCACTTATGAAATTTGTTATCAACAATGCATCTAAGTTTGAGAGTAATAGAGATGCTGAAAAGTACAAAACTAGGAGGAAAAATAATCTGCATTACCCTTTTATCAATCCAACTTTGTGACAAAAGGGGTGAAATATACATCTATAAAACATTTTGACTATCTTCCCACAGAAATAAAATGACTGAGAGGTAGCAGACATGTTTTCAAATGTGGATTAAACATGAAACTTCCTGACAGGTTGAAACTGTGTGCCGGACCGAGACTCAAACTTTGGATCTTTGTCTTTCGTAGGCAACTGTCCTACCAACTGAGTTCCCCAATCATGACTTGTGACCTGTCCTCACAACTTTACCTCAGCTCCTACCTTCCAAACTTCACAGAAGCCCTCCTGCAAAACTTGCAAGACCGGCAATCCTGTAAGAAAAGATACTGCAGAGAGAAGGCTTAGACACAGCCTGGGGAATGTATAAAGAATGAATTTTTCACTCTGCAGTGGATTGTGCACCAAAACAAAACTTCCTGAAAGGTTAAAACTATGTGCTGGACTGAGACTCTAACTTTGGACCTTTGCCTTTCATTGGCAAACACTCTACTGACTAAGCTACACATGTGAAACTCATGACACATTCCCCAAGGCTGTGGCTAAGCCATATCTCTGCAATGTCCTTTCTTCCAGAAGTGCTAGTCTCGCAAGTTTCAGAGGAGAGCTTCTGTGAAGTTTGGAAGGCAGGAGATAATGTACTTGTGAAAGTAAAGCTATGAGGGTGGGTTGTGAGTCATGCTTGGGTAGCTCAGTTAATAGAGCACTTGCCCACCAAAAGCAAAAGTCCTGAGTTGAAGTCTCAGTCCAGACCACAGATTTCATCTGCCAGAAAGTTTCATGTCAGCACCGAGTGAAAAATTTGTTTTAGATTAAACATCTTTCTCCTTAAAAAATCCCTCTGCATGGCAGAGCAAGGTGAGAATAGTTTTGGCTTGGGGACTACTTTGTGGAAGCACAAGTTAGCTGAGGCCCGCACCTTTTAAAATGGTTGCATGCATTAGTTAACTCTGCATTACAGAAAAGGTATAAATTGTTACATAAAAATTCTGTCTGTCTTGGAAGGTCACAAAAAAACCATTACTGAGCTGCATGCGGCCCGTGGACTGCTATTTGCCCACACCTGCCTTAGAGGAACTCTTGTACAGAAATTCTTGTATGCAGGGATTCTTATGCAGAAAAAGGCCTGTAAATGGTCAGCATACACCCATACAAAGGTTTTCAGTGTTTACAATACATGTTCTATGTTTGTTTAGTTGACACTTTCCACATCATAACATTTACCATGAACATCACACATGGAATACATAACTAACTAACTAACTAATTAACTGTGTAGCCAATAATTGGGAAGTTATAGTTACATTTGATACTGTTCACCCCAAGAAAGTACTCTGAACATGAAGAACTTAACATCTCACTGATGGTGAAGTTACTAGAGACAGATTAATGAATCAACAGAACAATGATAAGGGAAGAAGTAGCCATTTCCTGTTTTAAGGACAATACCACCATTCACCTGCAGTGATTTAAAGGAACCATGGAACCCCTGAATCAGGATGGTTGAATACAAATGCGAACCTTAATCCTGAATATGAATCTACATCACTCAGACGAGTAATTTGTGTTTTCATTGTTTTGCAGTTTCTAGAAAACTGTTTGAATTCATATCTATTTCAAATGGTTATGTTATAAATGAAGTATTGACTTAAACTATATGAGAAGTTGACCGAATCTGCACATCATAAACAACTGCTCATTATTTATTCTATCTGCTGATAGACTTGTTTTCTTTATTGTACTGTTTCATTATTTCACTTTGATGTCTTCTGTTTCTCAGTTAAAGTTTTCCTGCATTCAAATTTATGTATTATATTAAAAATGCTGAAAGTGTTTAATTATTGTTTTGAAATGTTCTGTTTTTTTAATGTCGTCATTTGATACAGTTACCTCATCTAGGACTTATTAAATTTCACTGAGCCATTAATATTTCTTTCTTTTTGTTATTGAAATATTGGAAATTTTGGCGCCTTCCATTCCTTTCTTATGTTCAAAATACACAGCAGGGCTTTCCTGGATTGAGTCTCAGAGCTTTGGGAGATTTGTGTGGACTTCTTTACTGTTTCTTAATCTGCAACTATCATTTCCACTGTTTTAGTTCTAAGAATTTTTCTTTTTTCTCCATTTGCCTTATTTCCCCTATTGTGAATGTAACTCTTCATTCAACTATGTAGCACATGCCTAATTTTTCTACTTGTCTGTACTGACTTTTTATTGCTGGTGTCCTTGGACAGCTGGTTTGTCATCTTCAATTTTACAGTCTGACATTTTATACAACTTTTAGGGATTCTGTTTCTTGAATTGTTTCTCTGAGGTATTTAAAGTTTGGAAGATCACTAATTTTGGAAAAATAATGCTTTAGTGATTTGGGTGCATATGAGATGTTGATTATGTATTCTGTTTGTCAATCCATCTTTAATTAAGGTGTCCTCTAAACCTTATCCGATCATAAGGAATACGACAGACAATGTCCTCTAATTCTTGCCCTTTCTCTTATCCATCTGCTCTTTTTTCTGTACTCTGAAACACCCAAAATGCATAATCCCACATAAAATGAGGGTGAGGTAAGATCTGTTTATTCATTTATGATGATTTCAAGAAATCTTCCACAATTGCATAAAAAAGTTTTGATGACAGAATGTCTTCTTGGCTGTTTCATTTTGCAATTCAAAACTTTCCACATTCTCTTGGTGTAATTGAATGGAAACTGTAGCCTTGTTGTATCAATTATTCAACATACTAATGTAGATAGATTTTATTCCTTGTTTTTCAAGAGCTGCACACACAGATTTTATAATGACAGAGATGAACACTTTTCTCATAGCCTACAAAACCAGCATAAAGTGGTACGTGATATTCATTACTTCTTTCTGCAACTTAGTTGGTACATAGTCCACTAAATTAGATTCTCTTGCACGGTCAGCTTTTTCCCCGCTGGATTAAGAGTAGATTTATTCTAGACAATTAGTAATAATTTTAATAAAACTGTTATATACCACTAACAAACAATTACTGGATCTATAGTTCTTCAGATATTTGCTGTTCTCTTTTTTGTTAATTACAGCACTGTCCCATTATCTGTTATTGTCCTGAAAATTTGGAAATTTGTGGTAAGTTCCTATGTGACCAAACTGCTGAGTCGTCGGTCCCTAGGCTTACACACTACTTAATCAACTTAAACTGACTCATGCTAAGGACAACACACACACACACACACACACACACACACACACACACACACACACACACACACACACACACACGCCTGAGGGAGGACTCGAACTTCCGACGGGGAAACCGTGCTAATTGTAGCAAGGTGCCTCAGATCGCTCGGCTATTGTCCTGAAACACAAACTTTACATTAAGTTTACTTAGGCCTGTGAAATCTTAAAAAGTGGCTGGTTATAGATATTTTCTCTTTTTATTGTTCAACTAATTCAACATTTGCAAGGTGTAACCTCCCTTAATTCAAAGCTAGCAAACACAATTTTAATAGTTGTTTCCATGCCTCTCTTTCTCTCTCATCCCTACCAGTTGAAGCCTGCAACGTTCTTAAATTCTTCATGGTCAGATAGTCTTCCTCGTGTCTTCATCTTCTCTGCTATACTCTGGTACTGCCTTTGTCCATCTTCAAACGTTTCTTTGTGCGATATGTCCTACCCGTTTCCATCTTACAGCCCTTTTCACAACAATCTGAATGCCTATTATTGCTCGTAAGTCTTCACTTCTTTTCTGAACTGTCTTATAGAGACCTAGTAGTGAACTTTCCATAGCTCCCTCAGCTGTTTGTAATTTTCATTTGAAACACTCTTTTAAAATACAAGTTTCACAGCTATTAGTTAGAACAGAAGAAACACACTTTTCAAAAACAAACTTTTTTTGAAAGTTTGTTGGCATATTAGATTCAAAAATAGGTGTATTTCTTCCATAAGCCATACACCCTAGCTAGATTCAGTGAAAAATTTCAGGTTGTAAGTCTCCTAGGATATCAATTAACTGTCCCAAATAAACATATTTGTTAACATTTTTAGGCAGTCATTGTTCAAAATTATTTGTCTTTCACTTATCCATCTGTGCTAGTATCTGTTTTGGGGAGCTATATCTTAAGGCCCACTTTCTCGCAACTCTCAGATAAATTTTTTACAGAGGATTACAATTTTATCATATCATTGGATAGGACTACTATATTGTCTGCAAATCTCAAGTTAGAGACTCTCTCTCCATTTATTCTAGTTCCTCTTTCCTTCCAAATAATTTTGGGCATAGCCATCTCAAGGAGTGCTATAGACAGTTTTGGAATACAGCAATACTCTGCTCTATGGCTCTTTCAATGCAATATTCCCTCGTGTTTTTTTCTATGCTGACAGAAGTCATCGAGGTATCATAGATGGATTCTGTCAGCGAGGAAAATGAAAGAAAATTTTCGATTGGAAGAGGAGTAAAGCAGAGTGACCCTGTATCCTAAAAACTGTTTATGACAGTCCTTGAGATGATTAGCATACACTACAGGAAATTGAAATAAGAACACCGTGAATTCATTGTCCCAGGAAGGGGAAACTTTATTGACACATTCCTGGGGTCAGATACATCACATGATCACACTGACAGAACCACAGGCACATAGACACAGGCAACAGAGCATGCACAATGTCGGCACTAGTACAGTGTATATCCACCTTTCGCAGCAATGCAGGCTGCTATTCTCCCATGGAGACGATCGTAGAGATGCTGGATGTAGTCCTGTGGAACGGCTTGCCATGCCATTTCCACCTGGCGCCTCAGTTGGACCAGCGTTCGTGCTGGACGTGCAGACCGCGTGAGACGACGCTTCATCCAGTCCCAAACATGCTCAATGGGGGACAGATCCGGAGATCTTGCTGGCCAGGGTAGTTGACTTACACCTTATAGAGCATGTTGGGTGGCACGGGATACATGCGGACGTGCATTGTCCTGTTGGAACAGCAAGTTCCCTTGCCGGTCTAGGAATGGTAGAACGATGGGTTCGATGACGGTTTGGATGTACCGTGCACTATTCAGTGTCCCCTCGACGATCACCAGTGGTGTACGGCCAGTGTAGGAGATCGCTCCCCACACCATGATGCCGGGTGTTGGCCCTGTGTGCCTCGGTCGTATGCAGTCCTGATTGTGGCGCTCACCTGCACGGCGCCAAACACGCATACGACCATCATTGGCACCAAGGCAGAAGCGACTCTCATCGCTGAAGACGACACGTCTCCATTCGTCCCTCCATTCACGCCTGTCGCGACACCACTGGAGGCGGGCTGCACGATGTTGGGGTGTGAGCGGAAGACGGCCTAACGGTGTGCGGGACCGTAGCGCAGCTTCATGGAGACGGTTGCGAATGGTCCTCGCCGATACCCCAGGATCAACAGTGTCCCTAATTTGCTGGGAAGTGGCGGTGCGGTCCCCTACGGCACTGCGTAGGATCCTACGGTCTTGGTGTGCATCCGTGCGTCGCTGCGGTCCGGTCCCAGGTCGACGGGCACGTGCACTTTCTGCCGACCACTGGCGACAACACCGATGTACTGTGGAGACCTCACGCCCCACGTGTTGAGCAATTCGGCGGTACGTCCACCCGGCCTCCCGCATGCCCACTATACGCCCTCGTTCAAAGTCCGTTAACTGCACATACGGTTCACGTCCACGCTGTCGCGGCATGCTACCAGTGTTAAAGACTGCGATGGAGCTCCGTATGCCGCGGCAAACTGGCTGACACTGACGGCGGCGGTGCACAAATGCTGCGCAGCTAGCGCCATTCGACGGCCAACACCGCGGTTCCTGGTGTGTCCGCTGTGCCGTGCGTGTGATCATTGCTTGTACAGCCCTCTCACAGTGTCCGGAGCAAGTATGGTGGGTCTGACACACCGGTGTCAATGTGTTCTTTTTTCCATTTCCAGGAGTGTATTTCAACTGGCATTACTGCATTGCTAAGTTTCCGGCCACGGAGCTGTGTGTTTGCTATGTATAGGATGCAATGGCACGAACATTGGAATATTATTTTATTACATATTTTCAATCTTTAATAGCCATTCTCAAGAGGAGGCTTTGTAAGCTCTTTGTGCCTTGTTTAGTGAGCATCTAATAAGTGAATGAGATAAATCGAGTTGCAACCATGTAACATACACTAGACTATTGCTAACATGGTCATTCCTTGCACACATGGATGTCAGACTAGTGGAAGTGCCAGCTTATTATCATAACTTTCCTTTAAGCTATTTGATTCTCTCTTCATCTGTTAAAGATTGGTCATTAAAAGTTGCTCATTAAACATTCTACACAGCAGCAACAGGTTTCTGTGAAGAACCTGAGTTCAACTTATTCCTGATTTCGAGTTTCTGCTTGAGGTCCAGCATAACATGTTTCCTTTGGAAGGCATTCTACTGAACTGTAAAGATAGCCACAATTTTAAGCATATATAGCATTGTGTAACACTGTAATTAACTAACATTAATTATTGTAAGGAAGAATTCATTACCATATGTGTCATTTCTGCTTGAGCAACTGGAGGCTGGATGTGGGCCAGGCCGTATTACTGAGGACCAGATTAGCAAGGATTTAGTGTACTTTCCTGTGCCTTGCAATGTGTTCAGATTTCGCCCTGGTGACTGGACATTCACAGTTTATGTGTAGACTTCAAAGAAACTTTGAAATATGGAGCACACTTCATTTCTCAGTTACAGAATATAATTTTATGATATATGGAAAAGAAATACCCTTTGTATCACCTCAGCTACAAAATACTGTACTCATACCAATGACTTTGAGTTGTTAGCTAATTTCAAGCAGTTCAAATTACATGCATACATCTTACACACTGCTTGAAATTAGCTGTCTGAAACTAGTCGTAAGGTAAATATAATAACAATCTTCCAAAACCCAAGTAGAACAACAGTTACTGCCCGACGAAACAGCATAGCTGTGGAGATCAGAATCAACTAAGTATGTAATTTTATGGAAGCTAGCCTAAATTAGTTGTTTTATATGTATGCTGTGCATCCTGTTTCACACCGACATCACTTTCAACAGTATCTATAAAGTAATCATCAGAAATATTAAAGACTAGAAGAGTTCAGAGCTGCAATAACTTACTCAATTAATTCTAGAGTATTAATTTTTGCTTCTGTTGCATTGTTTCTGATTTTACTACAACTCACCAGCAAGATTTTGAAACATGATATCAGCTTTGTATCTGTTGGCTAATACTTATTGCTTTTAACACTCTGGAGACCAAGCCCAAGCATAGCACAGACCACAACTTTGTGTTAAAAAGGCTGTGCCTCAGTATAGATTGGGCTGCAATTTTCTTGCCATATGAGCAATCTATTGCTCAAAAACGGGACTCATTTCAGTTGAGAACAATGTACAGATGTCTCGCTAACTGGAAACTGAATGGAGCAGCCTTCTGTTGTGAATTTCTAGTTATTTTACTGTCGCAAATGGTTGAGATAATATGATTGCACTGACGTAATTCTGTGCATGTAATCTTTAGGTTTTGCAGTCTGCTGTAAGTATGATACAAATATGTCACGTTTATTAAGTGAGCAAGAAATTTTGGAAACTCATGAGAAATAAATTGCTCGATAACTCACCACAAACTTTTTTCTTGCGAGGATAATTATACTTTCTGTCACCATTATTTTAAAATCTGTAAGCATCAAAGAACTAAAGTAAATACAAACAATAAATCTTGAAGTTTGGCAGTTATTTAGTATGTATTACCCTTGAAGACATATCAATTACACATGTTCTAGTAATGCTTTAAATAATAGCATAAATGGCCGGTTTCATAAGGCCGATATCCTTCTATGTTGCCAGCCTCCAAAGTGTTAATCTTCTTACTACTTAGTGAAATTAATGTTTACACTGCTTGTGGAGTTCTTTATACCACTAGGAGTCAGCCTGTGTAGATTGCACTCATGTGTTTCTTAGTCTGAATTTTAGTAATAAAGTTTGGCCTAAATAATCTGAGAGGTGATAATTTATAGAATCTGTTGAGACAATTTGATCCTAATTTGTCATCGCATTGATGTATTAACCAAGCATGTGTGAAGTATTCTACAAGGAACTAGTCCAAGCAGATCTTTGCACCCCACCCACATACACACCTCCTAACAATCCACTAGGTAACACTAAATATCCACGGCCCGATGATTTTTCTGGTGTTGTGGTAATAGAATCAGTCTATTTATTCATAGAGATGGTTTGAGGCTGAAATGATACAAGTGCTCTCTTGAGGTGTCAAGCTCAAGAGTGCTACCAAAGGAGATCCTAGTGCAAACTTTGTACACAGGGAGTATTACGTGCTCTGTAGTCAAGTGTTGCTACGGTATAATCATGTATTTCAAAACAATGAATGTTATCTACAGATTGCTGGTGTTCCATCATGACTGCAAGTGGTACCGACTCTATAACAACTGCTTCAAAGCCATCTGTTTTATTATCTAAGCTATATTCATTTTAACGAAAAAAGACACAGTATTCTCATATGAAATTCTGTGTGGATACATACACTGCCATTATCTAGTATAGCTGACTAGTGGTGAACTTGTACACTTGTCTTGCAGATGTATTACTTCACTGGTACGGAAGTTCATGACTGATTCTCCCAAAATCTTAATTTTTGTGGTTGGGTGGAATGAATAAATGAGCAAATCCAACTTATTATTTACCGTTCGTAGGCTCCTTGTTATTATAAAGTGATGGTGACTGCATCATGCAGAACCTTCTTTCTATGTTGCTTATGTTGTCAAATATTATATTTTTAAAACTCATGCACACATTTTGAATTCCTTTATTACCATTTTTCATATCTTTATTTACACAAAAAATTTTGCAGCGAAGTTTTGCCCTAGACAATCTGCATGAAGAAAAAATTTACCTGTTCTTACCAGTTGACGGTTACAGATTTTAAGTCTATTTTTTGATGTGTGACAAGACTGTTTGTTATGTCTTTTTTGTCCATGGTAGCTGATAACGCATAATGAGAAACTCTTAAGGTAGCTTCATTGACAACGATCAAATTGGTGATTGATATATAATTCTTCTGTGGTTGTATCCATCTCTGTGCTTTGCTTACACTGCTTATTTTCTTTCGACGTGATTCGAGATTACTAGTTGCACTCCCACAGTTCATAATTGAAATTACCTGAAAGACATTTTTGTGCACAAATTTTACGTTATGTTTCACTACTTACATGATAATGTACTTTCAGCATGCTGTTTTCGTATGCAACTTTTGATCATTTTTCAGAAACAGAAGAGATATTTTGTGAAACTTCCAGTGTATTCAGAACACTTTTTCCTACATGAAATGTGAGATGTCCATTTTCAGCACATTGTTTCTGAATTGTTAACCTTACACTTGTTCATTCAGCTTTGCAATTTCATCATTACAATTCGCACACATTTTCTTTATAACAGAAAAAATAATGTTCTTATGTGATAAATTTTCACACTGGCTGTCATCTTGTTGCCATAAAGTTTGGTGTCACAGCTGGCCTAAAATACTGACAACATCTACTCTCTCAACAGATTTAACTGTAAATTTGTTAAAATTTAAGACTAAACATCCTGATAGAGACAAAATTTGATAAAGTGCCACGACTGTAAGAAATGTTGCTGAAGAAGTCTCAAAACATTTGTCAAAATGGGAGCTGAGTCCTATTTTTCTTTTTAATCTATTTTGAAACTAATGTAGAATAGCAGCTTTCTTACTTAAATAATAGGGATAGGAAGGCAAGGAACAAATGTAATGAGTAAATATAAAGTTGTTTAAGTAGTGTGAAAGTAAAAATGTAAATGTGTTCTGGAAAGAGGAGGAGACGCAGGGGGGGGGGGGGGGGGGGGGACTGAAAATACTTTGTGGCACTGCTAGCATGTGTCTACCTTTGACCCACACCACACCCTCCCAGTTCTCTCTTCTCTGGAGAAGACTAGTGCCTTTGTGCAACAAATTGCTACATTTGTGAGATGTTACAGAGCTGCAATAGTTAAAATGTATCACAATTGGCGTGAATGTAGACACATTAAAGGCTATAAACATGACTACAGAGTATTACAAAGACCATAGTGAATGCTTGGTTTGGTACATAATATATGGCAACAAATGTAGCAGTATGAAGCATGACACCCTGCAATTCTACAGCCATCAATCTGGCAAGATTTCAATCATGATCATGTGCTATGGCCCCAAACATATTAGCTAGCCCCATAGAAACCCCACAACCACCCAAACTTGCTTCACAGGTGATCATTGATCAAATCAGTATGTATTATGCAACAAAAAGGGTTATTAACAACTGGAGAAACATCTGACAAGTCGTTGTTTTAACTTCTCAGATGAGGGCATGTATGTTTGGCGTCAACAGCAGCTGTTTATCGATTCATCATGAAAGGCAACATCAATGTATCTCAGTAGTGACAGTTGTTTGCTATGGGCAAGTTTCCATAGCAAAGTTTCAATATCTGTTGTTTGTAGAGTGGCCACTAACTTCAGGTATCTCAATCTCTAGTAGTGACATTTGGCAATGATGCAACAATATGCAGCCAATCTGTTTATCAGATTACCTTAGTATGAGTTAAGTGTATTTTTTAGGCAATTAATATGAAAAAGTGGTTTTACTGAATGATGACTATGCAAATGTTTTGTGCCACTGCAAAATTTCAACATGCTCTATCAAATATAAAAAAAAAGGTCCACTCACTCTAAAAATATGCATTTCTATACCTATTTCCTTATGTAATTATCTGCAACATCTATTATTCTATCATTTCTTGTTGGAGATAACTGAGAAACAACAACTACTTCCAACATTACTTGTGTTTAAATTTACTGTTCCTTGAGATAAGTAGAGAAAGATTATTATGGAGACCAATGATCCACACATTTTGCAAATGAAGTAATTATGTTCACTTAATTTTAACCCTTTAAATCTGTCAAAAAAATACAATGCTGACAATACAGCCAAATGGAATAAGGTATGGGCAGAAGATGTGTCAACCCCAGAATAACTATGAAATAAGATAATTTCAGATATGTCTTACTGCAAATGTCTATTGAGTAAACACCCAAAATAAATCGTGATATTATGTAAAGAATTATAAGTTTCCTCAATACATACATCAAACTGCAATGGAATGTTATGAGAAAAGGGGGAAAACGTATGGAGGAAAAATAGTGTGAAAATTTATCAATAGATGGGACTGTATGTGTCAGGATACGTAAATGAAAACAACTGGCATGCGCACAACCCATAGATGTTGGTATACACATGCTGGGTACACGGCTTTTCTTCCTTTTGCGTCTGCGACGTACGCAATGACTATCTCAATGCAGGATCGTGCTCTTCTTGTAAACCTGTATTACAAGAATGATGACTGTGTACACATCACTATTTGCAGAAGTTCCAGACACTGAAGGGTTTGAAAAAAGGCATTGGTCTAATGACTGCTGTGGGTCTGGAGAAAATGTTTCAGAAATTTGAAAAGATGGGTTCCTTTGGTGTGCAACGTGGTAAAGGGAGGAAAAGAATTGACTCAACGTCCGTGGAAGCAGTGGCCACAGCAATGCAGGAGGAGACAGGTGGTGGTGTGCAAATGTGTAGTGCACGGAGAATTGCTCGAACATTGGACACACCTGTGAGCACGGTGTGTAAAATCCTACGAAACATCCCTCTTTGCTATCCATTCAAAATTACCCATGTGCACGAGTTGCTTCCTGTTGACCTGCCAGCAAGAGAGACCTTTGCTTTAAAATTTCTTGCTCGCACTGAAGAGGACAATGATTGGCCATGGAAGATTTTGTAGACAGACGAAGCCCACTTCCATCTGACGGGATATGTCAGTACACAGAATTATCGAATATGAGCAATGGAAAATCCACACGCAAATCAATCAGTACCACTTCATCCTGAAAAGGTCACTGTGTGGTGCAGGTTTACGGCATCATTTATCATAGGGCCATATTTTTTCGAAGAGACAGGTGCTTCCGGTCCTGTTACTTGTACACCTGTACCGTCACTGGTAAGCACTATGAGTGTCTTTTGCGCAAATACGTCATTCCAGCTCGGCAACAACTTGGATGGGACCATTTTTATGCAAGATGGCACATCTAAACACATTGAAAATCCAGTTAATCAGCTGCTGAAGCACCATTTTGGAAATGCTAGAATTATCAGCCACCATTTCCCTACAGCCTGGCTGTCCCGATCACCTGATCTTAATCCAAGTGACTTTTGGCTGTGGGGCTATGAAAGATGTTACATTCAGTGTGCTGATTGCAAATATAGCTGCATTAAAGGCACAACACATTCTGAATATGACCCCAGAAACATTTTGATCAGTTGTGGAACATGCTGTTTCTCAATTTCAACTTGTTGCAGAAAACGGTGGACAGCATAGAACATGTTTTGCACCAGTCAAATGGAAATTAATAATCCGATTTGATTTTGATTGATGATTTTTCATGCGGATTTTAGCCTCAGGACAATTAAAAACTGATGTGATTGATGCTTTCTATGTGGTCTTTGGCCTCAGGACAATTAAAAACTGATGTGAGTGATGCTTTTTATGCGGTTTTTGGGCTCAGCACAATTAAAAACCGATTTTTCCCATCTGATGTGATATGACCTTGCCGTGGTGGATGAGCTTACATAATTAACAGTATCACATATATACATCCATGCACACTGAGTAGTACAGTTTGTTTAACATCAAATTTACACCTTAGGAATGGTTGTGAGATTCATTTGTCATTTGTAATTGACCACTATTAAATTATAATGCTTACAGCGCCATCTATTGTGACATTTTGTAAGTATTTATTTTTCTTCTGCCATACGTTTTCCCCCTTCTCCGATAATATTCCGTTGCAATTTGACGTCATTATGACCAGTGGTATTATTTCTACAGTGGTTTGAAAGTTTAACTTTAATTATAATTACCCTGTATATTTCGTAGCAATACAGAATGTAACAGAATTGGTTCCAATTATTGTGTGTCATTTCACTGACTGTGTTTCATATTGTCACCGGTTGTCAAATTAGTTGAAAAGCCACTAACATAAAACATTTAACTGCTGGTATCTGCACCTGTTACCAGTATTGGCAGTTGGCAGAAAATGTTACTTACTTCCTGTTCACTGTTCATTCACACACATGTATTACACTGAACTAAATATGTGCTACAATAATTTCTGTAGCTATAAAACAACGCAATGAAATATATATGGGAATTAATGGGTGAAAAATAAATACATGCAATATACTGTTTATTTTTGGGCTTTAATAACTGGAAAACTCTGTTTCGTTAAAAAAATTGACAAGCACTGGAATGATAGAATACATTAAAGCCAAAATTAACGAGTATTAAAAGTTTCACGACGTTGTGGTTTTTGGTGAAGTGATGCCACTCGAACCACCATGGTGCGATCGTTTGATATACAGGTGAAGAAGTTTCAGCTTACTATTGTTTAAGCTAGCTAAATGCGGTTGCAAAACTGCCTCTCCAACAATACCGTGTAATTCAACCATACAAAATACAGCAGATTTCCTCACAGAACTTTCTTCGTTATCATATGCCTGTAAACAAAACAAATTATTTATTGAAATAAAAATGAGATAAAGTAGCTAATTAGTCCTAGAAATGTTAACACTTAAAATTTATCTAAAATAATGTAAATATCTGGAAATGATCAAAATATTATATGTTTTGTTTTTATGGTATGGGGTGATATTTTGTTTTTATTTCAGGCTGTACTCTTTCTTTCACACCATAGCACTTTTTTGCTTGTTACATGTGTGAGTCTCCCAAATTAATGATATAACTGAATAATATTTAAGTTGGGTGATGTTAACTAGGCAAGTCTTTAATTTCATTTTCATTTTTAACATAACTCTGAATACACTCTGTTGTAAATGATACTTTTCAAACCCCCATTTCCTGTATTCCTGCTGGTCTGTTGATCGATTATATGACATTTACTTATGAATGCAAAAAAGATTATGTCCCTGTGATGCAGAGTTATTTACAAATACCAATTTCTCATTAATGATTTTCCTAATAGTTGAATGTTTGTGTTACAACTGACATCTATCACATAGCAGTTCACATCATATAACAAAAATGTACACAATGTATCACAATATTTCTAATTCACTACCTTCTAATACCATGTCACCCAAAATATGTCTGCTTGTGTCTGTATGTGTGGATGGATATGTGCGTGTGTGCGAGTGTATACCTGTCCTTTTTTCCCCCTAAGGTAAGTCTTTCAGCTCCCGGGATTGGAATGACTCCTTACCCTCTCCCTTAAAACCCACTTCCTTTCGTCTTCCCCTCTCCTTCCCTCTTTCCTGATGAGGCAACAGTTTGTTGCGAAAGCTTGAATTTTGTGTGTGTGTTTGTGTTTGTTTGTGTGTCTATCGACCTGCCAGCGCTTTTGTTCGGTAAGTCACCTAATCTTTGTTTTTTTATATATAATTCACTACTTACATTCAAAATATATTATATATCATATTCATGGCAGCAACAACAAGGATTGCAGATGTTCAAAAGTGATACCACAATTATTACATACAGACATCACACAAACTTTGTTTAATTCTGTATTGGACAACACAGAGTTAAAAAATAATCAGTTCTTCTACTAGAAGTTTATTATAACTTCAGAATAACATTGGAAAAGTTTTACAAATAGAACAAAGAAATGCCAGGTTTGAAATAATATGGAAACCAGAAAATTCTGTCTTTCATACAACATAATGTCAAAAACCATGCAAAGGCGATAGGTCTGGACAGTAGTGCAGAACATCAGTTCAAATGTCTTGTAAGGCTTTACACTTTGAAGAACACACAATTTCAGCAGAGACAAGTAGAAGATACAAGAGTGCATCAAGGGGGCCCAGTAATGCAATACATGTCATTAGCAAAATCTTAACAAACTAAGTTTCAAGACTTTCCACCACCATGTTACTGCCAATGATATTCAACAACTGTCCACACAATCATGCTTCTTATTGTTGTAATATGGAATTACAATATCACAACAACAAAGGTGCCATCTATCACCCCAACGGATTAAGTGCTTGAGATAAACAGCATTCGGCCATTTGTGTTTCTGTATATAGGGTGAGTCAGGAGAGAGGGTACATACTTTTAGGGGTGATAATAGGTGATTCTGAACAACAAACTTAATATGGACATACGCCATATTCTGAATGGTTTCCGACATAGATCACATGCAATATACACTGTTATTTGTTTTTTCGTATTATTCAAACATTGTCATTGCTGACAACATAACACAGCAGTGTACAGGAAGTTGTGACGAGCAACTTGACAGGGGCACTTGTGGTCTATTAAGGCAGGAAACTACCTCAAATTGTCATACAAAAGCTACCTAAGCTATGATGCGTACACATTGCGTGAGATTTTCAATATTCTCATGTTCTCTTCACGAGCACAGACTATTAGCCCTAGAGAGAAAATAAATAGTACCTTTTTTGAAGGAAATTTAATATAGTTTAATTTTGCACTGAAAAATGTTTACATGGGAAGGAGCAGGTTTCGAGTTATTCAAGAGAAATAGACAACAGTAGTGTTAAATATAGGGAATGTGTCTATATGAAGTTTTTTTTTGTTGTTGTTCACAACCACTAATACAATCACTCCTCAATGTGTATACCTTTCCTCCTGAGTCACCATGTACACAACGAAGGAAAAAGAGAGGGGGGGGGGGGATGCACCAAATCTGTTTCTGTTTTCATACTGTAGCATTTCAAAGTTTGCCAGTTTTTACTATTTTAACACCACAATGGTGCAAAATGATGCTTGCTAAAATTATGAATCTAAATTATATTTTTCATTTAACATTGTATTTGTATGTAACGTAGTGGTAGTTACGTAATACCTTTTAGCAAATTCACCAAGGCAGCATAACATCTACATTTACATTTTGGTTTTCAGCATTATATTACATAAAAGAAATAAATAAAATAAAAATAAATAGGGGTCTCTGTTTCTACATGGTATTTTTCTACAAAATTTGTTTCTGCGCAAACATTTGTATTTTTAAAAAATCTTTTCAGTGTTATGTTTTTTAATAAATAATATTTCAACACCAAGGAAACAATGGCAACAAGTGTAGTCCATAACTGTGCAAGTGAGAAATCTTAATTAATCAAAGCTATAAAACAAACTGGCTCAACCAAGAGCAGTTTTAAAAAATTAAGTTGAAAATAAAAAATAAAAAAACTTCCTGATTTATTCAGTTTTTAACCACACTGTGTAAAAATAATACAATTTAAAACAGCAACATTTTTATTTGAATAGAGGATGGACTCTGAGCCAATGGAATGTTAGTGATGATTCTGAAGGGTTCGTGAATTGAACAGTAACATCTTTTCTATTTTATTTATTTCAGTGATAATCCCACACACCACAAATTGTAATATTTGCAAGCTACATTACAAGATAGGATCAAATTTTCTTCTCACAAAAGGGATTTCAATTTATTCTTTAAATTATATTTCCAGAGGGGTTTCACATCATTACAGATCCTACTTGCTTCCAATTTTCCTAATAAATCCAGTGGCTTAAAGTTATGGATACTTCTGGTTCCTGAAAGTATTTTAACTTCTGAAGGTGACTGATATACAGACTATTCCATGGTACAATAGCTTTGGTGATTGTAATATTACAAAACTGAAACTGGCCTGATTCACATAGGTCTTTGTATACATTCCTTTTGAGATAACATTTTAATTGTCCTCTCTACACCCTAACAACCACTTTTTTCATGTGTTGCAAAGAATAACTGTTCAGCCATTACTGATCTCAAAACTATTTTGATGGGAGAGATAGGTTGATCAAATTATATTCATTTTTGTATTGGCTTGCACATTATCACTAAAATAATGACAGCTTGTGCTTATGAATACATTTCTTTGATAAAATCTGGCATAGTTTTTGAATTCTGTAGAACATACAAGTATCATGTTGCGTGTCATCTGGTCTGACATTTAAATGATCTTTCATCCTCAGTATTTCTGAGGTTAACTGCAATAGGTGTATAGTGCAAGAGTCAAATGTCCAACTGTAACCTTGGGTTTCTTCCTGGGTAGTAAAGCAGTAATTTTCACGAAAGTCCACTGATACTGTGGCAACGTGTACATCAGATGACCATTTAAGGGTTGACTGTATAAAAATCATTGATTGGAGGTCAATTTTGATCATAATTCAGAAAATGAACCCATTTCACAATTTCGCTGTGCCTTATTACACTGAACTTGTATCAACTTAATGAGGTTCTGTGTTGATCTGAATTACCCTGAGACATGCTTGGCAACACTGCTAAATCATCTATTATCATGATTATCGTGCTTTGACTGCAGGAATAAATTGTACATCACATACACAAAGTATTTATTGTTGAAAGGTTTGTGTTGTAAAGACAGTGGAAAATAAGCATAACAAACTTCCCCATAGCACGAAAAGATTAAAATAGTCAAGACATCCCCCAAGTAAAAGAAAAGAAACAACATAATTCTCAGTGCCTAATGTTCTTCTACATAGAACATTGTCCACCACATCTGCCTAGAATGCTAGGTGGTGTGGCTTCAAAACACAGAGCTGTCATAATTATTTTTTAACCATTATTGCACATAATACACTACTCGACAGCTGATAATTTAAAGCCACTCAGGTTTGGCTGTTAGAGGGCACAGCTGATTTGACTGCAGAGACAAACTGTAAACAACTGTTGCTTTGCATTAGGTTTTCAGGAGTTTGCTAAACATGATAAAAACATACATAATGCAGACTGTTGGCAATGGATTTAGATGCTTTTCTGTGTGAATGAAAGCTCCAATAGTTCACAAGCTTTAAAGTTATTTTTATTCAAAACTGAAGAAACTATTCGTGCAGACAGTGGCAGAACTGTACACTTGCACTGTCTGTTTAAGTAGAGCTGTTATCGATATGAATTGACTTACATATGTTTACTTTTTCTGTTCATCAATGTACGTGCAGTTGCCAGCAGTTTAAGCATCTGTTCAGCAGTTAAAATTTAATTTCACTTGTTTAGTTACTGCTATTCATGTCTAGACAGCATTTTTGTAGTAAATGTTCAGTCATTACTGTCTGGTGTCAGCAAATAGTTCTAAATTCCATTTTTTACTCCGCCACTTAAGTGTCTATGAAATGCCTTTAAATTATCACATTAATTATGAGTTATCTCCAAGAGTTATTATGAGATCACTTATTATCTGCATCCATTACATAAATCATAGGTAACTTACTTAACACAGCCTCACAGATTGAAAATATTATTTGAACTTCAGCAGTGAGGGAGTCATATTCACATATTTACTTGACACATCTTGTGTTAACAACAATTTCTTTATTATTTTTTCAACTTGTATTAGCACAACAGAACCTGTTGTTGTGTGTACCGTCACAAGGGAAACTTACAGCTGTAGTTGAAATTGATTTGATCCACAAAAGTGTGTTAATCATGGATGATATCAGTTCAGGGTGATATAATTTGAGATGAACGTTTATAAAAATGCTGATTTCTTACTCCAGCTTGATCTGAGTTCATTTTTTGTGCTAATCTAAGACGGACTGCTTTATGCAATTGACCCTAAGCACGTTGTTATATTTTGACTGAAACTTTGCAAAATAAGAGCGTGGAACAAGTTTTTCCAATTTACATGAAAGGTTCATTATAAAATCTGTTATGTCTGCGGAATGTGTCTTCATCTGTCTTGTTTCTGTTGAAACCCACTGATTAAATTCAATGCATGTTCTAATGAATGGTGCAGAAACATACTGTGTGGTGGTACCTTTAGCACTGGCTGAAATACAAGCTTTGGGGCAGATTGACCAGAATAAAATAAACTGCCCCCCCCCCCTCCAGGATATTCACTTTTAAAATTGGAATGCATTTCACACAACTTTTACAAAAACCAGCGGTTTCCCTGTTCATAAAATCTATTTACTAAATCAATTATCTAAGGTTTAAGCTTCACATCTCTTTTCAGGCTAGTTTCTGTTCAGAAACCTTATTCTTTAAAATATTCAGTTTTTGGTACAGCTAATAGTCGGGAGCTGCAAGAGTATTTCAAATGTTTTACCAAGGTAGATGCTGATGCAGCCAGTTATTGCAGTTTTTAACTTGGTGAAAACTGTTCCTGCATATCAAGCAGCAAGTCCATATGAAAAGAATTTTCTGGCACTTCAGCATCTAATGCAATTCTTATTTTCTTTCTTACATTTTCCCATAATTTTCAAAGTTTTAACTTCTGTATATCCCTTTTTACTGCCTTCATTAAGTGACATAATAACAAAAGATAGAACCCTACCACTATATGACTTAAGTTACCACTCCTCCCTTTGTTTTTAAACAAAATATTATTCACTATTAAGAACAGTAACACTGAACACATATATTTCTTAATAATTATTTGTACATACGTTTGAAACAACAGATACTGTAAGACAAACTCATAAAAATTGACCTAAAATTTTTAACATAGCACACAAGACGAAACACCCTAGTGATTTTCTTCTTCAATTTTTTACTTTGCCGCTAAATGTCTGTGAAATGACTTTAAATTGAGATGCTAATGCTTTCAGGATTATTTTGGGTAGCCTTCCATTACCTTTGTGTGTTATACAATGTGTTCTTCAGAGTACTTAATCAGCAAATTTCCCATAAACTGGATGGTAAATGAAAAAAGAAAACTTAAATTTATTTTCAAAATATTGTGAAGTATCATTCTGCACTATCGTGGTATTAAAAATGTAATAAATTTCAAATAAAATGAAAGAGCGGGAGAAACAGGTGGAAAGTGGGTGGGGTTGGGCATGTGTATAGAGCTGCTTGGAGGAAGGCAGTAGATGTGCTGGATATGAATACAGAGGGGATGATTGGCAGCTGCATGGGCTAGGCATGCGACACATGAGCACCGGAGCTGGATGGGTATTTTTTTCTTTATTTATTTTTCCCCCTTTTGTTGAACTCACATGAAAAGACCTCATACAGCCAAATATCGAAAGACTATTATCTGACAATGAAACCTGTTAGAGATGACAAAAGTTAAATAGTAATTATAGTTTAAGTTTGTTCTTAATTACTGAAATAATTCACTCACTTTGACGAGACTTTCCATTATTTCTTTCAGATGTGGTTCTAAAATATCTTGCGTAGTGTGTTCAATGACCCGAGTTAATATTTTTATAGCTCCCAAATTCATTGGAAGATCTCCTGTTTTTATCAATGGACAAACTACATTAATGAGTTGTTCAGGAGGCAGTGATTTTCCAATAGCTGAAATGCAGTGCTCAGCTGCTTTCGACACCTGAAAAATATTCCACATAAATGCCTTTCCTTGTTAAAGAGAACATTTACTAAATAAAATAAGCTGAAGTTGCCGAGCATGGTATGCAATGTGCAGAATAAATAGTTTTATAATAAAAAAGAAGACACACCCTGTATTTCCAGTCTAAGCTGAAATTTATAGCTCCGCAATATACTGCTAATTCCAAAGAAAAACATTGATGCATTACGTTGATTTTATCAAAATTAGTTACACATTTTTGCTCTAGCACACTCTCATGCCTATACTTTTAGTAATCAATTAGAACTGTGAAAACTAATGTTTCATGGTGAAATTGCACAGGATAAAATGTGGTGGAACAATATAGAAAGGCCAGACCCACATGGAATGCCAGTGTAAGACGTTTTGGTCCTACAACGGGCCTTGCATGCAGATCTTGGGTATAGTGGACCTGCCACACAGTACTCGAGGTCTAAGGTAGCAGGATGGCATTTTTATCAGTCTTCTGACTGGTTTGATGCAGCCCAGCATAAATTCCTCTCCTGAACTAACCTCTTCATCTCCGAGTCGCACTTGCAACCTTCTTCCTCAATTATCTGCTGGATGTATTCCAATCTCTGTCTTCCTCTGCAGTTTTTGCCCTCTACAGCTCCCTCTAGTACCATGGAAGTCATTCCCTCATGTCTTAACAGATGTCCTATCATCGTGTCCCTTCTCTTTATAAGTGTTTTCCACATATTGCTTTCCTCTCCAATTCTGCGCAAAACCTCCTCATTCCTTAACTTATCAGTCCATCTAATTTTCAACATTTGTCTGTAGCACCACATCTCAAATGCTTTGATTCTCTTCTGTTCCCGTTTTTCCCCACAGTCCATGTTTCACTACCATACAATGCTGTACTCCAGACGTACAGTCTTAGAAATTTCCTCCTCAAATTAAGGCTGATATTTGATATTAGTAGACTTCTCTTGGCCAAGAATGCCTTTTCTGCCATAGCTAATATGTTTTTGATGTCCTCCTTGCTCCATCTGTCATTGGTTATTTTACTGCCTAGGTAGTAGAATTCCTTAACTTCATCTACTTCATGACCATTAATCCCGATGTTAAGTTTCTCACTGTTCTCATTTCTGCTACTTCTCTCAATCCATACTACGTACTCATTAGACTGTTCATTCCATTCAGCAGATCATGTAATTCTTCTTCACTTTCACTCAGGATAGCAATGTCGTCAGTGAACTGCATCACTGATATCCTTTCACATTGGATTTTAATTCCACTCCTGGACCTTTCTTTTATTTCCGTCATTGCTTTCTCGATGTACAGATTGAACAGTAGGGGTGAAAATCTAATACTTCTCTTACACCCTTTTTAATACGAGCACTCTGTTCTTGGTCATAAACTCTTATTATTCCCTCTTGGCTGTTGTACATATTGTATATGACACGTCTCTCCCTATAGCTTACCCCAACGTTTTCAGAATTTTGAACATCTTGCACCATTATACATCGTTGAACGCTTTTTCCAGGTCAACAAATCCTATGAATGTGTCTTGATTTTTCTTTAATCTTGCTTCCGTTATTAACCGCCAAGTCAGAATTGCCTCTCTTGTGCCTTTACTTTTCCTAAAGCCAAACTGATCGTTATCTAGCATATCCTCAATTTTCTTCCCAATTCTTATGTATATTATTCTTGTAAGCAACCTGGATGCATGAGCTGTTAAGCCAATTGTGCGATAATTCTCGCACTTGTCAGCTCTTGCTGACTTCGGAAATGTGTGGATGACGCTTTTCCAAAAGTCAGATCGTATGTTGCCCGACTCATACATTCTACACACCAACGTGAGCAGTTGTTTTATTGCCACTTCCTCCAATGATTTTAGAAATTCTGACGGAATGTTATCTATCCCTTCTGCCTTATTTGACCTCAAATCCTTGGAAGCTCTTTTAAATTCTGATTCTAATACTGGATCCCCTCTCTCTTCTAAATTGACTCCTGTTTCTTCTTCCATCACATAAGACAAATCTTCCCCCTCGTAGAGGTTTTCAAATGTATTCTTTCCACCTATCCACTCTCTCCTCTGTATTTAATAGTGGAAGTCCTGTTGCACTCTTAATGTTACCACCCTTGCTTTTAATGTCACCGAAGGCTGTTTTGACTTTCCTGCATGCTGGGTCTGTCCTTCCGACAATCGTGCCTTTTTCGATGTCTTCACATTTTTCCAGCAGCCACTTCGTCTCAGCTTCCCTACACTTCCTATTTCTGTATTCCTGAGTTTTCCAGAACATTTTTGTACTTCCTCCTTTCCTCAACCAACTGAAGTATTTCTTCTGTTACCCATGGTTTCTTCACAGTTACCTTCTTTGTACCTATGTTTTCCTCCCCAACTTCTGTGATGGCCCTTTTTAGAGATGTCCATTCCTCTTCAACTGCACTGCTACTGAGCTATTCCTTACTGCTGTATCTATAGCCTTAGAGAACTTCGAAACGTATCTCATCATTCCTTAACACTTCCGTGTCCCACTTCTTTGTGTATTGATTCTTCCTGACTAATGTCTTAAACTTCAGCCTACTCTTCATCACTACTATATTGTGATCTGAGTCTATATCTGCTCCTGGGTACACCTTACAATCCAATATCTGGTTTCGGAATCTCTGTCTGACCACAATGTAATCTAACTGAAATCTTCCCGTATCACCTGGCCTTTTCCAAGTAAACCTCCTCCTATCTTCTGGTAAACCTTCCGGGATGTAAGGTCGTGGTCCATGAAACTCTTCAGCTCCTAACGTTTCGTCCAGAGCTGCGCTGGACATCTTCAGAGGGGTGTTTCTCCTCCGGTGAGTCTTGCCGACTGACGGGTTGGACGTCTGAGAGCGACTTATGTATCGTAGAAAGTGGGCGTGACCAGAGTTACACGTGATATGCAGAGATAACCTTTGTCAGAGATAAAACTTAACTATAGATCGTAATCTCGTCACGGATAAAACTGTCTAGCAATTCTGTAGTGCTACTGTCCAAATATCACTAAGTTTCATGGTCTCTTCTTTCCTATTAAAATTATCCTTATGTTTATATATTTCAATTGCTTCTCTACAAAGCCGTGGGTAATAGTTGGTCGTCGTAGATAAAATTTTTGTTTCAGAAAACTTCACTTGATGATTTCCTGGCTGAAAAGCGTGTTCTGCTGCAGCCGATTTATCTGTTTTTCCTAATCGGCAAAGACTTCTGTGTTCTTTTAGCCGTGTATTTACGCTTCTTTTTGTTGTTCCAACATAAACTTTACCACATGAACACGGAATTTTATATACACCACTGGCTGACAGAGGAGCGCGTTTATCTTTTACAGACCGAAGAACATGACAAATTTTCTTCGTTGGTCTAAAAACAGGTCTAATATCATGTTTACTTAAAATCTTTCCAATCTGATCTGTTACTTTCTTAATAAAAGGGAGAGAGACTGTATTCTTCCATCGTTTTTCGGACTTGTCCTTAAGCTTATTGTTGTTTGGGTGCAGAATTCTGCTTACTTCTTTCTTTGAGTAGCCATTTTTCTCAAAAGCGTGCTTCAGATGTTTCAATTCGTCGTCTAGATACTCCGGCGTGCAAATCCGTCTGGCTCTGTCAACGAGACTTGTAATCACACCTCTTTTTTGTTTTGTATGGTGGTTAGAGTTTTTATGCAAGTATCTGTCTGTGTGCGTTATTTTTCTAGAAATCTGTTGTTTCAATCTTCCATCCGTCTGTCTCATAACTAAAACATCCAAAAACGGTATTTTGTTATCATTTTCTCTCTCCATGGTAAACTGGATTCTTGGATTTATATTATTAAGATAATCAAAAAATTCGCCTAAGGCTTCTCTACCATGTGGCCAGACCACAAATGTATCGTCTACATACCGATACCAGCGAGATGGTTTCTTATCTGCTTTTTCCAAGGCTGACTGTTCGAATTTCTCCATGTAGAAATTAGCTACTGCAGGACCCAATGGGTTACCCATTGCTACGCCATTAAGTTGTTCATAAAACTCATTATTCCATTGGAAATGACTGGAAGTAAGACAGTGTCTGAAAAGACACAGAATTGCTAGACAGTTTTATCCGTGACGAGATTACGATCGATAGTTAAGTTTTATCTCTGACAAAGGTTATCTCTGCATATCTCGTGTAACTCTGGTCACGCCCACTTTCTACGATACATAAGTCGCTCTCAGACGTCCGACCCGTCAGTCGGCAAGACTCACTGAAGATGTCCAGCGCAGCTCTGGACGAAACGTTAGGAGCTGAAGAGTTTCATGGACCACGACCTTACATCCCGGAAGGTTTACCAGAAGATATGTCATCCGGTCATGAAAGCTTTCATACCAAAACCTCCCCCTATTTTGATTCTTGAACAAGGTATTCGCTATTACTAGCTGAAACTTGTTACAGAACTCAATTAGTCTTTCTCCTCTCTCGTTCCTTGTCCAAAGCCCATATTCTCCAGTAACCTTTTCTTCTACTCCTTCCCTTATAACTGCATTCCAGTCCCCCATGAGTATTAGATGGCAGGGCAAACAATTTTATGGCAAAGTATTGCAACCACATGGTAGCCTCTACAGCACACATTTCCCATCAGACTGAGTATTGTTGGTTTATAGAGGCTGCAATCTATGCTTTACAGCTCATCAGAGGAATTAGTCTCATAAAAACATGGGTGCTGTTCACAGACGAGTTGAAGTTTAGTCTAGAGAAGGATTCTCACCATTTGTTCATCTAGTAAGTCCCTCTGAAATGTTACAATATTGCCAGTATTTAGGAAAATAATTAATACACTGCCAGCTTTGTCAATTGGGTCAATATCACGTTAAGAGCATGTACACCACCACAACGAGTTTCTAGGGATATTGTGATACCTGCTGTCTACACAAACAACAACGTGCAAACTTATGCACGCATTTTTAATCAAGTTTACAAAGCTGGGATCCATCTGATGAATGAGTATGCCCCATTACACTGGACTGGCCTGGTGGTCATATGCCATCACCAGGTGAACATCATTCTTTTAGTGTGGCCACTTTGTCCAAGAAATTAAATATGGTTGTATACACACGGTGTGGTATGCTATAGGCCACTGCTGACTTGTGTAAGGCACCTGTCCAGTAATGAGAGATGTTACCACCAGTCACACTGCATGCCGTGTTCTGCTGTAATGGAATACTTGTGCATCCTGTGCTGTCACGTGAAGACACCACATGCGATATGGGAATTTAAAGTGATATGCACATCAAATTTGTTAATTTACAAATACCTGAGAAAGTGTGTTATGCGTATAACTCTGTGTAAAAATATACACTATTTAAAATGAAAACAAATGTGTGTCAAGTGCAATTGTGAAGCTTCAATGGTATTTAAAAAAGCATGTTTTAATGTTTCCATTATTATGAATTATCTAATAAAGAAAGAATTAGCCACCATTTAAGTGACTGTATTATGGGAAACAACCATTTCAACTAGAGACTTTTTGCAGAGATTCTCATATTCTTTAAAAGAGGAACAATATACTTAATCTCATTATGAAATATCAGAGAACAATGAAAGCAAAAATTGGTTTGTAAGAAATCCTGTTTATCACTACCTTATTTTATACTTGAAGTATAGTATTTTATTGCATGCCACAGAGACAGTAGCTACAATATAAATCATGTACAAAAGAATGCGCATATTTTAAATGCCAGTAAATAAATATTACACAAACCTCTTTACACGGGTCACTGTAAGCTGTTAGCGTTCACAGCACGATTAACTCTACGTACATATTAAAACAATGTCTCACAGTTGGGTCTTTGATCATATCGTGTAGCACATTTAAAATGTACGTCTTCACTGGAGAGTGAGGTAGTGCCAACTGTGATACCAGAACCCTTAATAGAACCCTATAAAAATAAAGTAATGGCATACGTAAGTCAAAATCATACGTGCACTGTATCAGTAATATTAGGAATTTAGCTTTTGCCCTAGATGAGTACAATGTTCATTGTCAGTATTTAAAATGCCACCCACAGTCAAAGCATGTTTTTACATTATGTGCATCTGAATTAAATGCATGGAATATTATTAATAACAAAAATAATTATGATGATAACAACAATGTCACTGCTTAAGATGTTAATTACAATTTATTAGCAACAAGTATGGAATTAGAAAGGTGATGGCTATAGTCTATCATGACATGTGCACTGACATGGCAATCACTCTATGAGCATGTGATAAAGGGAAAAATGAACTTCTATCTGATATTTTCCAAGCAATTAAAACTGTGAAATATTCATGCCACGAATATGGCCAATACATACGATGAGCACACGAAAACTATCTGTTCATGTTGATATCTTCCCACTCCCTCCCCCTCCTCTCTTCTATCTATCTACCTATCTATCTATCACACACACACACACACACACACACACACACACACACACACACACAACATGATAATCATCAAAACATGTTTAATTAAGAGATGTTATGTTACTCTGATATTGTGAATGACTAAAGGTTTTTGTCAAATAATTCAATTAACTCTGATCACTTAAGGGTTACTTTCAGTCACTATGCCAACAATAAAATTTGCAACTCACATGGGCAATCAGTAGAAAATACACACAAAATTTTTGAGTCACTTTCAACATCAACTCTCTGATTATATATGTTCCACATGGCCATCAGTCAGCCAATTTCATTTCCTGGATTAATAAACCATCTTACAGGGGGTCACGTCTGTAACCATTCGGGGATGTGAGCTTTCTCTAGCATTGCAGGAAGTCATTTTTAACAGAAGAAGCTGATCTGCTCTTTTGGCATTATGGTGACCTTGATCATACAGGAAGGATCGAAGGAAGGACAACTGGAGTTGAACACCCCATCAATCAGAAGGTAATTAGAAATGAGCCAAAACTCGAATCAGACAAGGATAACAAAGAAAATGGCCCATGTCCATTTCCAAGGAAGCATCCCACCAGTGGCCGTAAGTGATTTACATAAACCATGGAAAACATAGAGGCTGGGTAGGGATTTGAGCCCCAATCCTACTGAATTCAAGCCCAGTGCTGTATCTATTGTACTAACTTGCACGCTCTACCTACTCAGCTAGCCCCGAAGTAACCCCTCTTCTAAATGCAACATTTTTAAATGATTTCAACTGTCATCATGATCTACTGATAGCTTTCATTAGAATTTTGTGTGTGCAGTTGGATGAAAAACAAAATCTAAATAATAAATGTAAGAGGCAACATGAATACTTCCATTATGAAGCTCACTATCTCCGTGAAAGAACACTAACATTATCTCAACAGCTGCAGGTAATGTTGGAAAGACAGCTGCTTAGTGTCCATAGTATAGTGGTGGAAATTTAAAATCACTGCCCAAATTGTTGCAGATTGTTTTATATGTAATTAATAATTTACAGAATTCAGACATGACCAACAGAAGAAAAGGTGACAGATATGGACCAAAACTCCTCACAACACAAACAGGATGATGCAAAAGAGTCAAGAAGTTGTACACTGGTGGACTATGCAGGGGAACGGGTTAGAGAAAGCAACATTTGAATATTGCATCTTGAAAACTGACAGTGTGTATGGGTTCGGGCGGAGGGGAGGGGGGAGACAATACTACAATAACAAGTCCATCTCTTAAAACACCAAAATAAAGCACTATATAATCATGGTCAACACATAATGTCTTTTTGCCATCTGAATGACTTTATATGAGGAGCTAGAGGTTTTGGATAATAGAATATTAAAAAACATTAAATACAGAGAGAATTTCAGAGGCTGTGAGGAGATGGAAGTTGCTGTTCCTGACAACTGCACAGAATGAATGGTAACAGATTAACCCCAAAAGCAAAGAACTATTAGCACATACTCATAGCACTTGAGCCTCCACACTGTTGGTGATCCAATAATGTATTCGCCAGCTGCTATCTCGTTGACAATAGGCAACACTACTTCATCAGCTATGCACACAGATTTTAGTGTTGACACACCTTTATGATCTTTTTTGGGAAGTGAGCAAGTTGAAAGAAATGAGGAACTAAAAACTATCCTCACTGAAAGAAAAAAAAGTGTAAAATGGTACCCATATATTAATATATTTAAAAGGTTGCTAATATTTCAGCAGATAACACATTTGTTGTTTATCAAGCTACTGAAAAGATAAAAGAAGCCAGAGACATAAATGTCAGGTTATTTAAGTGATCATATATGTTTCAAAGTAATAAAGGTGTGTTATTAAAAATTTCCAGATCTTTCATTAATTTTCAACAAACAATTTCTGTGCTAGGGCCATTTAAATAAAATCCTGCAGTCCTGTAGCAGCCTTCCACACAAGTTTACTAAAGAGCACCAAACACACTAAAAGTCATCTTATTCACTTATTAAAATACTCTCACCCTTTTCTGTGTTTGTTCATATCATTTTCAGTTACACTACTTTCTCTTGCTGACTATCTTATGATGCTAAGTGATTTTTTTTAACTGTTTAGTCTCATTTTATCATTTGGTTTCTAAAAAGTGTGTATTTCTTCTGTAGCATTTACCACATTCTCTCATTCCAGTTTTCCCACTTTATGTTACAGACAGACAAATTTGAATGTCTTGAGACCAGGCTCATTTTTACTTTGGCTTTTTCATGACTGTATCACAAGCTGCTTTACAACACATCACTTTCTATGGTTATAGACCTGTGCCTTACAATATAAAGGCAAGTCAACAAATAATACAGAATAATGCAATCTGGGCGTAGTGTGCCACGGTAATCATCTGAACACCTACGACAGTTTTAGTTAAACAGGAAATGTGGAACCACTACCTGTATTACATACAATACTGGTCAGTTAAATAAATTAAAAGAAAATCAAGCTACTCAGTTACACATGAATGATGTAGAAATAACAAAATTATATTTGGACAACACAAAAAATGATGGTACTGTAATATCTTCTGAAACTATGTAACAGAAATTGCAGAACAAATTTTCTGAAACTTACTTGAAATTATAGACTATGATACCAACAGCTCCAGATTTTATTAGGTGTTTTAACTGAGAAAGTGCTTTCTTACTGTCTTGCTCAGATACTTTTGCATTTCCTTCATCATCAACTTTTAAAGTGTCAATCACATTCTGCACAATTTCACAGTTTTCTTCTACTAGAGCTGCAATTAAAATAAACAAACAAATAAAATAATTAATGCATTTTATAAATACACACTATCTGTAGGAAGATTGTACACTGAATTTGCAAGTTACAGATTTCAGTATGTTATTTACATATATTCATTTATGAGTGGCCAGGTGCTATGGTGGGGTAAACAGGTTGTTAGCTTTAGATGCAATCAAAGAGAAATATTTGTGACTGTAAACTACAATTGGGAACAAACAGACCTTCTGACTATAGGTACCACCAACCTTCCCAGGAAGTGAAGAGACTGGTAGGCAGCTGCTCGCAGCTGAATGATAAACTGTTGGCTGTTTATGATGCCAATGTTCACAACCTAGTGTGGCGAGTAGACATGTGAACACCTACTGCACAGCAATTCAGAGATCTTGAATACGGATAAGGAATCTAGTCTCAGGAGTAGAAAAAGGGAAAAAGTAACTGACATACTTTTGGGTCTGTCTAAAGACAGACGCCATGTGGGCACCATCCTTATCTGATCACATGTGTAATAAGTTTGGGGTTCAAATGGGTGTTAAACACACTATGGCCTATAGGAATCATAGGAAAACAGACATAGGAGAGACTTAAACTAAAACTTATCTGAAGTCAAAACTTCGATAAGAAATCCGGTAGATCTTGAGGAAATGGCAGATGAAGTGATGTCTGGTATTATGACCTCATACTTAGAAAATTGTCCAGTCACCAAGACGTGCACAAACAGGAGCGTACCTGGATGGAATGATCATTTGGAACTGCAATGGAAGCAGGTAAGAAGAACGTTCAACTTTGCGAGAAGGAAAATACAATGGGCAAAATATTGGGATGCCCTTGCCAAATACAATCCTGCCATTAAGCAAGGGGAACTATCACCCTCGGAGATATTCTGTGAGGTGAAAGGTACAGCTACTAGAGCCAGACTTCATAAAATCCCCACAAGAATACCAACCAACCCGGGAGACACTCTAAGGAAGGAGGATGGCGGGTATACAAGGATAGCACAAAAGATCCTGGATTTGCTCCCAAAACTCATTTCCCTCAATGCACTCTAGCTGGTAACACAGACCCGGTTTCAGTTCCTGGAAGGTAATGATTTACAAGTAACCAAAAGGAGAACTGAGAATCTGTCAGACAATGTGTTGATTTCAAAAACATCACATGGGTGGTCCGAATGTTTCAACCATTCAAGTCACCAAGCTGAGACAGAATCTTTCTGGCTCTATTGCAACAAACAAGAGAGGGCTTACCAGACACGTGTGCTGACTACTAAGAGTCAGCCTGGTAGCAGGAGCCTAATGCTTGGAGGACAGTAAAGATTGTTTTCATTCCAAACCAGGGAACACTGAACGTTCCAAGGCTGAGGAATTGAGACCAATCAGTCTATCCTCCTTTCTCCTAATGATATTATAAAATATGGTTAATGTGAATGTTGGGGAAAGGAAGTTAACTTAGGTTCCTCTACGTGAAAACAAACGTGCATATTAACTTGGCAAATCATGCAAAACAGCACATCATGAACTTGTTGGAAAGGTGGAAAAATTCTTTATACGTTCAGAAAACAGCTCCCTGCATCTTCCTAGATATTGAGGGAGCTTTTAGCAATACAATTTATGATTATAGAGTTTCAAGAAGACCATAGCATTAAGATTACGATATGCTAGGTGGATTGAAGACCATGCTGAGTTGACGATAGGTAGAAGAACCATGAGGAATGAGAAAATGTTGATCCTTTTGTCCCCACAGTTGTGGAACCTAGATGTGAATGAACTTGTCAAAGAGTTAAATACTGGAGGATACTTTGCCAAGAATACACAGATGAATTAATCATGTCACAACAATGGCACAAATCACTCTGAACTTTGTGCAACAATGCAGCAGGAAATAGAATCTAAGGTTCTGTCCCAGGAAAACATTGTAGGAGGAGGATGACGAGGAACAGATTAATGTTTAATGTCCTGTCAACATCAAGGTTATTAGAGACAGAGCACAAGCTTGAATAAGGGATGGATGGGGAAGGAAATGGGCCACACCGTTTCAAAGGAAGCACGCTGACATTTGCTTGGACTGATTTAGGGAAATCATGGAAAACTTAAATGTGGATGGCCAGATGTGGGTTTGAACTGCTGTCATCCCGAATGCGAACCCAGTGTGCTAAACACAGTGAAAACTGTACTTTTAACGTTCATGAGGAAGCATATACAGCACACGTACCGAAATCATATGCTCTTCAAGGAAGTTCTACCATCAGAGTTGATAATGAAGTATCTATACATAACCCTTGATGGAAAACTATCTTTGACCTCTCACATTAAGAATATTTGTCCCAAAAGAAAAGGTGCTATTATGTGTACTAAAAGGGTCTGTGGTAAAAACTGGTGTGTAAGTCCCAGGAGCACGTACTGGATATACACTTCTGTAATAAAACCTATGATAATCTATGGGGCTACTGTACAGTAGAATAAAGTAGAACAGAAGGTGCTTGACATACTACAGAGACTGGTCTCCTTAGCTATAACAGGCGGAATTAGCAGCACACCAACTGCTGGGATGGAGAGTATACTGGACAATCCTCCATTACATCCCTGGGTTACAACGCAGGCAGCAGAAGGGCATACAGGTTAAAACTTGGAAACCTATAGGATATCCAGAATCCCACACCAATTTAGTAAATGTAGTTAAGTATAGGAATGGTCAGGGAAATGCCAGCTAACTAGACAATAGCTTCCAGCTGCTTCAATAAACATTTCAAGACAACAAATGGCAGTCAGGGGCAGTGGAAGAATGAACCACAATACCATTCATGAGAGACAGTCTGGCTTACTGGTGGATTGAAAACAGACAAAAGTGCTGGGGACAGGTTACAGCCTAGACATGAGAAAGCAATCTCAGTAGGGAAGCTGGCAACAATATTACTGAAGGAAGTCTTTGCTATTAGAGAGTGTGTGTGGAAGAGAATCTGCCTAGGTGCTACAAGGATTGTGGCAGTTGCATTCACTCAGACAACCGAGCAGCTCTGAAATCTCTACCAGCCCCAGAAACGAGATCAAAGATCATCACAGAATGCCATAAAGACCTTCTGAGGCTCAGGGATTGTCACAGGGTGAACCTGCTGTGGTCCCTGTTCACCCAGGAATTAACAGCAATGAACAACGCTGAACTGGCAATGACAGGAGTGACTACTCTATTTATTGGGCTGAAAACTGTCATAATCATCACCGAGGTGATGGAAAAACCACATAGCTGCATTAGTAAGCAGCATGCAGAATATTGGACTAAGATCCAAAAACAAAAAATTGCAAGCTAATGATGCCAAACCCATTATTTAACATACGTCCTATAATTTGAATGATAGATGAAACTCATTTTAGGAACAATAAATGGCCATGGGAACTTCAATCAACACTTGCACAGAAAGGATATGGAGGGCAATAAAACTGCACCACATTCAATTTTCCAATGCAAATTGTTTGAGGCCAAAAGACACAGTATATTCAGGTCATTAATTCCTAAACAAATTGTGTATAATAAAGACCTAGAGCAGCCACCATGAAACTAGGCACCTCAAGGACACACCTGCTCCCTGAAGTCTGCTGGCACATAGCGTTGCAATTCGCTCACCTGATAGCTTTGTTGCCACATGTAATATCTTAAAAATTCCTTAGGTGAGCACCGGCTGAACGTTCAGTGTTTCCATGCGATATCGTGTGTTCACTTGCGGTTTCAGTCTCCCATGGAACAGTGCATTGACCTGTGTTTGGTAGTGAGCGAAATGCAAGAGCAAAGGCCTGCACATAGTGCCACTCAGGTCGGTGCGCATAAAGGGTGAAAAGACAATCGAAAACTATCTAAGATCATTATGTCAAATGTACTGAAATTTTTACTGATCAGGTCAACAATGAAAAAGCCATAAATTTTGTGTAACCTCATAAACTGACAGGAAAAGAGTGTGCTATTCCCAAATCTTCTATAGGCCGTCTTAGCTCAACAGAATCTCTAGATGTGAAAAACTGTATCGATTCTCCTAGAAAGGGATAGCAATGAGAACAGAAATCTACAGAATCTGACGATTTCAACAAGGAGGTTGCATGTGGAACTGTTCTTGGTTATTGCAACAGAGGAGGATGTTGTTGTTGTTGTGGTCTTCAGTCCTGAGACTGGTTTGACACAGCTCTCCATGCTATTCTATCCTGTACAAGATTCTTCATCTCCCAGTACCTACTGCAACCTACATCCTTCTGAATCTGCTTAGTGTATTCATCTCTTGGTCTCCCCCTACGATTTTTACCCTCCACGCTGCCCTCCAATACTAAATTGGTGATCCCTTGATGCCTCAGAACATGTCCTACCAACCGATCCCTTCTTCTGGTCAAGTTTTGCCACAAACTCCTCTTCTCCCCAATCCTATTCAGTACCTCCTCATTAGTTATGTGATCTACCCATCTAATCTTCAGCATTCTTCTGTAGCACCACATTTCAAAAGCTTCTATTCTCTTCTTGTCCAAACTATTTACCGTCCATGTTTCACTTCCATACATGGTTACACTCCATACAAATACTTTCAGAAATGACTTCCTCACACTTAAATCTATACTCGATGTTAACAAATTTCTCTTCTTCAGAAACGCTTTCCTTGCCATTGCCAGTCTACATTTTTTATCCTCTCTACTTCGACCATCATCAGTTATTTTGCTCCCTAAATAGCAAAACTCCTTTACTACTTTAAGTGTCTCATTTCCTAATCTAATACCCTCAACATCACCCGACTTAATTCGACTACATTCCATTATCCTCGTTTTGCCTTTGTTGATGTTCATCTTATATCCTCCCTTCAAGACACCATCCATTCCGTTCAACTGCTCTTCCAAGTCCTTTGCTGTCTCTGACAGAATTACAATGTCATCGGCGAACCTCAAAGTTTTTATTTCTTCTCCATGGATTTTAATACCTACTCCGAATTTTTCCTTTGTTTCCTTTACTGCTTGCTCAATATACAGATTGAATAACACCGGGGAGAGGCTACAACCCTGTCTTACTCCCTTCCCAACCACTGCTTCCCTTTCATGTCCCTCGACTCTTATAACTGCCATCTGGTTTCTGTACAAATTGTAACTAGCCTTTCGCTCCCTGTATTTTACCCCTGCCACCTTTAGAATTTGAAAGAGAGTATTCCAGTCAACATCGTCAAAAGCTTTCTCTATGTCTACAAATGCTAGAAACGTAGGTTTGCCTTTCCTTAATCTTTCTTCTAAGATAAGTCGTAAGGTCAGTATTGCCTCACGTGTTCCAGTATTTCTACGGAATCCAAACTGATCTTCCCCGAGGTTGGCTTCTACTAGTTTTTCCATTCGTCTGTAAAGAATTCGTGTTAGTATTTTGCAGCTGTGGCTTATTAAACTGATTGTTCGGTAATTCTCACATCTGTCAACACCTGCTTTCTTTGGGATTGGAATTATTATATTCTTCTTGAAGTCTGAGGGTATTTCGCCTGTTTCATACATCTTGCTCACCAGATGGTAGAGTTTTGTCAGGACTGGCTCTCCCAAGGCCGTCAGTAGTTCCAATGGAATGTTGTCTACTCCGGGGGCCTTGTTTCGACTCAGGTCTTTCAGTGCTCTGTCATACTCTTCACGCAGTATCGTATCTCCCATTTCATCTTCATCTACATCCTCTTCCATTTCCATAATATTGTCCTCAAGTACATCGCCCTTGTATAGACCCTCTATATACTCCTTCCACCTTTCTGCTTTCCCTTCTTTGCATAGAACTGGGTTTCCATCAGAGCTCTTGATGTTCATACAATCCAACAGTAAAACAATACAGAGTGATCCCCATGAAAAAATCAATTATTCTGGCTCATAGACCTCCTTCCTTTGTATTCTCTGCTCCCTTGGTTTCTGATTCAGAAAACAAAATGATGGGCAAACATTTTTGATAGGCTGCAAAGAAAATGAAACAGCAAGAGCGAAGTTGTTACATACAAAGCATTTACCGCATGCTAAGGACAATAGACCTGTAGTGTACTTAGATAAAACTTGCGTTTGACAGAACCACACCAATAAGTGTATATGGCACGACTCCCAAGTTAACGGTGGTTTGAAAGTGCCTACTGGTGGAGGTGTCAGATTAATCATCACACATCGTGGTTCACTGATTGCAGGCTTCATGCCAGAGGACAAATTATGAGGGTAGTCCCAAAAGTAAGGTCTCCTATTTTTTGTAAGTACATAGACTTGTTTATTTCTACAATGGTTTACATCAGTTTACAGCTTGAACATTTAGCTATTTTTCAACATAATCACCATTTCTCTCAATGCGTTTTTGTAGACACTGTGGCAGTTTTTGTATGCCCATGTCATACCAGCTCGCCGCCATGCTGTTCAGAAAGTTATGAACCTCTTCTTTCACCTTGTAGTCGGAGCTGAATTGCTTTCCGGCAAAATGTTCATTTAACTTAGGGAACAGGTGATAGTCACTGGGTGCCAAGTCAGGACTATAGGGTGAGTGGGTGATTATGTTCCACTGATGCAGGAGAGCAACTGTTTGCCGAGCGATGTATGGGTTAGCGTTGTCATGGAGAATGTGTATGCCATTGCTCAACATTCATCTTCTCCAGTTCTGAATTGCCCGTTTGAGTTTTTTCAGAGTCTCGCAGTACCTGTCAGCGTTAACTGTGGTCCCAGTGGGCATAAAGTTGACAAACAATACCCCTTTCCAATCCCAAAAAACCGTTGTCATGACCAGCACACTGTGATTGTTTGATTTTCCGCAGCTTTGGTGAAGAAGGATGCCGCCACTGGCATGATTGTTGCTTGGTCTCAGGTGTAAAGTGGTATGCCCAGGTTTCATAACACGTGACAATTGAGTCCAGAATGTTGTCCTGTTCAGCTGCAAGGCAGTGAAGAAATGCGCGGGAAGCTTCAACTCGTTGCCGCATGTGGTGCTCAGTCAGCATGCATGGTACCGTACCCATCTTGCGCACACATTCCGGTGTTCAATGTTTCCGTTAAAATTCTATGAGTGTTGCTTCGAGAAACCTCAGGGACCAACGTGCAGAGATCATCCAGGGTGATCCGCCGATCTTCACGCATGCTTTGCTCAACCGTCAACACTGTCTCCTCAGAAACTGACAGTTTCCCGCTTCTTTGTTCATCGTGAATTTCAATCTGACCAGTTGCAAACTCTCCACACCACTTACAAACATTTTTTGACATCCATGCACAACTCACCATATACTTCTGTCAATTGGCGTAGGATTTCAATCAGCGCAGTGCCCTTTGCATTCAAAAACCGAATAACTGCGCGCAATTCGCACTTGGCGGTAACATCAAACTACTGTTCCACTGGAAGAAGACTCAGATACCGTGATGGATAATGACAGTTATCATTCTATTCAAACACAAAAGCTGCCACATCCAAATAGGCGCAAGACAGACATTATGGAGTGGTCAAAGAGAAAGAATGTTTCATTTCAATCAATGAAACGAAGGATGAACTCCTGGCTGTAAAAGAAATCCTAGGTCCAAGAAAGACATTTGAATTTGATCAACTGGCAAATGAAATGGGACACCAAATGGTATGCTTGCCACTATCACTGCCAATATAACCCTATTGAGCTGATATAGTTCCAGGTTAAACAAGAAGTGGTTGGACACACACACACACACACACACACACACACACACACACACACACACACACACACACACACACACACACACTACTGTCATACTTGCTGCTGTCAACCATCTAACACATGACGCTCTCTACAAAGTTACTCAGCATGACTGGGTGAGGTACAGAAAACATCCGGAAGCAGTGCAAGAAGCTGATTTTGTGAGCCATGGGTTAAGAGTCAGCATAGGGGAACCTACGAAGATAAACGCCTGGCAGAAACAAGCGACAGTGAATTTGAAGATACAGAATCAAAAGATGCTCCAATTTAGGTAACTGTAGGCTACATAAAGAGCTTACTTGATTTAAATTTTTTCCGCAATTAATTTTCGTTATAGCAGGTGATTGTAAATGAATTTCTCTCTTAGATATGCGATAAATCTGTAAAAAGTGGTCACAATTAGCTTACTCGCCATTAAAAATAAGATTCTCAGTACTGCATTCATTAACAATGACAGTTTTTCACAAAATATGTATCGAATTTGTTCACATTTGTATTTCATCTTATTGCATTGTCCTCTCTCTTACACTTCAGAAATTTTCTTCCACTGTTTTTTTCGTCTTCCATACAATGGTGTAGTCATGTTTTATTGCTGAGTGTAATGCAGTAGCAAGGGGCTACACAAGTCAATGTGCGTGAAGGACAAGGTTGTCATATCATACGTAATGAAGGTTTTTCATTGGGCTGGCCAATAGTGAAGTAGCCAGGAATAATATAAATTTTGTGCAAGTTCATAAAATGACAACAAAACCTTGTGATAATTCCAAATTGACAGTATCCCATATTAACAGTGTAGTAAAGATGGCAGAATCTCTAGATATGAGCATGTAAATGAAAATGGAAACTACACAATTTCACAATTTTGACAAAATGTTAAGTGCGTAGAACTGTACTTTAATACTACAACAGAGGAGAGAATCTGACAGCTAGAAAAATACAGAGTGGTCTTTTTGAGAAATTAAATTATTCTGTCTCACAGACCTCTGTTCTTTGTCGCCTCCTCTCTCTCTGCTTTTGGTTCAGAAAGTACAATGATGGCCACAAATTTTTAATTGAATGTAGAGACATTGCAGCAGCAAAAGCAAAATTTTGTGTAAAATACACTTACTGTGTGCTGAGGGTAATAGTCTTGTAGTATACTGCAGTTAAATTTGGGTCTCACAAAATCATACGCAAAAATATATTTTGCTCGTTTTCAATGGAAATATTGGCCTGAAAGTATCTACAATTTTTTTGTACAGCATATATCAGCAATTTAGGTGATGGGTGCAGTAAAGAAGAAGTACAATCTGCAAATACAAATTTTTTGGGAGGTAGGGAATGTTTTCGGTTGTATTAAGGTGACCTGTCGGAACTAAAATCCTGTTGATGGTGTACGTGTACTTGCGTGCTGTCGCGTATGGAGTGTCTCATAATAAAATGCATTCTTATGTGACACGATACAATAATAGTGTCACATATGTTACCAAAATTAATTTCACAGTTTTCTTAACAACTTTCTGACTGTAAGTTTCTACTAGGTCTAACAGAACACAAATTCATCACCGACGACATTTTTCGTTACATGGGCTGAACAGTTTCACACCTGTTACAGTGTTCTATTTTAATCTCTGAATACTTTCACGTTTTCAAGATAAAATATGTACCACGTGCATCTGTAAAGTTTGAGAATGTTCATACATTATTTTCTGTTCACACATGTCAGTGATTCTGTTTTCTTCTGCAGCTTGAAGGAAAGAAATACTTTTGTTCAAAACTTATTTTAACATCAGTTTTTATTTATTTATTTTCTTTCGTAGCAGCTGGGAAGAATTTTATTTTGTGAAGAACTCCATTATATTCTAGACTAAAAATAGAGATGTCTAACATTTAAAAAGGTTTTGAAATTATCACTAACTGGCAATGCTGTAGGACGGTGAGATGACCTTGAGATGTCTATTTTAGTGACAGCCGCTATGGTAACTGGTCTCCTACTGCACTTCGAGGGAATGGCAGGGAGAGAAACTGCACAATAAACTCATTTCTGGTGCAAAATGTAGTGAGCTGTTTTTCTGGTTCCCTGTGCAAATCAAATCAATATAATCTCCAGTCTAAATCACAATTGTTTTGCAAATTATTTTGTGGCTAATTCTGGTTCCTTTCCATTGCAATGCATTTCTGAATTCCCTTACTTTCTTATACACATTTATAAAGGATACAAGAAACCTCACCTTCATTTGGGGTCAAAATGAAGACTGACTGATCTTCAAATCAAAGCATCTATGATGAAACTGTCGATGTTATCTCTAAATGCCTTAGAACTTGTGCCACTTACAATTAGATCATTGCAGAGCATGAATAATAATACTTTTGTATGAAGTTCTAAAATGCCCAGTCTACATACCTGAGTGGGTTCCTTCTAAGGTTCATGAATTTGTGATGTAAGCAGACTTTATAGGATCAGAGAATACAGTAACAGATGGGGATGAAGTATCAGCATTACACCCAAGTAAACTCTTTCCAAACTGATTAAAAAAGTAAAAATATTGAAGTTGTGAATGAAGCCACATACACTGTTTTTAGCTTTACACAGAATTCCCACGTAAAACAAATGCAATATCATTTGTTACAATAGAAATTCATGATTTTACTATGTCTGTAAAATTACGTTTTACTTAGCATGTAGTTTTATATGGAAATTATTTTAAAGTGACAAACCTGCCGATGGCATATTCTTGTAATCTTGATCTGAATCTTGGCCATCCAAATTCTGCAACAGAAAATGGAAACAGCAATAATAAGTTAATGTTCAACTACTGTATATGTGTTCTTTTACCAAAAAATTTGAACAATGTGTTGTAGATTGATATTAATAAATTACTCCTTATATGCAGCTACTCAAAATGGTTAAAAACTGCAGTACAGTGAAGCGAATTTTCATCTACCTCTTGATAACATAATTTATGCTCAAATGAGTCTAATATTCCTATCTGATGTGTCATTGATACATTAAAATACAATGTCCATTTTAAATTAAATGAAAAATGGGAATCACACAATTAATGAAAAATGATATCATCTGTTGCTTGGCTTATTTGAAATTGCATGTGTATTACACACATACAATTGATGAATATAATGAAAATCTCAAATGACAACAAAAGTAACCCCCAAAAATATCAGCAAACACAATAATTAAAAGTTATTATGCATGACCGTATCGTTAACCACAACAGCAATCAGTTACTATGCTGCTCCAAGCATTGGCTAATAAAGAAATTTTTTGGTGTCTACCTGTCTGCAGACATCATTACTTTGGAAAATGCGTCTTTCATGTCATTCTTGTGGAAACTGTTGAATACAATGATCTACACCACCACTTCTGAGCAGTCATGTTTCTGCACAAGAGTGAACAGGATTCAAGGGGGGTACCACCATAAACCAAAAATCCTGCATCTCCATACTGATACTTTTCAGACTTGAATTAATAAGAAAGTGTTTTTGGCTCCCTCCACACAGTAGCATATTGAGAATCACTGTGTAAATGCAAATCACACTCAAATGTGAAGTTACAACTTATTGGTTCAATTTCTATGTTCTATGGACCGCTGTAAACATTATTTTTAATGAAACAATGAATAAGGAATTTGAAAGTTAAGTATTATGGCCAACTCTTAAAAAATCACTGAGAAACCAGTTAAATAAAGATGTAGATTAATCAGTGACAATTCCAAACAGTTTGGAATTACAATTTCGTCACAAAAGGAAACTCAGTAGCTGGTAATACTTTACAGAAAGCTGGGCAAAGTTTTAACGACTTTATTAACATGCAAAAAAAAAAGAAAGAGACTTTTTAAGTTTGTGCCAATTTTCCACATGTGTTAAGTCAGGGCATCAAAAAATTATTTTGGGCTATTTAGAAAGTTTTGGAGTTATTCAAAGACTCTGCACCCCACACAGTTAATTTTATAGCAAATTTAGCTCATCAAATACTGAAGTGAATCAGTCACTGATAAATCAAATTAGGCTTGGTAGTACAGGAAACATATGGGCTTTTGGGGGCGGGTGGGGGGTATCTCATTTCTTTATAAAAGTTTTGTCCTATTTCATAATTTAACGCAGTATACAGAAAAGCTTCAACAGAATGAAAGTTGTAAAGCATCAAATTTTATATTTAAGGACAATGGAAAGAGTTGCATTATTGTGCAAATTGCATGAATTATAGTGTACGACTTAAAAATCACATTGTTTAACAGAAAAGTTCCTGGCAGAAATACAGTAATGCAACACAGCCAAAGAAAATAAACACCTACATTGCAGTTTCATACGAAGTTTGCACATTCTTTACTTCAGCATTATTTAGGTCTTTTCCATTCAGAAATTGTAAGCAGAAATAAGTAATAAGTTTGGAGAAGCAATGGCATTATTACACACAGAGAGAGAAAATGGGAGCTATATCGTAATACAGACAGTCACAGCCCATTTACAGAACATTATTACAGGCAAAACTGTAAATTACTTAAGAATATAATTGAACATGCTAAAATAATGTATTATATGAAGAGGACAGACAGGTCTCAGAATGGAATTAAAACTGTAAGACCCGTAGTTACCGAAGTAGCAGGGCAGAATGTAGTGTTGTGTAACCTATTTACTAATTATTTCCTGTCAATAGTTGGCAAGTTGAATCAAAATTTTATTGGAACAGACAAGTGCGCAAGGCTTTAGAAAGCAGGCATTCTCTGATGATTATGTCACATATAATCAATTAGCAAGGAGTAAGTTGAATCAATGAATGAATTACTGAAGAGTAAAAACTCACAAATGTGTAACAAAGTATCAGAGGATAAGACACTCACTCATTTTGAGTATGAGCACTTGTACCTGCTCATGCTCTTAATCATGAACAGACCAGTTCTGGTGTGGTGGGGATTGAGGGAAATGTGCACACACCATGTGGTAGTGACAACACAGGAGAAGCACGAGTGGTGAAATGGGGGAGGATGATTTCTGACAGCAGTACGTTCACAGCAGTATTGACAACGGTCATCATAGGCCATCGACAGAGATCGCCCAATAACGTTGGCCGACTGCTTGGTCACAGTGCATCCAATCTTCTTCGTCAGTTTTTGACAGGATCAAGAAGGTTAGGTTAGATTAGAATCTATTCTATTTACGAAGTAGGTTATACTTTAACCTCCTAGGTTGGGATGGATACACCACCACCTCTGTGCTTGGAGATAAGTGCTACCATGTGGCTTTAGCTATTAAAAGGATGCCAAAGGCATGTGAATGAGCTATACATGTATTAAAAAGAAAGTGGTGAGTACTTTACACTTCGTCCTCAGTTACTGGAATTACCAAACAAGTTTTACGAATATTTGAGATGAAGGGAAAAACATTCTGGTACATATTCAACACCATCTGCAACGACTCTGAAAAGTGAAGTTACCAACACTGTTGGAAGTTGTGCAGACATACGTCAATTAACCTTCAATGACTATCATTAAGCATACATGTGAAAGACAAACAAAGTTTAGAATAAGATACTCTGAATACATAAATCAATGAAAGCAGAAAAATACACACACACACACACACACACACACAAACACACAAACACACCACGTTTGCAAACCACTTCATGTAACAGAATGACCGGTCTACTGGCGTAAAAATGCCAGTAAACAGTAATAATAATTTGTAGACAGCTAATGTCCTTCTGCCACAAAACAAAAAAGATCCGCTACAGTTGCATAGGATACGCCACTCTTTTCACTCGAACAAATTATTTTTTGAGGTTATAATTTACGCCTCAAATGTCCGATAAAGATTTTGCCTACTTGTAGGTAAAAGCAGACGTACACAATGACAAGTGCAATTCAATTAGTAGTAATGATGACGTAACAGTAGTGATGATGAATTTATAATCCCTTTGCAACATATGAATAAAGAAGCCTATAATTAGTGGATATTAGTGACAGTGAGGAGGAGTACATATCAAGTGGTAGGGAAACAGCTTTGCCTGAAAATACAATACAGTATCAATGTGGATTCAAAATGATGAAGATGTGTAAAATTCAGACCAATTTTTAATAGAAGAGAAACATTTCAAGAAAAAGACACACAAACTGAAAGAATTATTAGTGTTGTTATGTCACAATGTGAATAAAGAAGCCAACTATTAGTGATAGCAAACTAGATACTAGGGAAAAAAGAGGAGGAATGTGTATTCAGTGCAGACGGAACATCTTTACATTATGATATGTTTGCAAAGGTTACACTAGCTCACGAAAAAAATTAGTAACACAAGTCAATGTTGTAGAAAATTAAATTAAAGAGACAGCATGTGTTCAGCAGAGATAAAAAGCTGTTGAAGACGTAGAGGTTAGGAGGAGGAAGAAACCTTCTGATAAAGAACAAGCTGTAAAAGCAAGTCGGAATTTCCGGAATGATGTTACAGTACAGAAGCGCATGCTATGAGAAAATAATGGGAAGAGACACGTTGAGTATGTATTTTTTGTAAATGTGGGGAAACCTAAAAGCTTACTGTTTGATAATTGCTCCCAGCTCTGCTCAAAACTATACAGAGAAGAAATGCTGAAATCCAAGTCAACGGTTACTCCTTTAAATGCATGTATAACATAACAACTGTACTGAAAGTAATGTAACTATGAAAAATTAAAATTTTTTGATGAAACTGTGTATAGAAAAATATCGATATTGTCATGACGGAAAAAACATTACTTTCTTTAGACCTACTTAAACAAATGTTATTAGTAAGTATTAAATAGAAATTAGAATATGATACTATGTAAAAATGTAAATGACTGTAACACTCACACAGAACAGTATTTCGTTCATAGTCAATTTTCAAATATTCATCCTTGACCTTGGAGCACCAAGTGGCGAATGCAGTGGTGAAAAGGAAGCAGAAGGAAGGAAGCCAAGAGTGTGGAAGTGTTTTCGATGCCCAGAAATAAAAATTTAAAATCGTGCCTAATTGTGTGTCAAATCATTTATATAAAGTGATGTGTCTATTGGTTAAACATTTCCGGACATATTGTATCAAAGTTTTGAGCCACTGCAGCAGTTGGAATAAAGTATCTGGGAAGGTGTGATGGTGAACCATACTAAATCGCATTGCCAGATTCACGAAGAAAATCTGCAGAATTGGTTGACACCGCTAATTACAATGGAACATTAACAACAAAGCAATAAGTCTATTATACTTTTTAATTAGGCATGGAGTGTGGGTCAGCTTAGTGCAAATGCTGAACATTGTTTTCTTGGAACAGTATAAATTTTGTATTCACAGTTGTACTAAATTTCCTTTTTTCCTACACCTGCACGACTCATGCCTTCCTATGGAAATTGACATCATGCCTAATTAAAATGTATAATAGGCTTATTGCTTTGTTGTTAATGTTCCATTGTAATTAGAGACAGTGTGTGTGTGTGTGTGTGTGTGCGCGTGCGTGCGTGCGCGCGTGTGTGTGGGGTTGGGGGGGGGGTTTGCACATCATAACTTTCATTATATTGATTTCCTATTCAATGTGTATGTAATTAATAAAATTGCGTGTATTCAATAATAGATTTTTATGAACGAATATAAGAAAATTAATTTTTTGCACTTAATGTTGTTTGTTGTTTTAATCATCAGTATGTAGACTGGTTCCGTGCAGCTCACCTCTCCTTCATGTTACCTCGAACATGAACCAGGATGTTTACTTCAATACTCTCGGTGGCCAAGTGTTACCCTGTCTTCGTGATGTCATGCTGTGAACACTTCCATCTTCCAAAATGACAACAACTGTGTTCCCAGGGTTGCTTGCAAACATTCCTGGTTCGATGAACACTCATGCATATTACTGCACCCCAACTAGTCTAATTGCAATCCAATAGAAATGTTGGGACTATTCTGAACAACAGGCAAAATGTAGCAATCAACATCTACACAATTCTGTATCTCCATGGCACCTAATCGTCAATGAGTTTGCTTTAGCAGACACACCTGAAGAAGTTCGTAGATCCTCTTCCTTGACAAACTAGTGCTTTGTCTTCCTTGATAAACTAAGGTTATTACGAGGTGCTATCCAAAATTTCGGGTCTGGTGCTGCCATCTGTTGAAAACCTTACCTTTGGAATAATGGTCACCACCACCCTCGAAGTAGTTTCCATCAGCACGTACACACCAATCCCAGTAATTCTGCCACTGGTCAAACGTTTTCTGGAAGTTCTGTTCTTTGAGGGTGTTTATCACTGCCAGCGATGCTTCTTGAATCTTGAGTGTTGAACCGACGGCCTTTCAACTTGAGTTTCAGTTTTGGGAATAGCGCGCAAAGTCATGCCAAATCAGGTGAGTACGGTGGATAGGGCAGTGTCGCCATGTCGTTTTTTGCCGAAAAGGTCCTGGTGAGCAAGGATGCACGACAGGGTGTGTTGTCATGATGCAGGAGTCAGTTCCCTTGACACCAAAGTTCGGGCCACTATCGCCGCACATTTTCACGGAGCAATCGCAAAACATCACAGTAGTACAAGGAATTCACTGTTTGGTTGGATTGGACAAATTCTTTGTGTTCAGTTCCCTTGGTATCAAAGAAAACGATGATCATGCTCTTCACTTTGCACTTCATCTGTCTTGCTTTTTTGGGTCTTGGAGAGCCCAGGCTCTTCCACTGGGGCAATTGTTGCTTTGTCTCTGGGTCGTAACTGTAAATCCAGCTGTTATCATTAGTGATAACCCGTGACAAAAAGGTTGGATCATCAGATGCGGTCTGACAAAGGTCCATGCACACTTCAGCACACTGTGCCTTCTGATCAGCAGTCAAAATCTTTGGCACAAATTTTGTGGCGACACGATGCATACCCAACTCATCAGTCAACATTCGTTTACATGTCCCATAACCAATACCCACTTCATTCACAAAGTCTTGAATGGTTCGACATCGATCCGCACAAACCAGTTGTTGAAGTTTGGCAACAATGTCTGGCATTGTGCGACTAATGGGCCTTCCAGTGTGAGCATCATCTTCGACGTCTGTACAGCTGGCCCTGAACTGAGGATGCCACTCAAACACGTGTGTACGGCTTATGCTCTGTCCCCCAAACACCTGTTGAATCATTCCAAGGGTCTCCGAAGCACTTTTCCTGAGATTCGCACAGAATTTGATACACACGCACTGTTCTGTTCGCGGATCCATTGTAAAATCATCACACACCCAACACAGAGAATTACGGAAATCACTTGGACATGCAACACATCCTCCCAGCTGAATGCCACCCTGCACACTGACTCATCAGATACGCAGCTCTAGCCACCTAGTGGGGCAAAGATCTACTCTTCTACTTTCCAGATGGTGACAATAGTCCCGAAAATTTTAGATTCCAGCTCATATGATGGTTAGAGACAGTGTTACATGGCATTAGTGTGATGTCTCCTGAGGTTTACAAATTTTTTGACTGGTACTCCAAAAACTTGAAATACAAGGGTAGCTTGAAAAGTTCTTGGAATGGGATTGAAAGAAATGACTTATCTCACTTTTTTATTTTTCAATATAGTCTCTGTTTACACTACTGTACTTGACCCAGCAACAGTCAGTGCCTTGATCTCAGCTCTGCAAAATATCCATCAACTGTCAGTCCTTTGTTTGAAGAGAATGTCTGTCCACTGAGGAAAGTTTTCAGCTTGAGGAAGAGAAGAAGACTGACAGAGCCAAATCCAGCAAATAAGGTGGGTTTAGCAGCAATTTGTATTTTAGTATTTTAGTTTGTGTATTTTTGCCATTTCAATGGTACTTGTGTTGATGAAAGATGATGTTCTTCCTTGCCAAACCTGGACTTCTCTCATGGATATTTTACTGTAGTTAGTCCAGGTCAGCATAATACTGTTCCATAATTGTTTGACCAGTTGGAAAATAAACTATCAGCAGAATCCCTTTTGGATCCTAGAAAACTGACAACATGACCGTACCACCCAACTGTATTGCTTTTGCTTTCTTCGGTGGTGGTGAATCAACAAGTCTCTACTGCTTTGATGGTTGTCTCGTCTCTGGGGTTTAGTAGTGCTATGAACAGGGTCAAACAACATTTAGACATTTTCATTCTAATACATTTCTGAACCTGCATTACGAGCCAAGGCACTCGTCCAGCAGATCATTTTCATATATCCAATTCCACTGTTAAAATGTGATGTGCCCATTCAGATAACATCCTTAAAGCTTCAGCAATTTCTTGCATTTTCAATCGATGATCCTCCATGAGCATTCTACGCACTATTGCTGTAACTTCTGAAACGGTGGCACATCTGAAACAGTGGATCATCATCATCTAAGCTGTCTTGACCAAACTTAAACTCATTTCTTCACTTGGCAATAGTTGAAAATTAAGATGCACAGTCTCCCTGTGTGTTCTGAAAATTGGCATGAATTTCCTTTGCTTTCATACCTTCCTTTACGAAGTACTTAATAACAAATCAAAATTTTGTTTTTTCTATCCTCACATTTTACTACATGGGAACAACAACAAAGAGACGCCACATCACAGATTTCTACCCAGAGTACAGACATCTCGTTGTGATTGTGTGAACTATCTACCCTTGTAAGGAAAAAATTAATGTTAATATGATACTCTAGCATAGGCAAATGTGGAAAACTGGTGTCAACTTCAAAACCTTCTACTTATAAGTAAACAAAGCAATCATTTGTAAATACAACAATTATTTCCAAAAAAAGCGTTACTTTAGCCTAACTTTTGTTTCATGTGTCCCCATAACTGTCTATTTAATACCAATTACCATTTTCAAAGACTCAAGTAACTGAGGAGAATTTCTATTAAGACCTCTTCCATATCATATAATGAATTTCTTTATTACGAAAAATATGAATGTTTTTACAGAACAGAAAAAGTATTTTTTAATATTCAAATGTATCTAAGTACTGCATCTGATGTAATAAATGATGGATATTTCAGAAGGAACTATAAATATTTGGGACAGTGTTAAAAGAAATAATTTAGAGTATAAAAGAACAATATTCTTGCACAAAAATGGTTTTGTGGCTATATGAAAATCTAAGTGGAGTACATCCACGATGGAAGTGCAACTAGTTGGTTATAACCTGATGTGTGTAGCCTCCTACCTATAACAATCCTTTGAGTATTGCAATGGAATTCTTCAGAGGTGTGGAAATATTTTGAGACTGTTGTTTCTTGAAGATTAACATTTTATGTAATGATACAGATCAACTTTCATGTGACAACAAACATATTTGTTCAAAGATGCTAGTCGACTGTTGAGAGTCAGGAAAAAAGGATAATGTCAAGGAAGGTCATGCTGATAATTGGCAGCCAACAGTGATATGGAAGCTCATTTTCAAGGGATTAAGTTTAACTTATTACACTCATTGAAGCACAGCAGTAGAGATCTTGTAGTCACTTGTTTAGGCAGTTACACCCATATCTACTGAAGGCACTGCATGATTGAGTAGACGCAACACACTGGATGCAGATAATTGGCAGTGGTGGTGTTGGCAGATAGTAATGGTCCTTTCCATGTTGTTTGTGACAATGGAAAATTTGAGACGTACATGAAAATATAAATGAGGAGGGGTATTGACTGGCATCTTAAAACACTGACATTAGTTGTCCATAAAACACCTGAATTGGATCACTGCATATAAAGGAACTTGCCCTTAGGAACTTGCACTCTCAGCAATCAATAGCATGCCACTGCAAGTGTACTCTTGATTTATGTAGTTGTATTTCATAGTGTTACATTAGGTCTACAAGCATTTTAGATTGATCTCTTTGAAAGGTGACTGCTAATATCCCATTACTATTTTGCAACCATAAGAGTTATAGCAGAAGCTCTTTTTATTAATGACATTTTTATTCACATCAGTGGTCACACTGTCAAACCACAAAACATTGCTTTACCTATACACATGTTTAATGAAATAATTTCCTTCACTTAGCAGCATTAGAGAGCCAAAATCAGAGAAATGTTGCAAATACCACAGCTCATTTGTGGGCAGGAAAGAGGGAAAAATTCGTTAAAGCTCTTACTTTTTATTCTGCATGTTAGAAATTGCTACATATTCTTTGCCTGCAGTCTGAAAAGAAGTGTCAATGAAATTGATATGGACATTAATAAGGTATTTCTAACCTGGCACTGTAAACGATATTCTTTGCCAAATATACAATGGTCCTCTGTCTTTTGCTGGTAGCCACTTTTTAAAAAGCCATTCACTCCCAATGAAGTTCCCAATAGAAAAACACCTTTTTTCCATAAAATGTGTGTCAAAACATTGTTTTTGCATACCATCAGGCCAGCAAAGGACGGCCACCATAACTGAGAGGTTGTCAGCATTCAATAATAATTCAGGCCTATTTCTCATGATATGTGGTATCAAACAGAAGGCATGGAAGTATCATACACATACATGCAAGTTTTTTCTTATAAAAGTGGTTTGCGTGTGTGTGCGTGTGTGTGTGTGTGTGTGTGTGTGTGTGTGTGTGTGTGTGTGTGTGTGTGTGTAAGCAGCCATGCACGCACGTGCCTGCTCATATACGAAAATGATACAACTATGACAACTGCATATTTCGAGCAGCTGTTCACCTGGACGGTGGCATGCTAGAATACAACCTTTGACCTGGTGTAACGAGAAATGTGATTCATCTAATCAGCTGACACACTTGCAATGATCTACGGTCCAAACTTGATGATCTCGTGGAGTCAACATGGGGTCATCAAAGGTGTGCTCCAAAACACACATATCTACAGAAGCATTGTACTCTGTAGTCAGATTTGCATGTATCACTGTCTACCCTGGTTTACAAAGTGGGCAAGCCTCCAACCTCTATGTTCTGCGATGAGGCTTGTCGCCTACTCATGGTTTCACTATCCTTCAACCACCTTCCATACATACTCATGGTAGCAGCACATGAACAGCCAACAAACTTCACTGTGAAAGTCGTTAATGTTGGTGGATTTCCCAATTTGCAGATAATATTGTCACTAAAATGCTTCCCCTTTCACCTCTGCTCTCCACTGATATACTTTCCTTACTGTATCACATGCCTACACCACAAGCAGGTGTCATTCAGTCTCATGGTGGGCAGTGATCCTAATGTTTTGTGTCGTCAGTGTATACGGAGTATGTCTTAAGAGACATCAGATGCCTTTCCTCCATAGTTTTTAAAGATATTTTCAGTTCTGCCTTTGTGATATGTAGGCTGCAGTAGTGTTTCTTAGTGCAGATCAAAATCCATATTAGGACTGGTTATACTAATCTAGTTTGACTGTTAATAGCTCATCACCCAGGGATTTAGGTTTTCAGATTCATTGCAGGATATGTTCCAAGTAGGAACCACAAAAAACTCTAATAAAGATGCATCACGAAGGAATTCAGTGAAATGATCTGTACTCACATATTCACAACTACAACAACACCAACCACTAACACTAACACTAACACTAACACTACTACTACTACTACTACTACTACTACTATGTTCGTATTCACAGTGTTTGGAGATAAACAATCCTAGATGTTCTCATGCTAATTCAATGAGCTGTGAATAATTCATTTTGAGCTGCCACAGACTAAGACAAGCTGCAATGACAGTACTTCCAACTGCACACAGCTGTTTCAAATGAACTGCTTTGCAGAGCAGGAAAATTGCATGGCTATAGCTGCCTCCATGGGAGTTGCCGCTGCTGTGCGCCTGCACTACCAGAAAGGATCCCACTGAGTTACTAACAGAAGTCCCATTTGATAGTAAAGTGACTGCAACTGTGCAACTTAAGTCATTTCACACACCAAACTGGAATTGTATCTTAAAGTTTCCTGATAAGGTATGCTATTCCACACAATATGCTTCACAGACTGGGATATTTCTTGTTTCCATTGTGTATTGTGTGTCACTGGTTCTAATAATCTGGCTGAACCAAATTTTCTATTTATCCATCCAGTCATCGAACAATATCTCTAATAAAGCTCAGAACTTTGAGTTAGTTATTAAATACTTACTGTAGGTTCTCTACTAATTGACAGAAGATGTTCCATTTGTTCTTCTAATTTCTCCATACCGCAAGACATCTGACTGATGCCAGAATCGTGTGATGTAGTTTCTCGTTCCTTATCCAGCATTTTCACAGAACTGAGGCCACCATCAAAACTATAATTCTGTATTTCTGTGGTTGTTCTGTGGAGTGACCTGCAAAACACAAAGATTCCTAATTAACAGAAAGTTAGAAAATAAATTTGAAAGGTAGAAACCCTGCAGTATATTGATTTTAAAAAAAAATTACATACTGACCTGCTATTTATGTAAATCGTTACTTGCAGACCACTCATGTAGGAGGGTTGGAGTTTAAGAGGGAAACTAAACCAGCTAGAAGAGGATGAAAAGGAAAGTAGCCATGGACTGTTTAAGGAACCATTCTGAGATTTATCTGCAATTATTTAAAAAACCAATGAAAAATGCAAATCAAGTTTGTGGGATAGGAACACAAAGCCCACTCCTGAAGGTGAGGTGAACACCTCAACCACTTTCCTTTGTTTCTTACAGAGACCTAATACATGGCATACAGACCACCTTAGTCTTTATTCTACAAATTTTACTTGCCTTCTACATCTACCTCTACATATGCACTCGGCAAGCCACCAAACAGTGCTTGACAGAGGATTCCCTGTACCACTAATAGTCACTTCCTTTTCTGTTCCACTAGCAAACAGAGTGCTACAACAATTATTTATATGACTCCACACGAGTCTTAACCTCTTGCATCTTCTCTTCATGGTCCTTGCATGCAGTGTATGTTGGCGGCAGTAAACTCATTCTACAGTTTGCTTCCAACACCAGTTCTCTAGATTTTCTCAATGGTGTTCCTTGAAAACAATGTTGTCTTCCCTGCATGTACCCACATTTGAGTTCCCAAAGTGTGTCCATAATACTTGAGTGTTGTTCGAACCTACCGGTAACTAGCAGCTTGACTTTGAATTGCTTCAAAGTTTTCCTTTAATGCAACCTGCTGCAGACCTCAAATACTCAAGCAGTTCCATTTGTTCTTCTAATTTCTCCATACCGCACGACATCTGACTGATGCCAGAATCATGTGATGTAGTTTCTCGTTCTTTATCCAGCATTTTCACAGAACTGAGGCCATCAACAAAACTATAATTCTGTATTTCTGTGGTTGTTCTGTGGAGTCACATTTGTGTCCTATATGTGGTCTGTTTTACAGGTGAACCACACTTTCCTAAAATTCTCCCAATAAATTCAAGTCACTCACTCGCCTTTCCTACTACTGCCCTTATGCGCTCGTTACATTTTACATCACTTTGCACCGTTGCGCCTAGACATTTAATCAATGTGACTTGTGTCAAGTAGCACACTACTTATGCTATATTAGAACATTAAGGGTTTGTTTCTCCTACTCATCTGCATTAACTTAAATTTTTCTACATTTAGAGCAAGCTGCTATTATCACACCAACTAGAAATTTTGTCTAAGCCAACTTGTATCCTTCCCATACATCACAGTGTCATTAGCAAACAGTCCTAAATTTCCACTCACCATGTCCACAGATCATGTCCACAGATCATTTGTCTATATAGAAAATAAAAGCGGTCCAGCACAATTCCCTGGGGCACTCCTGGCAATAACCTTTCCTCTGATGAATACTCGCCATCGAGGACAACACACTGGCTTCTGTTATTTAAGAAGTGTTCATGCCACCCACATATTTGGAAACCTATTCAGTATGCTCATACCTTCGTTAATAGTCTGTAGTGGTGCACTGCGTCAAATGCTTTTCAGAAATCTGGGACTATGGAATCTGCTTGTTGCCCTTCATCCATAGTTTGCAGGATATCACATGAGAAAAGGGCAAGCTGAGCTCTCATGAGGGATGCTTCCTAAAACCATGCTGATTTGTGGACAAAATCTCTTCAGTCTGGAGGAAATTTATTATATTTGAAATAAGAATATGTTCAAGAATTCTGCAGCACACTGATGTTAAGGATATTGGTCTGTAAGTTTTTCAGTATGTTTTTTTACCCTTCTCATATACAGGAGTCACTTGCACAAATTCCAGCCACTTGGGACTTCGTGCGAACAAGAGATTCACTATAAATACACCAGACTTATGATGAGTGCCTAGATAGAAGCCTTAGATCTGCTACATGATTTTATGCAGGACCAGAATTTTTGGCGTTCTCGTCAAGATCTTTTGCTAAGGTATGGAGGTGGTAGACTTCGTATGGCACGCACATCAATCCTTTTATAGCTGCACAAATTTCTACTAACTTTTGCCTGTCATCATTTGCACGGCCTCTTTTGAATCAAGAGTGCAATAGCCTTTGCTTCCTCAGACTTTTCTGAATTTCGTTGCTAAATGAAGGTGGGTCTTTTGCTTGCTTAATCCATTTACTCGGCACACATTTCTCCACAGTGTAATTTACAATCCGTTTAAACTTTGCCCATAAATCTTCTATGTTCATCATACTGGAACTAAATGATGTCACCTCACTGTCTAAAAAGGATGATATTGACTGCTTATCTGTTCTTCCTGGTTCTAGTAACTGCCAGTATTAGTGTCCACCCCATATCCATGATGATGTTAGGTTTGTGGGGCGCTCAACTGCGTGGTTATCAGCGCCCGGCCCCCTTATCCATGAAAACTGCTTTCAGTCATGGTAGGAACACAACACATAGTACTTTCAAACCATTGCATCCCCAGTGTGTGCCGTTTCCAACTGATGCAAATGTGTGGAAACTAACCTACAGGGTCAATTAGGTGATACTATTGCCATCACCCACATCAGTGGTTTGAGTCAATGAAGAACACACAAATTTCCACATGGACATGTACACTCCGGAGCAGTGACACCTGTGCCAAACTGGTTCTCTTTTTAGTTAATCTATACAAAATTGTCAACACTTGTGAAACACGGCTAGTTTTAGCTCTTATCTTCCTGCATGTATGTAAGTACTACCTTCCAATTTCTATGGAAAATGTTCTGTAGACATTGCATAACCATCTAGGGATTTCAAAAGCTACACTTAAAGATTCTCTGGAAGAGCGGAAAACCACCTCAATGCATGTCAGTAAATAACTGTAACAAACATCCCACACAGAAGGTAAAACACGTCTGCTTCGTAAGAAGACTGAAGACACAACAGAAGAAATAAATTTTAATATATGGTTGTCAATATTCATACTAATGATAACACACGGTAAAAAATTGGATCTTTTGAATAGTGACAAAAAGAGAGTAATAAACTTGTTTTCACTGATATGATCACAACAATCAGCTTGTGCAATGCACTTTAGTTAGTAAATATCACACATATAAATGTATCTGGGAAAAATACAGCTATTTCCAGCACTTTTTTGACAAGCTCACCCAGTTGAAAACTCTGGAACTTGATATTAAACTGAGGTGACAAAAGTAATGGGATACTTCCTAATATCGTATTGGGCCTTTCTTTTTTTGCCTGGTGTAGTGCAGCAACTCGACCTGCAGGATGTTGGAAATCCCCTGCAGAAATACTGAGCCATGCTGCCTCTATAGCCATTTATAATTGTGAAAGTGTCGCCACTGCAGGATTCTGCGCATGAACTGATTTCCTGATTATGTTCCATAAATGTTCAATGGGATTCATGTCAGGCTATCTGGTTGGCCGAATCATTCGCTCAAATTTTCCAGACTGTTCTTCAAACCAAGCGCAAACAACTGTGGCCTGGTGTCATGGCGCATTGTCAACCATAAAAATATCATTGTTGTTTCGGAGCATCAAGCCCATGGGCGACTGCAAATAGTCTCCTAACACAACCATTTCCTGTCAATTATTGGTTCAGTTGGACTGGAGGACCCAGTCCATTCCATGTATGCATAGCCCACCTCATTACAAAGCAACCTTGTAGAGCCTTGTTGACAATCCAGGTCCATAGCTTTGCTGGGTCTCTGCCACACTCAAACCCTACAATCGGCTCTCATCAGCTGAAATTGAGACTCATCTAATCAGGCCACTGTTTTCCAATAATCTAGGGCCCAACTGAAATGGTCACGAGCCCAGGAGACACGATGATTGTGATGACGTGCTGCTAGCAAAGGCACTCTAATCAGTTGTCTGCCGCCCTAGCCCATTAACGCCAAATTTTGTTGTGTTGCCTTAATGGATATGTTCATCGTACGTCCCACATTGATTTCAGTGGTTATTTCTTGCAGTGTTGCTTGTCTGTCAGCACTGACAACTTTACGCAAACACTGCTGCTCAGCACCCTCTTGGCACTGTGGATCTTTGAATAGTGAATTTGCTAATGATTTCCAAAATGGAATGCCCCAGGCGTCTAACTCCAACTACCATTTGGCGTTCAAAGTCTGTCAATGCCCATCATGAGGCCACAGTCACATTCAGAAACATTTCCACATAAATCATACGGATGCAAAAGACACCTCTGTCAATACACAGCCCTTTTCTACCCTGTGGACCCAATACTACTGCCATACCTCCGTACCTTGTGGACCCGACACTACTGCCATGTATATATATGTGCATATCGCTATACCATGACTTCTGTCACCTCAGAGTACACCATTATAGTTTGATTTTCACTTTGGGCTGAAACATAGCTGCTGAATGCTTCATTTTTAAAATAATGTTTTTCCTCTGCTCACAAAAATTTGCAAAATGTGCCAAATTCATCAACAGAACTGCTGAATGACAGTTCTGCTTTCCAATATCTTTTGGACGGATTGTATCAGTTCTATGATTCAGGGACATTCATGCAATGCAGAATTACAATTCTTCTTTGGGTTGTCACAAAATGTATTTAAAAGATACTGTAATACTTTAAACAGAACTTTCATAATGACTAACTATTATATTCACCAACATTGGGATGACTGTAAGGGGGGGGGGGGGTGTTTGAATAAAAATAAAATACTCGGAACACGTAGCCATTTCAAGCATCACATAATGCTCTGTTAAGCTCTGTTCTGAAAACAGACATGATCATCTGTAAGTTTGAATTTAGCTTCACAATAATTTCAAATTGTTAACACCAATTCATTCTGGTTACCTGTAAGAACCAATGTCAAAGTGAAAAGCTTGTAACACTGTTTATACTTGACCTCTGAACTCTAAAAATATTTGTATGTAACTCCAATGACAAGTAACAGAGAAAGCCAAAAGGCAATAAATTTATTTTGAAATGTTCATAAACTGTGATCTTCAGCTCTGAAGACATTTAGATACAGATTCCTAGAAAAATAGGAAATGAAAAATTTGATTTTGTGAATCGTTTTGAATATGTAGTCTTAAATGTATTTTACACTGACATGTGATACTGCACTGCATTTTAAATAGGGTTACAAAATTTCAAACCCCTCCAGGTGTGGGTGGGAAAGAGCAGGACTAATTAGGTTAAAATCCTCTGCCGCAAGAGATTTATGAGAAATCCAAATCAGAATAACCAAAAATGAGTTTGAACTACATTCCACTCAAATGTTTTAAACACAACTGCACCACCTCACACAATATGTGACTTAGAGGAAAATCTAATGCAAGCTTCTCTAATCTAACTTGTGTTACATGTAACGGAAATTCCTTGGTGCACTATAAATAATTAAATGGGTAAAGGTAACATCTCACCGTATAGTTCTGGTGTCGAGTGATTGAAGGCACAAAAACAAGACTAACAATGTTGCTGAGCTTGGACGATGTCTGTCTACAGAGCTAACTAGTGCAGAATACACATATACATACACCTGCAGGTGTATATTGTACTGCCCAACTACATGTACCAGTACTGCAGCTAGACTTGGGCAAGGGTTGTATCAGGTCTAGTAAGGAAAGGGAAAAAGAAGGTGGAGAGGGGGAAGGGTTGGTGGGGAAGGGGAGGAAGTATTGGTGGTGAGGGTGGCTGACAGCTGGGAGGAAGGTGCAGCAACACGACAGGATAAGCCAAGAGGACTGAAGGATAGAAGGATGTATAAGGGCAATGTTCATCTATGCAGTACAGAGAAGCTGACATTGGGGGAGGAGGGACATGGGGACATGGATTGTTCAGCAGCCACTGACATCGAGTATGTTGTGCTCAGTAGTGTGTTCCACAACTGGGTGGTTAACTCTGCTCTTGGATACATTTTCACAGTGGCCATCCATTCGGGTAGATAACTGGTAGGTAATCATGTCCACATAAAAGTTACAATGGAGCAGTAAATAACATGACTGCTTTCACAGGTGATAGGTCTTGAATATGATGTGCTGCGGTGCACTGTGCATATTTAGAAATTTTGTTTTCCACAAGAGTATGACACATGTGGCCAGGGTTAAGAGTAGCTGTGTCATAAGAATGGGCCAGAGTATTTTGTACATTGGGTGGTGAGTGGTGAATTATCACTTTGGGAACTACGGGAAGTACATGTTTTGCCTGCAACAATCTTACTGTTGCATGTACTTCAACTTTGGAGGACGTCTCCAGTTACCGTGCTATTTCCCTCACACACTATGTTACATCTGTTATTCGTAATGTAGCACAACTGAGTCTGAAGGAAAACTGGGACCTGAATTCTGTTCTGACAATGTGCCACTCTTGTTTCACAATGGTCGTAGTGTGGGATGCCATGTTTAACAAACTTTCCAAAGTTCTTACATATCAACGTGTAACAACAACAACGCTGTACTATTGTACATATAATAATTTTTTTCTGATTTTTCGATAAATTAGTGTAATCGATGTTCTGATTTCATTTCTTTTCTTTTTCATGCCATTATGATAAAGAAACTGTAAACAATTTTCGATGTGAATATTAATGTTTATGTCAAATTTCAAGCAATATTATAATAGAATTGAAGTGTAACAAATGTTGTAACTGTTGTAAGATGTTAAAGTTGTAATTGTGCGTCTGGTCCATACGTAGGCAATGTATTAGGATACGTAGAATGCAAAACCTCGGGTGAATACCCGGCTTGTAAGGGAGCGGTAAAAGGTGGATGGCAGGCGAGCGCAGGAAAATGCACACGGGCGCTGCACGGCATAACGGGCTCAGCAGTAGTAGTTGGAGTTTGGCATTGGTCTGAGCAACCCGGTCCGGATCGAGGAGGCTCTCCTGGAAGACATAGTTTCATTGAGCCTCGGATATGCCATTCCGACGCCTATACAGCATGGCAAAATTCCATAGGCACTAAATGGAAAAGCATTGCGACGCTATGAAGAAGTAAAGTGCCGATACATCACAAGCCATTGCTGTGGTTGTATGTGTGCTCTGTGCCTCGCCATCTTGCTGCCCGCCAACCGCCGCATCGATACGAACAGGTTGAAACTTTTAGTACTGTATTCGTGTGGACCAGTGTTACTTTTGTTCCATACTGTTCAATAACAACTTAAATTTTACCAGAACTGTCCTATCATTTAATTATCCTCACAACTAACCTAGCCAGGGTCCTTTCCAAATGTTGTGCAATCCGAGCGTCCCGAAATGAAGAATTAAAGTTTATGTTAATAATAATTACCTGCAGACCTAGCTATGTTAGAGTGATGTTTAAGGAACTGTCTTGTTAATGAACCATTAGATAGATAACGAAGGTCTGACAAAGTTGGAAGATAATTTTGAAATTGGTTTAGTAATGAAGTTTAATTACGTCGAGACAGATATAATGGTATTTAAATGAGCAGGAAATAAGATAAAAAGAGTAGTAACTCATATAGTGGAAATTTTGAGCACGCAATGATTTCAGTAATTAAATTTTTTGTATACAGAGATCATAACAGTTTCAGGGTCCCCCCCTTTTTTATTCATTTGAGTTCTGAAGTGTTCTAAACTGATTTGATCAGTAAAGTTAAAGTCAATATCAAAAAACCAAAATTTATCAGTGTTTTACCTTTATCAAAATTGACATTGTGTTTGTGTTTCCAAAGTGCTATTTCTAGGGTAACCTATGCCCGATTTTAATCAGATCAATAGACAGTACAAAGTTTTGTAGTAAACATTATAGTGTAATGTTGTGTATTTATGGTTTATCCATATTAGTACAGAAAGTGAAATTATCAGTTCGGTAGATTTTCTGGTTCTAAAATTTACCATATTATGCAGTGTTATTACGTGTTGTTTTGTATGAACGTACATCAACTTGTACAGGGAAGAAACTCAGTTAATGCCTAATTAGGCTGGCGACCGTATTATTAGCAAATTGGTAGCATATTCTGTGTTGTTTCTTGTCCATCCTGACGTGTAGTTGCATTTCGGACTTGCATGACGTATCATTGTTATTACAGAGTGGGTGTAAGTCTGATTTGCCTCCATTCAGGTACACGCGGTCAATTTCTATACAAAAATCCTTTCTCATAAGGTGAAGCCCGTCAACTTACCATAGTACAGGCTTTAAGGAGTATTGTGTGCCCCACGCGCACGTTACAAACGCAACATCTTGTGTAGTAGTGCTGCATTATGTGAAATGTGGAAATTTATTTCTAGCCCAGAAAACAGTTTTAATTTACACAATGCTTCATCTCAATGGACACTCACCACAGAGACTTGTTATTACTAGTATCATAAAAATATATTCTGAAGACTACAGGTAAAATTGAAAAATTTGCTTATTTCTGTTAAGCACTATGAATATCACAGAAGAAACAAAACCAGTGGTTATTATTCACACATTAAAAATGAAATTCAATGAAGAGGAGTAAAGACGAAGAGGGAGTACTGAAATGAATGAGAAAATAAAGGAATAAATCAAAAGCAAGTATTGTTGAAAGTTCTTGCCAAAAGTTTGGTGGTTTTTCAGTCATTTACCACCATACTGGGTTGTGTACTTTTCTGTAGTTCTGTCATAGTACTTCTCAAAATCTTGTTCATTTCTAATGCAAAGCACACAAGCTGCTTTACATGGTACTGGTCAATCAATACACAATGTTTTCAATCAAATGGCTGTGAGCACTATGCAACTTAACTTCTGAGGTCATCAGTCGCCTAGAACTTCGAACTAATTAAACCTAACTAACCCAAGGACAGCACACACATCCATGCCCCGAGGCAGGATTCGAACCTGCGACCATAGCGGTTGCTCGGTTCCAGACTGTAGCGCCTAGAACTGCAAGGCCACTCCGGCCGGCAACGTTTTCAGTCCAAATTAGGCATTTATAGCTACGAATGGTGGGCTAGCCATGCACCATCTTTTTCCTTTACTACCTTTTGCAATTACCACAGAACTTGGAGCATCTACTGGATTACCTACTGTGGTCTGCACCTTGCATGGAAGAAGATCTATTTGTGAGTCTGAGTGAAATTAAAGAGCAGTTATTCTTTCATTTGTTTTTAATGGTAATAACCATGTATGGTTTTGTTTCTGATTTGAATAAATAAATAATAATTAAGGCTCCATAGACTAAGAACAAAGAAATATCAACAAAAGAGGTTCTAGTTACCTGTACACTTCTTCTGGATTGAGACTTCCCTCATCCATCTCCAGAGAAGGCCTAGACTGTGGAGTTGCTGGAGACTGAACATGTGGTGATGGTGATGGGGGCGAACTTCCTGTGCTACTGCGCCTTACATGGCTATTTACAAGGCTTGCTGCTGTTTCCTGTACAATTAAATGACTTCATATAAACCTGCATTTGATTTTGCTATTGTCGAAGTGTACTTACATTAACATTTCTCACATGATTCAAATTTCATCTCTCTAGTTCTACAACTCTATTTATCCTCCTCCAACTACAACCAGAACCACCACCACCACTACAACTAAAAGTTCTACTACTACTGATAACAACAGTGATGATACTGTTAGTGACTGAGTTTTACTCCTATTACACATTTCATGTGATGGACTTGAATGAACTGTCTACTAGTTCATAGCTCACTCGCATGACAATTGATACACTAGCAAACCATTTAATTGCACACTGTATTCTAATCCGAACAAAGTTCAAAGACCTCATTAAGGTGTGAGGCCAGAAACATGAGGATATAAAACTGACCAACTGTTGAAGCACATACTGGCCACTGTTTAATTTATATGTATTATATTTTCAGGCAGGAGTGTACAACATAGAATTCAACGGCAGTTAAGGACAGTTGATTACAAACTAGATTGAACATTTCAGCAATATTTCACTATTTAATGGGAAAAAATACAATTATTTGGCAGAGGGAGGGGGAAATGAAAAGAAACAAAAGAGTGAGAGACGAGCAAAAAATGTTAAAGTTTTGCATAAAACACAACACTGTTCTTCTCAGGTATAAATTGTGTACATGTGTGATATCATTACGAAATAGATGGCATAATTTTGGTTTAATTTCTTAGGACTGCGTTTGATCAAGAGTAATGAACTTAGAGATTACTGCCTTTAGTAAAGAACTTGTCTCCATAAAAGATATACAGATTTCATAGCTGCCATGCTACAATAAGACTGAGTGCGACAGCAACAAACTACAACCAACAGCTTACCCTACTGAATCACCCCAATCACAAAAAAAAAAAAATTATCCTGTCCGTTACTTTCTTGTTCACCTCAGCAATTTATAAAAAACTTTTCTACATCTTTCTGAACCCCTTTAACTACAGAACAAAATAATTTTGTGTAATGTGTTTTTCTGGAAAATTCTCACAACATACTACTATAAACTGTGTTGATCATATTGCCCTGGTGTCTATCTCGATAGCTCTGGCTGCTATGTGGACAACTTGGGTTCAATTTCTGGTACTGCTGGGATTTTTCCTTAGTATGAGGACTGAAATGGGGAGCACTCAGCTTCATGATACCAACTGAGGAGCTACAGGAGTGAGAAGTAGTGGCTCCAAGGTCAGGAAAGCTGACAAAAAAGGCCGGGAGAGCAGAACACTGAGCTTTGACTTCAACATTGCCACTGGAGTCAGGAACAAACAATTACTGGAGGTAACAGACAAGTGGTGGGGGTCTCATTCTTCTCCCACATCATATTACACTTGATTGTGAACAAGGTGGGGCAGGCAGAAGTGATACTAGTGATAAGTAAAACCTGCCATGCATGATTTGTGGCTTGCCAAATATAAATGTAATGGTAAAAAAGATTTCTACATTGTTGCTTGAATCACTACAGGAATCAAGATGTTTAATACAACACAAAATTACAGAAAGTACAATAACTGGCAATGTCCGCGCCCGGTAGCTGAGCGGTCAGCGCGACAGAATGTCAATCCAAAGGGTCCGGGTTTGATTCCCGGCTGGGTCGGAGGTTTTCTCCGCTCAGGGACTGGGTGTTCTGTTGTCCTAATCATCATCATTATTTCATCTGCATCGACACGCAAGTCGCCGAAGTGGCGCCAACTTGAAAGACTTGCACCAGGCGAACAGTCTACCCGACGGGAGGCCCTCGTCACATGACATTATTATACTGGCAATGTGTTAATACAATGTTCACTGATGGTTTTCACAAAAATAGTCATCTCAGTGATAAAAAAAGTCAAACAAAGCTCACAGCATAGCAGAAATAGTGTGCATCAAGTATAAATGTTTGTCATAATGCTATACATACAGAGGCAGAATTTGAACAGAATTGCAGTAATAATCAGTTCCACATCGAGTGTCCTAAATCTTAACATTATCACTATTAATTACCACACAAGCTAATCTACATGAAGTTTCAAGCTACACATAATTAAACAATGTATAAGTGAAAGTGTTTCCTGATAATGTATGCTTACCTGGTAATCTGGAGACAGTGATGACAAAATCATTGTCACCTGAGGTGTATTCAGGTTGAATAATGCAATTAGAGCGTTCTGAGCGGCTTTTCTGATTTCAGCTGATTTCTGATCATTTGTCCAACTGATTACTTTGGCTAAAGCTGCAGCTGCTTCTCGGGCACCTGGGTTAAAGGATGAGGCATCCATATAGGATGCAAGCTGGGCCAAGTATTGAAGAACAGCTACTTTAACTTTAGAATTGGGTGTTTGAGTCTGATCAACCAGGAACCTTATAATTGCATTCATTTGGAGTTCCAGTGGAAATGATTCCCTGCAGGATAAAGCAAGAAAATATAAAAACAATATTATTAGAAATATTAAGCAAACTTAGAAAACAGCAGCACACACAGCCAAATGAGATTTAAAACTTTCACACCACTTTGGCAAGTTGCATGTGCATCTTAAAAATATTATAATGGAAAATTTTAAAACTAAATATAGTTGTAGAGGATTATGGAGGGAGGGAGGGAGAGAACGCATGACTAAAAACACAGATAAAACATTTAATAAAAATGTGTACTGCTACGGGTGGGGGGCGGGGGGACCATAAATATAAAGCTCCCTTTCATAATTCAAATGAATAGTTGCACCTCTTTCTTGTTTTCTGCTGCTAAGATTCCCCAGCTGGCTCTGAATATGAAAGCGCAAAATTATGAAAGCTACTATTGTCTTACATCAACAGAATTTGTTAATTTGTGTAGTAATGTAAAACTCAAATCCGAATACCTACTTCAACACAGAACAGATAACACATTTTGCAAATTTAAAATATATAACACTTACCTTACAATAGATAATGACTTGTGTATTTTATTTTGGATTGAACCCAGCAAATCTCCACCAAGTTTATTCATGAGACGTGTAAGCAGAATGTATATCCAATCATGTAAATCATCTTTATGTGCTAGAATTAGTTCATTTAGAGTATCCAGAAACATACTGAAGACCTGCAAAATTCAAAGCACAGTTTGAGAATATCAGTACAAAAGATTATACGCAGAACAGAAACAAATAATTGATAAAATGAAAACTGTCAACAGAGTGATAAGAAAAAGTCAATAAGCTAGTAAATAAATGACAAAGGAGTGTGTGTGGTGATCATTTTGTGGTTGAATCTCTTTCTTTGTCTGCACTTGCTTCCTAATATATAATGAGAGAAATTTGGTTCTGCCTTCAGCAAACACAATTTTTCTTGTTTTACTACCACGTTTCAGTGAAGTTTCTCCATCTTCAGTTAGACATCCTGCAGAAGCACGAAAACACAAAATCTACAAAAAATGACATAACGGAAGGCAATAATCATAGCTGTACTACAAATACCAAAGAGACTTGTGAATACAAATATGTAATAATAAGATAATAAATAAAACCAACTGAAGATAGGAAAACTCCAAAACACGCTTGGCTAGTAAGACAAGAGAAACTGTGTTTGTCCAAGGTGGAACCACGTTTTCCTTATTGCATATTTGTTGTGGTAGGTAGTTGTGGGTACAAAAGAGGTGCGGAGCAGTGAGTGTGTGTGTGTGTGTGTGGGGGGGGGGGGGGGGGGGGGGGGGGTAGCACGTTACATATTGAGGAAGGTGCTAGTCCTGCCTGTGGCAGCGTGTAGGGACAGGATAGTGGGCTACTAGGTGCCGCATCAGGAAATTTTGCTTGAGGAGGGAAAGGGGGGGAGGGGGGGGAGTGAAAAGCAGAGAAGGGGAAAGGTCTATACAGACGTTCTGCAAGGATGTAAGGTGTGTGCAGGGCTGGAGTGGGAGCTGGGAAGAGGATAGACAGGTGCAGGGAAAGGGATTAGTGAAGGTCAACGGCACGACGGAGGATATGTTGCACGGAGAGTTCTCACGTGTGCTATTCACAAAAGCTGGTGTTGGTGGGAAGAATCCACAAGTCAGAGACTGCAAAGCAGTTGCTGAGGTCAAGCACATAGTGTTGGACAGCATGCTCAGCAACTAGGTGGTCCAGCTGTCTCTAGACCACAGTTTCGTAGTGGCCATTCAATTAGACAGACAGCTAGTTGGTGATCATGCCCACATAGAATGTGACACAGTGGTTCCAGCTAAGTTCATAGATCATACAGCTGCTTCCAAAAGTGGCCCTGCTGCTGATGGGGTAGGAGATGCCTGTGACAGGACTGGAATAGGTGGTGGGAGGAGGATGTAAGGAATAGGTTTTGGATGCAAGTTTATTGAAAGGATATGAGCCTGATACAGAGGGATTGGGAACAAGATTGGAGTTGGGAAGAAAAGGATGTCGTGTCCATTGTGTGCATGTTGGAATATCAGACAGTGGTAGGGGTTATTACTTCAGAGTGTGACAAGAAGTATGCAAAATCTTGGTGGAGAACAGATTCATTAGCTCCAGTTCTGGGTGGAACCCAGTAGTAGGGAAGGGTGAGAGTGTTCATTTGTTTGTTTCTCTGTAATGATGAGCAGTCCCCCTCCATATACACCACTAATTCCTTCGTTCCCTGGACTCAGCCTTAATTAGTCCTTGTTGTCCACCTGACTATCCCCTTCCTTATTCCCAAAGAAGCCTTCTATCCACCAGATCACCTACATAATCGTTTCTCCTTTTCTGCCCCCCCCCCCCCCCTCCTTCCCCCAGCACAAACTTCTTTTCTTTTCTTCTCTCTCTCTCTCTCTCTCTCTCACACACACACACACACACACACACACACACACAAACAAACACACACACACACACACACCGCAAAATGACTGTGCCAGGAATGGCGGAGAAATGCAAACTCATACAGAGGCTTACCAATAATCATCCATTTGTGCATAATTTGCAAATGGAACATGAAAGTATGCAAATTATAGTGATACCAAAGTACTCTCCACCATAAATTGAGGTAAGACTGCTTGGGAACTGTAGAGGTATAACTGGGTCACTGAAAGAAAATCTGTCACAGCCAACGGAAATGTTGCCAATGCTATTATGCGGCTGTTTGTTGTTACACCATGTCAGTCGTCTGACTGAATATCACACCAGATAATTGTAGGTTTGTTACAATACGATACTAGTGAAGTGTGGGGAAAAAAAAAATTAAAAAAAAAAAAAAAAAAAAAAATGCTAATAACCTCAGAGGATCAAAACATACTCTCTTTGTTGTTATAAAGAGAAAGTTTGGAAATATATGCTGTGGAAAAGTAAAGATTACAATGTTTCAGTATTTGAATGCATAGATTCATCTCTTACCCACAGCTATGTAAAAGGGCACTCTCCACAGTCTTCAAAGAGTGTCATCATTATCCACATCTCCTATGTCATTGTCCCCATCTTCACTGCTGCTGCTATCATCCCCTAATCTTATTATAACCTCTTCCACTCTTTGTTACAGAGCACCTTCTTGTTGTCATGCCTCTTCCCAGATGTACCACATACGTTAGACAGTATTGTTTCACTTTATGATCGTGATACTGCCCAATACTTCACACGCAGAAAATTCGACATCTTTTAATGTTAAGAGTTTTATTTTAGTCTGCAACATATGATTTCAACTGAGGTGACACAAGTTCTATTTGCATTGAAACGGCAGTACTAAGGTGGAAGTTGGAACATATGACCATTGTATTCAGTAATTTTGTCAATTTCATAAACGGTATTACGTGATTTATGCTCTTTCAAGAATGACAGCAGTTCTGACTTCTTCATTTCCCTATCAAGTGAATCTTTGCAGTTCTTCCTAGCCCATCCATAATGTCATTCTTCCTGATGCTGCAGCATGTAGGGGCTCTACTTAACTGCACTAAGTGGTATGGTGCATTATATTACAGGAAGTTCTTATTTTTGGAAGAACCACTCTTTAAATTTTTTTGCCGACATTTATATGCGCTAGTCCCCCCCGATTTCTTTGATGTAAAAAACTGTGGAGGATAATAAAAGCATTTGGAACAAACCCACCAATTGCTCCAGCATGTAAAAGATTGAGCTGACTGCCTTTTCCAACTGGAGCTTTCATCGTTCCTCATGTGATATCATAATTCCACAGAGTCAGTAGGGAACGACCAGCACTTACCAACATTTTGTCCAATCAAATGATTTTTTAATGTCTGCACTACTTTTTTAGTATCACTAAAAGGCTGAGTTTTTTCTCTGGAAAACAACTCAACTCGCTGCCTTGTAGTGAGAGAAGCAGCTTCTTCTGGGTAGGATATTCTTTCTGCATGTAATAGTCTCACAGGTCCCTGAAGTGCACCCTCCTTAACATTATCCAGTTCTACTGTTTTAGCAGCATGCACTACCATGGAGTCAAAATAGCAGCAGTTGGTTCCTCCAGATCTCCAGTACTCTCTCCCTCATTTTTATCCTTACAGAGGTCGCTTCAGTTTTTAGAGCAGCAGCTACTCATTCTATGACTTCTGAAGACAGTGTAAATGGTCCATCATTATCCCTTTCTTCCTCGAAATAGCATTGTACATTATATAAGAGTTAATGAGATTGGATCCTCATGGTAGATGAGATTGGATCTTTATGGTAGTGCCCTATGGCAATATTTACAAATTCCTAGGCTCCCCCCACACGATGCGCTCCAAGTGTGGGTAGTGTCAAGGGACATTATTCCTGTCACCTGACTATACACACAAGATGCAATCTAACTCAGTTCATAAATTCAACTTAAAAGAAAGCAGTTAGTATAAACAAAGTGTTTTGAATTGAACATGGATACAACAAAAATACAATTGTTCAAAACATCAATTCTAAGTCTAAATAAAATAAAATTTAAATCAACCTTTATTGTTGAAAAGAAAGACAAAGTTAAATATTAATATGTCTAAACTTACTTTTGTATGGGAGTCCATGAACATTTTGGTAAAAATTTCAGTTACTCATTGGAGTTTAACGCGTCTTAGTCTGTTTTCATTTTGGAAATATGCTTGCAATGAGACCAGCCCATCCTTACGCTCATTCCAGTGTGTGCTGGCACAGTTGTTTATGATGTCCGATATGTTCTACAGGGAAAAGAAACAAAAAAGTGTACCAACTGTAACATGTTAAAACACATTATAATATTTTGTCTCCATGTCCCAGTGAGAAACACATTTAAGTTCATGTTTATTTTGAGACAATTAATTACACAAGTATACTCAAATGGGTCTTTTTTATTATTTCTGTCAAATTTTAAAATTGTGACACTTAAAGTTGTGGCATCATCAATGGATTTAAAAAAACTGTGTGCCATGGAAGATGGTTCTACAGACATGTTCTCAGAATGTTACTTGTAAAACAATACATATGGTAATAATGTAAAAATATTAATGATGATGACAGTTAACGGAGACAAATTCCTGGACACTATTTATTGAGCTGCATGAAAATTGATCTGCAGGGTGAAATTCTCAATATGTGTATAAATACATGTAAAATACATTAAATATATGTTAAACATATTTAATATGTGCATATGTGGGCAATGCTACAGGTAAAAGGCTCATCCTAAACCCCTGGAACAATTTCAACCAAATTTGGTACACACATTAATTACGATCTAGAAAGAGATACTGCGGGAGTAAAATCCACCAGCCTCCTATTGAGAAGAGGGTGATACCATGGAGGGATATGAGGAGTGGAGGAGATGGACAGAGATAAGGGAACGTAAAAAATGGAAAGCGGAGGGGGGGGGGGGATGGACAGAGAAAGGAAAGATGAGGAGAGGGACAGAAACAGAGGGAGGAAGATATAGGTATAGAGAGAGGGAGGAGGAAATGAAGAGAGAGAGGGGGAGGAAGAAGAAATGAACAGAAAGAGGGCAGACGAGGAGATGAACAGGGAAAGGATAGCGGAGGTAGTGGACAGATATTGAGTAGGAGATACGGGGGAGGGAGGGGGGGGGGGGGGGAACCAGACAGACAAACACAGGAAGAAGAGGAAATGGAATGAAATGGGAGAGAAGCAGACAGACGGGGGGAGGAGCAGACCGACAGTGGAGGGGGGGGGGAGCAGACCGACAGTGGGGGGGGGAGGAGCAGACCGACAGAGGGGGGAGGGAGCAGACCGCCAGTGGGGGGGGGAGGAGCAGACCGACAGTGGGGGGAGGGGAGGAGCAGACCGACAGAGGGGGGGGGAGGGGAGGGGCGCACAGTCAGAGGGGGGAGGGGAGGGGCGCACAGACAGAGGGGGGAGGGGAGGAGCGCACAGACAGAGGGGGGAGGGGAGGAGCGCACAGACAGAGGGGGGAGGGGAGGAGCGCACAGACAGAGGGGGGAGGGGAGGAGCGCACAGACAGAGGGGGGGAGGGGAGGAGGGCACAGACAGAGGGGGGAGGGGAGGAGCGCACAGACAGAGGGGGGAGGGGAGGAGCGCACAGACAGAGGGGGGAGGGGAGGAGCGCACAGACAGAGGGGGGAGGGGAGGAGCGCACAGACAGAGGGGGGAGGGGAGGAGCACACAGACAGAGGGGGGAGGGGAGGAGCGCACAGACAGAGGGGGGAGGGGAGGAGCGCACAGACAGAGGGGGGAGGGGAGGAGCACACAGACAGAGGGGGGAGGGGAGGAGCGCACAGACAGAGGGGGGAGGAGCGCACAGACAGAGGGGGGGAGCGCACAGACAGAGGGGGGGGGAGCGCACAGACAGAGGGGGGAGGAGCGCACAGACAGGGGGAGAGGAGCACACAGACAGGGGGAGAGGAGCACACAGACAGGGGGGGAGCACACAGAAAGAGGGGTGGAGCACACAGACAGAGGGGTGGAGCACACAGACAGAGGGGTGGAGCACACAGCCAGAGGGGGGGGGGAGGAGCACACAGACAGAGCGGGGGAGGAGCACACAGACAGAGGGGGGGAAGAGCACACAGACAGAGGTGGGAGGAGACGGACAGAAGAGGTGGGGAGGAGACGGACAGAAGAGGTGGGGAGGAGACGGACAGAAGAGGTGGGGAGGAGACGGACAGAAGAGGAGGGGAGGAGACGGACAGAAGAGGTGGGGAGGAGACGGACAGAAGAGGTGGGGAGGAGACGGACAGAAGAGGTGGGGAGGAGACGGACAGAAGAGGTGGGGAGGAGACGGACAGATGAGGTGGGGAGGAGACGGACAGAAGAGGTGGGGAGGAGACGGACAGAAGAGGTGGGGAGGAGACGGACAGAAGAGGTGGGGAGGAGACGGACAGAAGAGGTGGGGAGGAGACGGACAGAAGAGGTGGGGAGGAGACGGACAGAAGAGAGGGGTAGCAGATGGACAGAGATAGAAGGAAGGAGTAGATAGGCAGAGACGGGTGTAGGAGGTGATGGATAGAGAGATGGAGTATGCAGGCAATGCCAAGTATTCAGATAGTTGAATTACAAACACTGGTAAGGCAAGCTTAGAAACATTGAAGGCAGAGGTGGCTAAGACACGAATTACTGATGAAATATAGGCACTCATCAATGAAATAAGGAAATATATGGAATCAAAGGACATGATTGCTAAACAACAGTACTACATGCTTAATACGAAATCAAAATGAGAAATAAACAAAATCAAGGTAAATGAGAAAGAACTTGTAGGGCAAAAGGAAACACTTGTTCACAAGAAAAGAGTCACCACATATAAAAATTTCAAACATAATATTTGGGAAACCGCTTATAAAGTACATTTGTGGGGACATGATTATGTGCAAAGAATGAGCAAATATATGGCAGGAGAATATAAAAAGTCTTTATTACGCAGAAGAGCAGTTACACAGTGAGAAGAAGAGACTGATGTGGGAGAAGAGAGATATTACAGGCATAAACACCCATCAAAGGGAATGTCAACTACTCACATGACAGCACAGCAAATGTTTGGGACAACAGTTCCACAAGTACTATTCAAAAGTGTGATGATCAACAAATTTAAATTAATTCAATTGTGTTCAATGTTATAAATCTGATCATTACAAATACCTTCAAAGCAGTAATGATTAATGGCAGTGACACTGCTGGTGGTGTAGTGGTAGTGTGTTATGATGGAAGATACAACCCTGTTAAGTGTCTCGTGACACTGAGTACCAAAAGGTGATACTATAAACAAAAAATAATAAAAAAAAGTAGTGTCAAAATGATGATAAAACTACAATGTTAACAAACTGTTTATGGTGGTAAAAACTGGATCTCCATCACACCTCGAAGCTCGCTTCGACCCAAATACTCCAAAAACAAAAACAAATTAGATTTCTGTAGAGAGCACAATTAAACCCTGCTGTCATCATAAAAAGAACAGAAAACAAGTAAAAAAATCAATCTAATTATTGTAACCCTTACTTGATACGCTTTTATGGAGCAACATGCTTGACACATTGGGGCATGGAAGTAGTGGGTGGGGGGATCGCACTCCAATGACAAAAACTGTTATAACAAATAATCTACTGAACAACTTCACTTGAAAACTTTTATAGCTGCTCAAAAAACTCACTTTTTGAAGTTATATGGGTTATATAATCAAAAAATAAGAAAAAAAACAACAAAAAATTGAAAACATTAAAGGTTCTTTAAAAGAAATCATGTAAATGGCCAAAAATTTAACTGAGTTTCCTGAAGTTAGAGATATACAGGGTGGTCCACTGATCATGACCGGGCCAAATATATCATGAAATAAGCGTCAAATGAAAAAACTACAAAGAACAAAACTGAATGGGGAAACCAGATGGCGCTATGGTTGGCCCGCTAGATGGCGCTGCCATTGGTCAAATGGATATCAAACTGCATTTTTTTAAATAGGAAACCCCATTTTTTATCACATATGCGTGTAGTACGTAAGGAAATATGAATGTTTTAGTTGGACCACTTTTTCGCTTTGTGATAGATGGTGCTGTAATAATCACAAACATATGGCTCACAATTTTAGACAAACAGTTGGTAACAGGTAGGTTTTTGAAATTAAAATACAGAACATAGGTACATTTGAACATTTTATTTCGGTTGTTCCAATGTGATACATGTACCTTTGTGAACTTATCATTTCTGAGAACGCATGCTGTTACAGCGTGATTACCTGTACATACCACATTAATGCAATAAATGCTCAAAATGATGTCTGTCAACCTCAATGCATTTGGCAATACGTGTAACGACATTCCTCTCAACAGCGAGTAGTACGCCTTCCGTACTGTTCGCACGTGCATTGACAATGCGCTGATGCATGTTGTCAGGCACTGTCGGTGGATCACGATAGCAAATATCCTTCAACTTTCGCCACAGAAAGAAATCTGGGGACGTCAGATCTGGTAATTGTGCGGGCCATGGTATGGTGCTTCGACGACCAATCCACCTGTCATGAAATATGCTATTCAGTACCACTTCAACTGCACATGGGCTATCTATTCAGTACCACTTCAACTGCACATGGGTTATGTGCTGGACATACATCATGTTGGAAGTACATCGCCAATCTGTCATGCAGTGAAACATCTTGTAGAAACATCGGTAGAACATTACGTAGGAAATCAGCATACATTGCACTATTTAGATTGCCATCGATAAAATGGGGGCCAATTATCCTTCCTCCAATAATGCCGCACCATACACTAATCCGCCAAGATCGCTGATGTTCCACTTGTCGTACCCATCGTGGATTTTCCGTTGCTCAGTAGTGCATATTATGCCGGTTTACATTACCGCTGTTGGTGAATGACGCTTCGTCGCTAAATAGAACGCGTGCAAAAAATCTGTCATCATCCCGTAATTTCTCTTGTGGCCAGTGGAAGAACTGTACACGACGTTCAAAGTCATCACCATGCAATGCCTGGTGTATAGAAATATAGTATGGGTGCAATCAATGTTGATGTAGCATTCTCAACACCGATGTTTTTGAGATTCCCGATTCTCGCGCAATTTGTCTGCTACTGATGTATGGATTAGCCATGACAGCACCTAAAACACTTATTTGAGCATCATCATTTGTTGCAGGTCGTGGTTGATGTTTCACATGTGGCTAAACACTTCCTGTTTCCTTAAATAACGTAACTATCCAGCGAACAGTCAGGACACTTCGATGATGTTGTCCAGGATACCGAGCAGCATACATAGCACACACCCGTTGGGCATTTTGATCACAATAACCATACATCAACACAATATTGACGTTTTCCGCAATTGGTAAACAGTCCATTTTAACACGGGTAATGTATCATGAAGCAAATGCCGTCCGCATTGGCGGAATGTTACGTGGTACCACGTACTTATAGGTTTGTGACTATTACAGCGCTATCTATCACAAAGCGAAAAAAGTGGTTCAACTAAAACATTCATATTTCTTTACGTATTACACGAATATGTAATAAAAAATGGGGGCTCCTATTGAAAAAAACGCAGTTGATATCCGTTTTACCTATGGCAGCACCATCTAACGGGCCAACCATAGTGCCATCTGGTTTCCCCCTTCAAGCTAGACGAGTTTCATTCTTTGTAGTTTTTTTCGTTTGATGCTTATTTCGTGAGATGTTTGGCCCAGTCACTATCAACTACATAAAGAAGCATATTTATTCTGAAAAATGAAAGGTATGCCTATCGTGAAGAAGTGAAAAAGCTGTTACCATCAAAATAAGCAAAGTTTTTATTGTTTAAGAACAATATTCAAGTGATTTTGATTAGAAAATAGAAGAAACCTGTTCATTATAATGAAATGAAAGAATTTCAGTCAAATTTGCATAGCTTTAACATGCACACTCATCACAGATTAATGTAAGTCCCATAGTGCTTAGAGCTGTCACAGATTAATGATTTTTGTACACTTCAAATAACCTATCACATATACGTCGAGTTTGCAAATTACACACCATCTCATTATTAGAACAGAACATCTATTGTAAAGAAAAGAAGGGGAGAAGACATGATAAAACAAAGTGCACATACTTGAAATAAAATGCATTTAAATTTCGCAGACTCGATCTAACTTGACACCCTTGGGTGTAGGCAACCCCAGTCAACTTAGGATAGTTGCCATAGACAAATGGCCACTTTCAGAGTGAAGCAACTGACTCTAGGGTGTAGTGGTACTATAAAAATCATAATAGATAGTGCTATAAGCCCAAGTTTCTACGTTTTACATAGTTAAAGTACAGTCTCCTGCAGATGGGTGGTTTACTTGCTTCTGCATTTCCTTCTAATTGGTCCCCAGAACCATTAAATTTTCAGCAAACAATTTTGTTGTTATTCTCTCACCTATCCCTATTGTCACTTGTGACATTACATATATTATCCATCATCACAATGAAAAGCAATGGAGATACTCCACTTCCTAGTTTTAGATCATTTTTCTGTGTTAGTCATCCTGTTCTCCCTTTTCCCACTCTCACTGAACTCTCATACAATAATTAAGTACAGAATATTTTGAATATATTTTGTAAATACTGGTACTACTAAAAGGTTACTCTTAATAATTCTTTAAAGCTGACAATTGAAACAGACATTTTCCTTCAAATGCTACGAAAGACGAGCAGAAAAATATAAAACTTACAAATATAAAACTTACATCACCAGACCTCCTGTAGCAATCAAGAGATCGCTCTGAACACACACTGGATGTCTCACTGTCATCTGAATGATCATCAAACGATCTGTATGCCTTGCGGCTGAGTGGTACTCGGCTGCCAACTTCATTTCCGTCAACTGAGTCGAATGTCTGTTTGGAAGTAAGAAAGTTACTGATGTAAGAATAGCCGTATAAAGTATTTTAACACTTAAATGTACAACAATTAAAACAACAATTACAATGAATGTTCTGAGAAAGTAACGCAAATTACTGGTTCTCCAAAACCTTAACAGCAAACCATTAAGTCCTCTCCTTCACATATGTTTACTGGTCCTCTCAAAATCACAATATACCTTCCTAAGATATTAACCTAGATATTTTTATCCAAGCAAACACCATCACTTTTGAGAGGGTCAAAACCATGTCGGCTGAACATTTTGTTTACTTTTGTAAAGAGAAAGGAATCGCACAAGACTAGATAAGGGCTGTAAGATGACAACAACTCATTTTAGGAGTGTCACAAAATATTTAGGTTTGGTTGCCCTGATGACAGACACACACATTGTCTGACGTAGGTATATCTCTTTCCTCAATATGTGGATTCTTTCCAAAACCTCATTAGGTTGTTGCAGTAAATAAATTTACAGTCACCACTTTATCTTCTTCAATATACTTAAATCCACTTCCAGTTTTTCTTTGTGATGAGATCACGTGTGGCAGATAAGTTTGCTTCGAATATCAAGAGCCTAATATTTTTTATGTACAAACTGAACATGGTGTTAATGCCTTAACCACACTAACTATAACTGTTTATATCAGAATATGTAATTCATCGGTTGTAAACCACACTTTAAGCATTCTATAAACTTTGGTAGTAGCATCCTAACTTGAACAATCATAATTTCAGTTTACATCTATTTTAATTAAAGAACCTGTTTTGAGGAATTTTAGAAGTTTGAGTGAGGTGTACAACATATTTCATAGTATATCAATAGCTGCAAGCTACAGTTGTGCATTCTACAGATTTTATCAGAAGCACTTGGAGTGTAGGTACTTACATAATTTGAATATGTTTATACTTTTTTTCTGCTACTATAAATATCAAATTGCATTCCATTCATTTTTCCTCTCAATAACAGTACATACTGCCTGTAGCAGTCATGAAGGTCTGCTTTTTTCAAACCTTGTTATATGGGTCGATTAGTGAGCATAATTATGACAAAACAGAAGTTTGAGACAGAAAGTTCCAACAGCTTGAAAGAATCAGAAAATTTGATTACAATTTCTTTATCATCATAAAACAAATCAAATACCGGCTGAAAACACTTCAGTTCTTAAACAGAACTTCTAATTTTTGAAGAGCAACAGATCCAAAAGTTAAAAGTGAAGCTGCACCACTAATTTTAAGTAATTTATTTGCTAAACAGAAAAAAAATATTGCAAGAGAGACACTGCAGCCCCATAGTAAACGCTATTAACAGGCCCAGACTCAGCCAGTTAATATTTCTAAACATATGGAAATTGTTCTAACTGCTGTCAGTTGACTGGAAGCTGCTTTAAGGGGTTTTCTGGGTTGGCTTTTGACAGAGAGAGAAACATACAAGATTCACCAAAGTGCCTTATGCACTATCCTCTCCCAGGGATACTGACTCCTTTCCAGGAAATACTGAATCTATCATTACTTGTCAATTCCAAGGTTGTACTTTGGTCATTCTAGCGACCAGCAGATAGAAGTGAGAAGACACATCCTGTTCATGGAACTGCAATGACAATATGCAGCGCTGCCCTCAGAACTGATTGCTGCCATCTGATTCTTAGCTGAGTGCTAGGTTTGAACCAGAGATTTCAATGGTTATGCAACAAGTTAGGCTGAGACTTCCAACACTTGGGACAGCAGATTGAGAACTGTAGAGTTTTCCTAAATTGATAAGGGGTGTGCTACACATCAGAGGCTGCTACACAAGTTGCTGATTGGATGCAGGGTGCACACAAGCTATTGTTAACTACTATTATTATAATTATTATTATTATTATTTCAATTTGATTACTGATCCAGTTTAAGATAATGATAGCTATAGGAGGCCTTGAAGTTTTAGTCTAAGATCTGAAGAAATGTCCCCCTCAGAAAAAGACAATTACAATCTTAGGGATCAGCTGTTAATGCACAGCAGTATGAGTTTCAGGGTAAATCAAAGTGTATATCGAAAGGATAGGTTAGTGGTAAATTGAGGTGGTGTATTCATCACAGTAGGCAAGAAATTTCACTGAGATAAAAACTGATGCTGCATTCAAGATGGCGTGGGCAAGAGTCAGATTCAAGGGTGAGTGTAAGCTTAGGAGTTGCTCTGTTGCCCACCAGAACCATCCCCTCACCTCAGTATTACATACATTTCCCAGTCATACTGTAATCATAGCAGGAGACTTTAATCATCCAGCAATCAGTTGGGAAAATTACAATTTTGTAAGGAGTTGACATGACAGAAAAACTTTGAAACAATACTAATTGCTTTCTCCGAAAATTATTTGGAACAAGTACTACAGAAGCCCGCTCAATGAGGGAAGTATATTACATCTCATGGCAACAAATAGTACAACAGCATGTGATGGAGGAGATCCTTCATGGTATACAATTTATGTAAACCTAAAGAAACATATGCTACTTGGCACATAGATAGTCGTTTTTCCCTCGCTCTATTTGCGAGTGGAATGGAAAGTACATCATACAGTATCATGCAGATTATGATCGTAGATGTAGATCTATATTTGTTGAACAGCAGATGTAAAACAGAATGTTAGGCTACAGACAGACGGATGCTGAATAACGCACATTTCCTTGTTAACGGGGCTACGAGGGAAAACTTCCATGACTATCGCTACAGAATCTTGAAAAATCCAATGCAATTCTGGTCATATGTAAAGGTTGTAAGCAGCACCATAGTTAGTGTCCAGGAACTCATGGATGATACAGGAATTGAAATAGAGGGTAGTAAACCAAAAGCATAAATGTGGAACTCTTGTTTCCAAATGTTTCTTAACTATTGAATGAAGTTCCAGGACCCAATAGACCCCTTATAAAATTATATGAAGAATTCTGTGGCTGAGTCAGTCTCTCTTTTAAGCATAATGTATCACGAATCTGCAGGAAGGGGGATGATGACTGTCCCCAGTGGCTGGAAGAAAACACACGTCATGCACATCGACAAGATGAGTGGCAGAAGTGATGCACAAAACTATTGTTCAGTTTCATTGACATCCATCTGCTGTAGGACAGTCTGAACTTATACATAATGAGGTACTTCAAAGAGAATGACCTCGTCTGCCAACCAGCGTACATTCTGAAAACATTGGTCATGTAAAACTAACTAACATATTTTGCACATGACATACTTAAAGCGAAGGACCAAAGTAGTTTGGTACACACAGTATTTATTGACTTTGACTGTATTGAGAATTTCTTTGAAGTATTGATTAGGATGTCAATGAGGCAGTCTTTCTGTTCTCGCAGCAGGACAGACGAGTACATCCTTCATTTATGAATTATTTTTATGAGCTTAAAACAGGAGTGATTTATTTTCAGTTATCTGGGTGGTTACTAGATTAATTTTTAAATTTGAACCATGGACCTTGCCGTTGGTGGGGAGGCTTGCGTGCCTCAGCGATACAGATAGCCGTACCGTAGGTGCAACCACAACGGAGGGGTATCTGTTGAGAGGCCAGACAAACGTGTGGTTCCTGAAGAGGGGCAGCAGCCTTTTCAGTAGTTGCAAAGGCAACAGTCTGGATGATTGACTGAGCTGGCCTTGTAAGAATAACCAAAACGGCATTGCCGTGCCGGTACTGCGAACGGCTGAAAGCAAGGGGAAACTACAGCCGTAATTTTTCCCGAGGGCATGCAGCTTTACTGTATGATTACATGATGATGGCGTCCTCTTGGGTAAAATATTCCGGAGGTAAAATAGTCCCCCATTCGGATCTCCGGGCGGGGACTATTCATGAGGATGTTGTTATCAGGAGAAAGAAAACTGGCGTTCTACGGATCGGAGCGTGGAATGTCAGATCCCTTAATTGGGCAGGTAGGTTAGAAAATTTAAAAAGGGAAATGGATAGGTTGAAGTTAGATATAGTGGGAATTAGTGAAGTTCGGTGGCAGGAGGAACAAGACTTCTGGTCAGGTGACTACAGGGTTATAAACACAAAATCAAATAGGGGTAATGCAGGAGTAGGTTTAATAATGAATAGGAAAATAGGAATGCGGGTAAGCTACTACAAACAGCATAGTGAACGCATTATTGTGGCCAAGATAGATACGAAGCCCACACCTACTACAGTAGTACAAGTTTATATGCCAACTAGCTCTGCAGATGACGAAGAAATTGAAGAAATGTATGATGAAATAAAAGAAATTATTCAGATTGTGAAGGGAGACGAAAATTTAATAGTCATGGGTGACTGGAATTCGAGTGTAGGAAAAGGGAGAGAAGGAAACATAGTAGGTGAATATGGATTGGGGGACAGAAATGAAAGAGGAAGCCGCCTGGTAGAATTTTGCACAGAGCATAACATAATCATAACTAACACTTGGTTTAAGAATCATGAAAGAAGGTTGTATACATGGAAGAACCCTGGAGATACTAAAAGGTATCAGATAGATTATATAATGGTAAGACAGAGATTTAGGAACCAGGTTTTAAATTGTAAGACATTTCCAGGGGCATATGTGGACTCTGACCACAGTCTATTGGTTATGACCTGTAGACTAAAACTGAAGAAACTGCAAAAAGGTGGGAATTTAAGGAGATGGGACCTGGATAAACTAAAAGAACCAGAGGTTGTACAGAGATTCAGGGAGAGCATAAGGGAGCAATTGACAGGAATGGGGGAAATAAATACAGTAGAAGAAGAATGGGTAGCTTTGAGGTATGAAGTAGTGAAGGCAGCAGAGGATCAAGTAGGTAAAAAGACGAGGGCTAGTAGAAATCCTTGGGTAACAGAAGAAATATTGAATTTAATTGATGAAAGGAGAAAATATAAAAATGCAGTAAGTGAAACGGGCAAAAAGGAATACAAACGTCTTAAAAATGAGATCGACAGGAAGTGCAAAATGGCTAAGCAGGGATGGCTAGAGGACAAATGTAAGGATGTAGAGGTCTATCTCACTAGGGGTAAGATAGATACCGCCTACAGGAAAATTAAAGAGACCTTTGGAGATAAGAGAACGACTTGTATGAATATCAAGAGCTCAGATGGAAACCCAGTTCTAAGCAAAGAAGGGAAAGCAGAAAGGTGGAAGGAGTATATAGAGGGTCTATACAAGGGCGATGTACTTGAGGACAATATTATGGAAATGGAAGAGGATGTAGATGAAGATGAAATGGGAGATATGATACTGCGTGAAGAGTTTGACAGAGCACTGAAAGACCTGAGTCGAAACAAAGCCCCCGGAGTAAACAATATTCCATTGGAACTACTGACGGCCGTGGGAGAGCCAGTCCTGACAAAACTCTACCATCTGGTGAGGAAGATGTATGAGACAGGCGAAATACCCTCAGACTTCAAGAAGAATATAATAATTCCAATCCCAAAGAAAGCAGGTGTTGACAGATGTGAAAATTACCGAACTATCAGCTTAATAAGTCACAGCTGCAAAATACTAACACGAATTCTTTACAGACGAATGGAAAAACTAGTAGAAGCCAACCTCGGGGAAGATCAGTTTGGATTCCGTAGAAACATTGGAACACGTGAGGCAATACTGACCTTACGACTTATCTTGGAAGAAAGATTAAGGAAAGGCAAACCTACGTTTCTAGCATTTGTAGACTTAGAGAAAGCTTTTGACAATGTTGACTGGAATACTCTCTTTCAAATTCTAAAGGTGGCAGGGGTAAAATACAGGGAGCGAAAGGCTATTTACAATTTGTACAGAAACCAGATGGCAGTTATAAGAGTCGAGGGACATGAAAGGGAAGCAGTGGTTGGGAAGGGAGTAAGACAGGGTTGTAGCCTCTCCCCGATGTTGTTCAATCTGTATATTGAGCAAGCAGTAAAGGAAACAAAAGAAAAATTCGGAGTAGGTATTAAAATTCATGGAGAAGAAATAAAAACTTTGAGGTTCGCCGATGACATTGTAATTCTGTCAGAGACAGCAAAGGACTTGGAAGAGCAGTTGAATGGAATGGACAGTGTCTTGAAAGGAAGATATATGATGAACATCAACAAAAGCAAAACAAGGATAATGGAATGTAGTCTAATTAAGTTGGGTGATGCTGAGGGAATTAGATTAGGAAATGAGGCACTTAAAGTAGTAAAGGAGTTTTGCTATTTGGGGAGCAAAATAACTGATGATGGTCGAAGTAGAGAGGATATAAAATGTAGGCTGGCAATGGCAAGGAAAGCGTTTCTGAAGAAGAGAAATTTGTTAACATCCAGTATTGATTTAAGTGTCAGGAAGTCATTTCTGAAAGTATTTGTATGGAGTGTAGCCATGTATGGAAGTGAAACATGGACGATAAATAGTTTGGACAAGAAGAGAATAGAAGCTTTCGAAATGTGGTGCTACAGAAGAATGCTGAAGATTAGATGGGTAGATCACATAACTAATGAGGAAGTATTGAATAGTATTGGGGAGAAGAGAAGTTTGTGGCGCAACTTGACCAGAAGAAGGGATCGGTTGGTAGGACATGTTCTGAGGCATCAAGGGATCACCAATTTAGTATTGGAGGGCAGCGTGGAGGGTAAAAATCGTAGAGGGAGACCAAGAGATGAATACACTAAGCAGATTCAGAAGGATGTAGGTTGCAGTAGGTACTGGGAGATGAAAAAGCTTGCACAGGATAGAGTAGCATGGAGAGCTGCATCAAACCAGTCTCAGGACTGAAGACCACAACAACAACAACAACATTGCATATTTGGGTACTTACTATACACAGTATAGCATTTTAATACCTGGGTAGTGTAGTGTGAATAGGGACTATGTAATGTAGTCCAGTGTGGATATGAACTGGGACTGCTGTATTCGTATGCAAGTTGAATTGGTGAACCTTCACTCAAAGCTCAATGCGGTGCTGTCTTCAGTCACTCAGCTTGAGGCTGCTGCCGATGGGCGTCACTGCGGAGGGCTGAAAGTGGGGATCTATAGTATGTCCAGCACATTCCATGTGTCCCTCGACTGGTCCACTACTGTTGATGTCCCTGTTATTGCCCACACTGAGGTTGACCCCTCACCAGTGGCTGAATGGGAGGTCATCCCAAGGTGTGACAGGCAATGAAAGACTTTCTGAGATGGGAGGGGAGACTGATCAAAATACCTCTCTGCTTTGTCTGGCAAACAGGATCATGGTACTATCTACAGCTGATACACATCCTGAGCCACACGTAGTTGCTTGCCCTGTTCTAGAGGAAGCCTCTCAACCTGCAAGGTTGCAGAGGGTAGGATCAACAGCCGTTGGAAGCTCTAATGTTAGGCACGTAATGGCACCCATTAGGGACATGGCTACCATGGATGGGAAGAAATCCAGTGGGCACTCTGTGTGCATACCTGGCGGAGTCACCCAAGAGGTGGCATGGGTCCTTCTGAATGCCACAAAAAGTAAAGGATGTAGGTGGTGGCTCATGTACGTACCAACAATAAATGTTGCTTTGGATCAGAAGAGATTCTCTCTGGTTTCAGGTGGCTAGAAGAAATGGTACAGACTGCCGGTCTTACTTGCAAGATGATGGCAGAGATCACCATTTGTAGCATCATCTACAGGGTTGAATGTTGACCTTCAATTATAGACCTTTGATACAGAGCTGAGTGAAGGGTCTGAATCAGAGGCTCCGACAGTTCTGTAACCATGTAGACTGGAGGAGCCTCGAGTTGCGCCACAGGATGGTGGGCAGGTCAGAGGTCCACTGAACACAGAAAGTGTTGAGTGGGGAGGAAGGGGGGTGCACGCTTGTGGATTGGACTGGGTGATTTTTTAGGTTAGAGGGCCTCAGGGAAAGACAAAATAAGTTTCAATTTTGAAGAGTGATGGCCAGGCACAGAACAAGGGTTGACATAGGAACCGTAGGTATTATATTAGTAAATTGTCGTAGTTGTGTTGGGAAGGAACAAAAGAACCAGGGGCTAGAAAGCACTGAAGCACAATTCGTTCTAGGTAAACAACAGAAAAATTGAGCCAAAATTATTACAAAAGACCTGACGTTGTTCAGAGAGGATACATTTAAATACAGTTGGTGGTTACTGTTAGAAGTAGTCTAACGAAGTTTGGACAAGAAGAGAATAGAAGCTTTCGAAATGTGGTGCTACAGAAGAATGCTGAAGATTATATGGTTAGATCACATAACTAATGAGGAGGTATTGAATAGAATTGGGGAGAAGAGGAGTTTGTGGCACAACTTGACCAGAAGAAGGGATCGGTTGGTAGGACATGTTTTGAGGCATCAAGGGATCACCATTTAGTAATGGAGGGCAGCGTGGAGGGTAAAAATCATAGAGAGAGACCAAGAGATGAATTCACTAAGCAGATTCAGAAGGATGTAGGCTGCAGTAGGTACTGGGAGATGAAGAAGCTTGCACAGGATAAAGTAGCATGGAGAGCTGCATCAAACCAGTCTCCGGACTGAAGACCACAACAACAACAACAACAACAACAACGAAGTAGATAGTTCCTGTGAGTTAGTATATGTAGAGGTTATACTCAACAACTAGAATAAATTAATAATTGGTTCCTTTACTGACCTCCAAAGTCAGATGATACAGCTGCTGAACAGTTCAAAGCAGTCTTCTTTCGAACAGGTACCCCACTCATACAATTATTCTTGTTGGTGACTTCTGTCTAGCCTCAATATGTTAGCAAAATAACATATTTGAAGTCAGTGGCAGATACAAAACATTGGCCGAAACTGTACTAAATTGTTTGTTCGAAAATTATTTTAAACAATTAGTTCAGGAGCCCACTAAAAGTGTGAATGGAGGTGAAAACACACTTGACATCTTAGCAACAAATAACCCTGATCAAATTGGGAGCATTGTGATGAATTCAGGGTACAGTGAATGCAAGGTCGTTGTAGCGAGACTGAATACCGCAACACCCAAACCTAACAAGAATAAACACAAAATATACCTATTTAAAAAGCGGAAAAAATTCGCCCGACGCTTTCTTAAGGGACAGCCTCCATTCCCGATGAACTAACTATAAAAGTGTAGACCACATGTAGCTTATATTCGAAGGAATGGTATCAAAGCAACAGAGAGATTTATACCAAACAAATTAATAGCAGATGGAAATAAACTCCAATAATACAAAAAACAGGTCAGAACACTGTCGCACAATCAACAAAAAAGCATCCCAAATTTAAAAGAATGCAAAATCTCCAAGGTTGGTGATGTTTTACAGAAGCTTGAAATTTAGGGTGAGCTTCAATGCAAGGTGATTTTAATAGTTTTCACAACAAAACTCTGTTTTGACATGTGGTAGAAAATCCAGAGAGACTCTGGTCATACTGGAGGTACACCAGCGGCAAGACACTATCAACACCTTCAATGCACGATAGTGAAGGTCATGTTGTCAATGACAGTGCCAGTAAGATGGAGTTAAAATACAGTTTTCTGAAATTCCTTTACCAAAGAAGATAACATAAGTTTTCCAGAATTCGAATCAAGAGCTCCTGCCAACATGAGTAACTTAGATGTCGATATCATCAGTGTAGCAAAAAAAGCTAAATCACTTAATAAAGTCCTCCAGTCCAGATTGTATACCAATTAGAGTATACTGATATAATAGCTCCATGCTTAACAATCATATACAACCACTCACTTGCCAAAATATCCTAACCTACAGACTGGAAAGTTGCAAAGGTCACACCAATACTGGAGTAAGAGTATGAGTAATCCAGTGAATTACAGACCCATACCACTAATGTTGATTTGCAGCAGGATTTTGGAACACATACTACGTTTGAACCTTACGATTCTTAAACCAAGTGTTAAGAATGTTTAAATGATGCTGTGTCCAAAATTTTACCAGGTGCCTTACTCTTTCATTCCTTTTCCCAGTACATATTCATCTTTTTTTTCTTCTTTCTTTCTTTCTATTTTTCCTTCTCTTCTCTTTACTACTGTCAAATTCCAGTCCCCCTTCAAAATTAGGTTTTCCTTTCCCCTTAACTACCTGAACAACATTATATTTCTTATTTCCCATTTCAACTGCACAGCTCTCACCACATCTCTCTGGCCTCCATTCTCCTGGACCCTGTCAAATCATTTAGTTTAGTCTCATCAACATGACATTCTCACTACATCGCTCTGCCCTCTATTCTTCTGGACCCTGTCAAATTATTTATAGAATTTTAGTCTCATCAACATTACATTCTCAGAGTGTTTTCCAGTCACATTTATTTTAGAGGTACACACACACACACACACACACACACACACACACACACACACACACAAATTCTCTCTTTTCTGCAGTTTAGTAATGTTCTCTAACTTCTCAGGTTCACCACTATGTTCACTGCTTTAGAGGACTAACTGTCAAACTTTGTATCTGCCAGCACCTCCTATATACATTTTTCTGTACTACTGCATGTCTCAATCTTTCACTTTTGACCTTCCTTCACCCTGAAGATATGCAAAACGACATATAACTGTCATAGTGTGTGATGAGTTAAGATATATGAGGGTTCTACTGTAACGCTCTTAGAATGCATGAAAGACAATTAACGCTTCTACTATTTGGTGAGTTGTTACCTCTACATTTTCATTAGTTATTCTAGAAATTTGGTAAAACAATAATACTAAGTTACCTTATCTGCAAAATGTCAATTTCAAAAATAATGTTTTTGTAAATTTTTGACTTACAAGAATACGAACAGTAAGAGTGAAACTGAAGAGAATGAATTGCTTTTATTTCTGTGTATTCCATGCCAGTTTTCATAATGCTGAAAACTTTATGTTCAGTTTCCTCATAGTTACGTGTGTTGCCAAAAAAAATATATGTAGCCTTAAGGCTTATAAAAAATATTCAGTTCCTTTTTTAAGTGAGTGCAAAATTATGCTTTGATTTTTACTCAGCATGTTTCAAAAAGGGAATTTTTATACCAACAAGTAAACATAGTATTTAGATCACAAGTAGTCATCTGAGTGTTCTGGCCCTTCTCCATTTCTATAAATGTAATCTAAAGAAAGAATTGCATGTCTATGAACTACTGTCAGACTTAGCACATATATTTATGTTACACAGGTGTACACACAAAAAAGAAAAAAAATAGTGACACAATACACTCAAAATAACAATGGGACACTTACCAAGGCATCAGCTAGTGCAGACTCAGCTTCCCGACTCTGTTGTAATATTTTTTGGGCCATCACTGGTCGGGACTGTCCTTGGCGATCACTCACATTGCCAATATGTCCAGACCTCCCTCTGTAGAAAATACAAATTCCAAGTTCAGAACAAATTCTATTACGAGTATAGTTTAAATAAATACTGAAAAATGCAACATCACAGAGTGTTAAGTCACATTCGTATAAAATACTCTTAAATCACATTACATATTTCAAGAATATTACAGTTAAATTTATTTATCCCATTCAGTCATTCCCTTTTTTAAAGCTCTGTACTTCTTATTCCTGAAAACAATACTAAGTCTGGTTTGTTGTTACTAAAATTCAACTGTACTTTTCATATCACCAAGTACTGTTCATAAAAAATGTAATAGGGAGACAATTTCTAATGAATCATAATGGATAGCAAAGCGCTGTAATATTCATACCAACCTTTGGGTTATCATTAGTTTTACTTAAAAAAAAAAAAACAGTTATGATGGACATAGGATATATTACACAAATTAAATAATAATGTCTGTAATAAAGAAAGAAAATTAAACATACATTCACATGCTCAAATAATGTCTTAACTGGTACATCAATATGCTTTAAACATGGACCTGAAAAATTCACATTTGTGATAAATGCTAATATCTGTGCAAATTCCAGCTCAAAATGCAAACTACCTAATAAATGCTACTTTGTAAAATGTACCTAAGTGAACAGGATGGGAGTAACTGAAAACTGATAAAAATTGTAACATGTTGACCAGTACGGCCTATCAGTTTGCAGTTGCTACTGTTCAGCCGTAAGACAACACAATTAAACGTATCAAATACATCAACAAATAAGTTGATTTCAAACTCAATTACACTCAACATTTCAGCTATCATTAATTCACCCTTTTGCCTTTGGTTTTGTAGAGATAGTGGCCTTAAACATAATGTTACTGGCCTTAAACATAATGTTATTTTTAGCGAGGCCTTAAACATAATGTTATTGTTAGCGACTAGCAAGCGATCACTGCATGTCAACATCATTCGATTTCTATCAATTCACCTATTTCAGTCAGCTACCCAACCAGAAGTCTTCCTGGAATGCATGCATATATTTCAGTTCTGCTTCTACTATCTTGTTGGTTCTATCTGCATTCTGTAGTGTTACCAAATATGGATGTACATCTACATACCTACTCCATACGGTGAGTAGCTACTAGTCATTTCCTTAGCTGTTCCATTATTAAATGTGGTGAGGGAAAAACGACTATCTATAAGCCTCTGAAAGAGCCCTAATTTCTCTTACTTGATCTTTATGGTCCTTATACGAAATGTACGTCAGCGGCAGTTGAATCAATCTGCAGTCAGGTCCAAATGCTGATTCTCTACATTTTGTTGATAGTATTCTGTGAAAAGAACATAATCTTCCCACCAGGGACACGCTGTGATATTCACATGCTGATCGAACCTACCAGTAACAAATCTAACATCCTGGTCTGAATTGCTTTGATGCCTTCCTTTAATCTGACCTACTGGGTATCCCAAAGATTCGAGTAGTAGCCAAGTATGGGTCATACTTCTGTTCTATATGCAGTCTTCTTTACAGATGAACCACACTTTTCTAAAATTCTTCTACTAAATCATAATCGACCATTGCCTTCTACTGCAGTCCTTATGTCCGCATTCCATCTCGTATCACTTTGCAACATTACAGATAAATATTTAATTGAAGTGACCACATTAGCAGCACAGTGCTAATGCTGTATCTGAACAATACTGGAGTATTTCTCTTACTCATCTACATTAACTTACATTTTCCTACATTTGGAACTAGCTGCCATTCATCACACCAACTATAAATTTTCTCAAAATCATCTTATATCCTCCTACAATTACTCAACAATGACATCTTCCCATACTCCACAGTGTCATCAGCAAACAGCAGACCGATGCTCACCTTGTCTGCCAAATCATTTATGCATATAGAAAATAAGAGCGGTCCTATCACATTTCCCTGTGGCACTACTGTCCCACCCCCAAACTAACCAACCAGTATGCCCAGCCTACGAAGTCTGACATCTGTAATAAAGGGTGGCCGCCAAACCCTATGACGCCTGGACGTGTTTTCACCTTGGTTTCGCCACATGTTTAAGAAACTTACCACAGCATTCCTTGAACATTCAACAAGTCGTGCAGTTTTCAAAATGATTGTACCAAGCCTCCAGGCCATCACAATCTGCCCTGGATATAACTTGGATAGATCACGTGCATTCCCATTCTACACATAGACAGTACGATCACTGACAATATTTGTACCGTGCAAGTGTCTGACTATCAGTCATTCTGCGCCAGGTGATGCTGCTATCGCCTGGATGAGTTTATATCGACAGTAGGTCAGCGGTCATAATGTTCTGGCTGATCAGTGTACATAGGTAAGATGATGCATACTGCTGAACATGCTTGATGAGAACACTAATAGAACACCACACTGCAGCAGCATAACAAGTCAGCAGTTGCAGAACATTGCCTATCGGAATCGTATGGAATGTATTATGATCATACTACACAGACTTCTAACTTAGGGAACTGTGTCATTAAAGGATTATTGAGATTGGGTATGGGAACTGCTGACCAGTCTTTAGTAAGAGCAGAGAATCCACTGATTAAGAAGAGGAAGGAGATATCTCACAATTAACTGATTTTGGTGGAAAGTGGAGCAACAGCAGAGATTCCACCAGGATGCATCCCTGGTCACGAACTGTGGCTAGAGCAATGTGTCAACACGATGTGGAAGAGCACCGCACCAGTCCCTAAGCATTCAGTTCACCATCAGCACACCCAACGATGGCAATGTGGCTGATTGTCGAAATACTGTGCCCATTGCACATTCACATCTGGCTGTTCACCCGTGAACTATTTCACCATGAATTATGCTTGAAGAATCAGTTACCCATTGTTGAAAGTTTACATTGTGCTTAATGACAGAAACAATACAAAGACAGTTTCAGGAAAAGTAATGTTCAAGTTTTTGTAAAAGCCAATATTTCATTAGATATGCTGCAAAATCACGAAATACCAATTCTCGAAAGAAGATGAACCATGCATGAGGACTTTATGTGAGAAATATTTACCAGTTAAGTTATTTATATTTCAGATTTGAGACTTTTGTCAATTTTGAAAATAAAAGGCAAAGCAGACCTCAGATTTAGTACACTAATTTAGAGAATATGCGTTTTTTGTGCGCACACACAAAAGACTATCAGCTTATCTGCACTCATTTAGTGGTGAATAGAAGTGCTGTCTCAAGTCTGCTGTTCACTGTTGCTACTAAACCTTAAATGTCACATCGGAATTACCAAAGTCACACACGGACACATAGAATATTCATTTTTTGTTATAAGGGTACCATTTCCCCCCCCCCCCCCCCCTCCCCGCACCAGAAATGTATTAAATAGCAGTAAATGATTTTCTGTGTATTGCTATGCCACATAATTAAAAATTTAGAAACCAACTGCATACAATCATAGTATATTGCATAAACAGGTAGTGTTTTCTACGTTGCTTTTCAGATTTTTTATCCAGTACTTGTCACACACTGCAGCGCTATTCACCAGATTTATTTCATTTGTCATATGCACAATGTGTTTCGGTAAACAAGTCCCATTGTAAAGTGGGTTATATTACATTTTAGGTATGAAACTTGATGCATTGTATGTGAGTTGCTATGTTGCAGCGGTGACTTAAACTGTAACATAAACACATGACAACTGTTATGTATTTGTCTTTTATATGCAAGCAAGTGGTAAAGTGATTGCAGTTACAAAATTCTGAATGTTCTCTTATGAAGAAAATCATCTGCTACTCATCACTTACAAGTTCACTTCAAAGTTTCGTCAATATAATTACTTTCACACTTGGCACCAGGTAATATACAGGGTGTACATAAAGTCCGGGAACGCTTTCAATTATTTACTGCATAAGAACCAAACATTGTACAGATGTCATACACGTCATTTTGAAGAGAAACTTTTATTTTTCTTTTCCTTCACGTATACCGCCACAGCGTAGTTTGGTAATTTGCTGATAGTCAGTGCTAGTCACGAACATGGTGAGTTCAGGTGCAGAGCGAGCTTTCTGTGTACGCCTCCCTGATCACCAGATCTCACTTCGTGCGGCTTTTTTTTCTGTGGGTCACATTAAAGATCTGGTGTATGTACCGCCTCTACCACATGATGTAGCACAGCTCCGGGAGAGAATATGGGAAGTGACTGCCATGGTCGACAATGTCATGCTGAGATGGATATGGCAAGAATTCAATTACCAAATTGACGTCTGCCGGGTCACTCATGGTTCGCATATAGAATGTTTCTAAAAAAAACTTTCAGAGTTTCAGTTCAAAATGCAATATGTACGGCATCTGTACAATGTTTAGTACTTGTGCAATAAATAATTGAAAGTGTTCCCAGACTTTATGGACACCCTCTACAATGGTAAAATGTGTGTGTGTGTGTGACAGGGGGGGGGACCATCCTACTATGGCTAAGAGCAAAGTGGACAACCCAGTGGCATGACACGCAGCTGAACAAAACATGTTTGATTTCAATGGCTGCTTCAAAACCGGGACCAAGTGGATTGTCTCCTCCACCACAAGCTTTTCTATCCCTCCCCCTTCCCCGCCCCACTCCAAATTATTGCTTTCATTCACTGTGACACGTGCATTCTGTCTGCAGCAGCTGGAGATAGAGGTTATGTGTGCATGAGGTGTGTCTGCTTGTTTGAATGTGTGTGTGTGTATTTATGTTTTCTTTTCTTAAGAAGGCTTTGAGCCGAAGCTGAATGTGTAAAAGTCTTTTTGTTGTGCCTATCAGTACATCATCTGTATGGCCAGCAGCAATCTATCATTTTCATAATACTGTCGATATTCCAACCTGGACTCTCCATTAAGGAAATTTAATTCATCTATGAAAGAAATGGTTTATAAAACACTTGCAAGGACAATTCCTGAGCATTGCTCATCAACCTAGGGTCCTTACCAGGTTGGATTAGAAGAAGAGAGAGTGAAGAGCCAATGAAGTGTGCCACGTTACATCACAAGATCACTTAGGAATCAGAGGATCATTACAGAGATGCTCAACAAGCTCCAGTGGCAGACAGTACAAGAGAGGCAATAACAAGAGAGGTTTACAAATGAAATTAAAGGTCGTACATTTCAAGAAGGGTACGGCAACATATCACTTCCTCTAACAGACGTCTCCTGAAATATTAGTGTTGAGAAAACTGCAGAAGCAGAGCTCATACTGAGATTTATTATCAGTTGTTCTTCACATCATGACTCACAAATGGAACAAGGACGGGAGAAAAATGATAGTGGAACCAGAAATACCCTCTGCCACATATAATAAGGCAGCTTGTGGAGTAGAGATGCCGAGGGAGATCTATTGGTGTGTATGGCTACATGTTCGTCATTCACAAATTACTAAATAGTACAATGCCTTGAATATTAAAAAATCAGCATATTAGCCTTCAATACTACTCATGTTACTAATGATACATACTTATTATACTAACTGATAACATTTTAATACTTGTTTACAGTTCTTCACAACATTTGACAACCATAACCCTACTGGAGTCACCATTTAACATTCCAAATTCTGAAGGATTAAACACACATTAGAATTATTCTGTATCCAAATGTATCAATTGAGAAATCAAACATTGAATGTTAATCATTTGCCCTGTCAAAAATCAAGAATTCCTCACATTCAAAACAAAACCACCATCATGATTCACAGAATTTGCATGAAAACATAAGTCTACTTACAGAAATTCTTATGTTACAAAAATTACCTCTATTTACCTCTAACACATCATCCTGACCTTTTAAACTAACGTAGGTGGGAGACTTGATTACCTCCACAAGACTGCACGTCCACTTCTTACAAACAAGTATAGGATAATTTGTTGCACAAGGTGCCATGGCCAGTAAACCAGGTTTACGAAAGAACAGAGCAGTGTTGAGGAAATGGTGGAGCAATGCTTCAGTGATGTCAAAGTGTCTAGCCTTGCAATTCTTGGCATGTGCTGCACCACACACAGCTTTATGTGAGATAAGAAACAAACTAAGCTACACTTAACTTGTTGATTCAGAAGTTTGTTAGTCAAATGGCAACAACAGTGTGTATTATGCTGGGTAGTAAACTAGTTCGATATATAGCTAGAAAGAGCAGACCAATCCAACAGGTCAGAAATGTAGATTATGAGAAATTTTGTTTTCTAAGAATAGATTCAGTTAAGCAACAAGTTTGGCACCTTGGAAAATAATGTTATACAGTCATGGACAAAAGGGGGCAATGATTTAGCAAAGACATTTACGCAATCAGTAACAGATGTCACACATATGGAGAACAGAAATGAAAAGAAAATTTCAATTAGAACTACTAACAAGAAACCAAGAATTTTAAGCAAATAATGAAAGAAGCATGATAAAACATACCGAATTAAACAAGAGGTAAAATATTTATATTCAAGAGTATGTGAGGTCACACAATGTATAATTTGTGTTGAACAATTGCAAACAATATAGGAATTTAGAAAACAAAGTAGGAATTATTATTTGGTAGACACATTTCATAAGTTAAAGATGACAGATCATAAGTAAGTAACAGCGAAGATGAAAAGTATTCAAAGACTTTTAAAATTTTTGTATAGAGAGAGATCACACATGGTCTTCAGAGCCTGATCACACAGTGCACGTTTTTAATTTTTATTATGTTTTTAGATTAATCAGAAACAAACAGTTGATAATGAAAATGTACATAAAGACATTTAAACTATGATGAAAGCAAAGGTGTCTGGTGATTACGGTGCTTTAAAAGAAATTATTAAAGCTGGATAAAAACTAATATAAAACAAAAATTGCAGAGTGTTTGCAAAAGAAGACAATTCCTCCTAGCTGGAACAATGCTGCAACTGTTCCGCATTCACAAGCAAGACAAAAGAAAAAGATAACTGTAGACCTATCAGCCCATTTCTTTAATGTACAAGGTATTCATCAAAATTATCACCAATCACATAGGATAGAGGAAAAAATGATAGATTTTAACCAAGCGAAGGAGCAAAATGGCTGGATATGGCGATGTAGATCATTTGTGAGTCGTAAACAAAATTACAGCGCAGGCAATAATTTTGAACTGCACAAATTTGTTTTAGATTCATGTATTATTAAAGTACCACTGCATACACTTCACAGATTTTGATGAAGTTTTAGACTCAGTTTCAGTCAAATCTGCACAAACAGCCTTTGAAAATCAGTGAACTGAATTATGGAAAGGGTTGTTGCTATTCACCATATAGCAGAGATAATGTGTCAAAAAAAAAAAAAAAAAAAAAAAAAGCCCACAACACACGCAAATCTCATACACAACCACCACAGTCTTTGTCTGCTGATGCCAGGCTCGGTGAAAGGTGAAAATCAACTGAAATTGGCTCAAAGACATAATGAGATTAAAGAAAAAATAAACAAAGAGACTGTAGTGTGGCTTGCGGGTCTGTGGGTGGATAAGTGTAAAGGAGGGAGACGGAAGATGCGAATAGATTAGGTGAAGTTGGTACTGGAACAGAGAGGAGAAGGCGTTAGGGGTGGGGAGGGGTTGGTAGGATAAGATACAAGTTCACGTGGCACAGGACGGTACAGGAAATAACACTCAAAAATGTGCAAAAGTGATGCAGAAAGAGAGATCAATTTGAAGGTATAGGATTAATATCAGTGGGAGTAATGTGGGACATGAGATGCTGCACCAACAATTGACACAGTCTTGTAGCTGTCTGTTGTGTGCGGTGGAGACAGTTGACACAGTAGAGAGTCAGTGTGGTTGGTAAGGTGACAAGAGAAACACAGGAAAAGAAGAGAAAGGAGGACTGGCCTCAGCAGCCAGTGACTGTGGTCGTGTGTGTGTGTGTGTGTGTGTGTGTACATGTGGGCGCGCGAGCGCGTGTAGGTTTTTACATAACTGAGGAGGCCCAGTACCTGATAACCTCAGACAGATGAATACAGTGCAAGAGATGCAAGACAACACATATCCAAACACCACCCAAACTACTTCTGTAAATATTTGCGCTCAACAAAAGTAAAAATTTCTCGAAATGCATTGAGCTAAGCATGAAAAAAATACATAACTGGAGCAGCGATTCATTATTTAAATAATAAATAACAGCTGCAGGCTTTCCAAAAATATTGATTATGACGTATGAAATTGAATCAAATGTTTCTCCTTCCCAGACAGTTATTGGTTCAGGTTACATCAGCATTTTTATCGGACAGTAAATTTTTATTAGATAATAAAAAGTCCCTGAGAAGCATTTTGATGACTATTATATAGATATATATAAAGCGTGAAGATTCAAGAGGGGGTATCCTATACGTAACTTTTACAGCTTAAAAATTATTTCCCACATTTTACACTTTCCCGTATTTTACATAATTTTTTTGAAGTCCCTTGAAAAGTGGGATTTCATTCTACTTCATACTAGGCCATTCTCTTCCTTGTCCCAGCCCCTTCTCTTCAAGAACATTAATTATGAAGATTTTGTGTTTGATGGCATACCCAATAAATTTTCTTTTTCTTTTCTACATTTTCTTTAGTAATCTTCCCTCTTCATTTGCTTCCTTTAAGACTTCCTGGTTGGTTTTCCTTTCTGTCCAATTGTTGTAGCCTTTTCTGCCATATCCACATTTCAGCAGTTTCCTTTCCAGTTTATTCAGAGTCCAACTTTCACTTCCATAAAGCCGAGTACTCCCTAAAATAATTTTGCAGTGGATTTTCTGCCATTTACATTCATATTTTTTCTGGTTCAAATGTTTTTCTTAGTCATATATGGCTGTTTTGCCAATGCAATCCTCCTCTTCATTGCCATTAATCATCTATTGTCCTCTGCAATCATACTATGAAGATGACAAAATTGTTTCACCTAATCAATTTTGACGTCACCAATATTTACATCGGTTCTAGTTCCTAATGTACTTTTTCTGCACTAGCATTACTTTTGTTTTAAATTGGTTCACTTTTAATTTCCACAGTTTAAGTGTGCCTGAGTGGACTTGTAGCATTCTATTCAAAATTTTTTCAGAGTCTGCAGCTGTCATGATGTATTCAACAAATCTGATCCAATGTATCCTTTCACCTTTGTCTTCTCCTTCTTGATATGAATAACTTTTTCAACAAACATAATAAATAAATATGGGGATAGGGGACATACTCGTCTAATTCCTTTTCTAATCCTGAACTCTTCCTCTACCTTCCTGATGTTTACTTTTTGTGCTTTGGTTCTGATGCAGTTGATTATTCTTCTAGCATTCCAGTCAAGTTCTATTTTTGTCATAACTGTAAAGAGTGGCTTCTAGTTCACATTGTCAAAAGCATTTTCTAAGTAAATAAACGTAAGGTAGTCTGGCCAGAATTGCCAAATGTGTGCATGAGGTGTACCTGGCTTATGTGTGAATGTGTGTGTTTTCCTTTCTTTTCTAAAGAAGGCTTTGGCCAACCGCTAAGTGTGTAACAGTCTTTTTGTTGTGCCTGTTTGCAATTCAACATGTCACCTTCACAGTGAGTAGCAATCTATACTTTTCATAACACCATTGACATTCCAACCGGGACTTACCATTGTAAGGAATGTTGTTCTATTCATACCCATCCTTCTCTCCAATACAATGCACATGGCCAAAATTGCTTCCCTTGTTTCTCTGCCTTCTCTAAATCCAAATTAGCCTTCTCCAAATACTGATCTCCTTTCCCTTTTATCGTGCTCTATCTACATTAATGAGTAATTTGGATGCACGATATAACACACATATTGTTCTATAATTGTTATATGCCAATGCTACAACTCCATTAAACTTTACCAAGATAATCAGAAATTCAAAATGAAAGGGAAGTTGGAAAAGCAGATTCCATGACACTAACATTATTCTCAGTAGCCCCATGCAAAAACAAAGATGTGAATACATGTTAATGGAATGTTATCTGGAAAACCTCCATTTAACTGATAACAACATACTGATTGATTTTTTAAAAATCTGCTTTAGTTGCACTGCTATAGCTGAACTTTTATTTTGTCAAATGAACATGTTTCAGTACCATCACTGGGCCATTCCCTAGTGCACAGTCATCAAAGTCACTTACCCCTATGAAAAATATGTCTGGAATTTGTAATTTACTGTTTACCTCTAGTGTGGATAAACTTCCACAGCAAGTAGGAAAATGTAATATAGTAATTTTGAAAGTAGGACTTAAAATCATCTATAACACTATTTCACAACGGTTCTATTTTTGATATTAAAGTGTGTGCTTCTAAACCAGTTTACCATGAGAAATTCAAATATGTAAACAAAATATTGTTGTCAGGTATACTTTTGCATCCAGTAGTGATGGAACGTGACAATTTCTTGTTCAACAGCAGGTGGGAAGAATAAGAAGTCAATGGGTTATCCCCCGCCACACCTATGCAATTAAGACCACCTGCAATACCTCATTAACTTGAACGATGACAGACAGTTGCTGCCTCGGCAGTAAACTTTCACGCTTCCCAGAGGCAGTTGCATTGAGTTTACAACAGTGGTGTGAGCCGTAATTTGTGTCAGTCTTAATGAGTGAGTGTTTTGGGTGCCAAGTAACCATCTCTGTCATATTTCTGAGTGAAGTTGAACCTCCTGTGTTTAAACTGATGTAGCCTGGTGCTGAAGGTAGACTGACTGACTAACTGTTTTTACATATCAGCATTTCTCTAGTTCTCTAGTATTAATGTATTACAGGCGTACTGCTGAAGAGGTATTTTTAAATTTTCAGAAAAGCGGATGTCGATATAAGCCAGATAACTTCTGCTATATCTGAGGGAAGTTCACCTTTGTCAGAAGTAGGAAAAAATTTCAACAGTCATAAAGAAAGCATATAAACATTACTTTAATAGCGGTAGGAGACCAAGATAAAGAATGGGCACCACATTTCTGTTGTGCTACATGTTATTGCAAACTAATTCAGTGGTGGAAAGGTAAAGAGAATTTGGCATTTTTCGCTGTGCCCATGGTGTTGAGAGAGCCAAGGACAGCGTTACTGATTGTTATTTCTGTCCAACAAAAATTCAGGGTTTTACAAACTAAAAATTGAAGGGGCACATTGTTTACCCAGATCTGCCTTCAGCAAGAATGCCAGTGTAGCACACTGACAGCCTTCCAGTACCTTCAAGAGCTTCAGGTCAATTTCGGAGTGACAGTGAAGTTAGTAGTACTGAAGAAATCGCAGATGATCCTTTATATCACTGCACAAGTGAGTCATCACCACATTTTTTAACATAAGCAGATTTAAATGATTTAGTACGTGATCTAGGACTAAGTAAACAAAAGGCACAGCTGCTTGGTTCAAGATTAAAAGAGTACAATCTACTCCACCAAAGTACTAAAATCAGTGTGTTCAGGCACAGAGAACATGCCTTTATTTCCTATTTTGCAACAAACGGAGCACTGACATTTTGCAATGACATTGCTCGCCTAACGAAAGTGCTGAATTTCACCTATATTTCACAAGAGTGGAGACTTTTCACAGATGTGTTGAAACAAGTTTCGAGGGTGTTTTGTTCCATTACGGAAATAAAATACCTTCTACACAAGTAGCTTACGCCAGCTTGACCAAAGAGAATTACGAATTCGTACAAAGGATGCTAAATTCATTACAATGCAATGAATACAAATGGCAAATTATGCAGATTTCAAAGTAATTGCTATGGTACTGGGAATGCAACAATGCTACACAAAGTATGCCTGTTTTCTTTGCGAATGGGATAGTCAAGGCAGAAATTCTCACTATGTGAAAAAGAAATGACCTAGGCGAAGATGGAAAGTGAGCGAAAAGAATGTACAACATTAAAGTCTGGTAGCTCCTGAAGATATACTATTTCCACTGTTTCACATCAAACTTGGCCTAATGAAACAACTCGTAAAGGCCACGAATCCAACAGGTAGTGGGTTTGAATATCTAGCTACCAGCATTTTTCAGCTGCAAAGGTGTATTTGCGGCCCCACAAATCAAGGAGCTGCAGAAAGATGCAAATTTTGAAGCACATTTAACTGACAGAGAATAGACAGCATGGGACTGTTTCGAGATGGTGTCAGAAAAATTCCTTAGAAGAAGAGCTACTAACTACAAAGCAATAGTAAACGACATGATCAAAACATATTAAGATCTGTGGTGCAATATGTCTATGAAGGTAGATATCACGGTCTCTCATCTAAACTGCTTCACAGAGAGTTGTTATCCAGAATGAGATTTTCACTCTGCAGCGGAGTGTGTGCTGATATGAAAAGACAAAGGTCCCGAGTTCGAGTCTCGATCCGGCACACTGTTTTAACCTGCCAGGAACTTTCATATCAGCACACACACCACTGCAGAGTGAAAATCTCATTTTGGAAACATCCCCCAGGCTGTGGCTAAGCCATGTATCCGCAATATCCTTTTTTTCCAGGAGAGCTAGTTCTGCAAGGTTCGCAGGAGAGCTTCCGTGACGTTTGGAAGGTAGGAGACGAGATATTGGCAGAAGTAAAGGTGTGAGGACGGGGCGTGAGTCATGCTTGGCTAACTCAGATGGTAGAGCACTTGCCCGCAAAAGGCAAGGCTCCTGAGTTCGAGTCTCGGTCCAGAACACAGTTTTAATCTGCCAAGAAGTTTCATATCAGCGGACACTCCACTGCAGAGTGAAAATCTCATTCTGGAAACATCCCCCCGGCTGTAGCTAAGCCATGTCACCGCAGTATCCTTTCTTTCAGGAGTGCTAATTCTGTAAGGTTCGTAGGAGAGCTTCTGTAAAGTTTGGAAGGTAGGAGACGAGGTACTGGCAGAAGTAAAGCTGTGAAGACGGGGCGCGAGTCGTGCTTGGGTAGCTCAGATGGTAGAGCACTTTCCCACGAAAAGCAAAGGCCCCGAGTTCGAGTCTCGGTCCGGCACACTATTTAATCTGCCAGGAAGTTTCAGTTGTAGTGATGTATCAGATGAACATGCCAAAAGATTCCATGAAGACTTTTCTACTATAGAAAGGTGTTATGAAGGGAAGTGGGTACCATCTATGATAGGAGATTATTGCTAGCATATCATTCGAGAGAAGAAAGATTCACAATACAAGAGAAAAAATTGATGTGCATTACAATACAATGGATTTTTTTTTTTTTTTGTCAATTTTCTGTAATTTCTCATGTCAAATAAAAGCTACAAAGCTTATACACAAAGGTTACAGTGTTATATGTTAGATCTCACCCTCCGTTAATGTGATGAGCTTATATCATCATAAAACGTGAATTTGTTTATCGAATTTCTCCTCATGTTTGCTGCGCTATATCAGAAACAGAAAAGAGAAATAAAATTGTGAAACTATACCTGACAGAAAAACCTAAAAAAAAAGTTTTGAATTCAACACTCAAAGTACAACTAGGATTACAATGTATTTTTTCAGAAATAGAAAAAAAGTATTTTTTGTAGAACAGTGTAATGAGACTAAAATAATGTAAAAAGAACACACCAAAAAAGGAACTGTACAAATGAAGTTGAAAAATAGTTGGTAAGTTTTTAAATTGAGGGCAGTTCAAGACAAGGACTGCATGAGCAGAAAACATCTGAGCAGAAGAGCAAAGACAATCTGTAGTGTTTTGTCTAACTATAACTTTCAAAGCAAAACATATGGTGTCCAAGGAAACAAAAATTAACTATTTGTCTGTATTAGTAGCTTCAACTTATAACAGCAAAACATGAATTTTTTTTTAAATTGACTAAACAACCCTAAAACTGAAAGGTGGACAGCAAGCAATTGGGAGGTGCTTATTTAATAATAACAAGCAAAGGTCTGTGCTCCCACCCACACAGGCCAATTGGGACTGACTGACTGACTGCCATACCATCCTCTGCCAATGGCATCATTCAGATGCGTGATGGAGGTGCATAGCATCAGCACTGCTCTCTGGCAGTTGTTAGTGTTCTTAAGTTGTGTGTTCACTGTCAAGTTAACTTAAATGCTAGTCTCTTGCAGAAGCTACTTTTGTCAACTTGCAGAGCTTCCACAAGTTAGTGGAAACACTTTATAGCAGATACTTGTCGAACTTGCCGGCTGCTGGAAGTTTTTCTCAAACTTGCAGAAGTTTTGTGTGTTGAATCCAGGTACAAAAATCATGGTGTCCAAAACGAGAATGGTGCAACCCCTAAACATAAATAACTGGCCACAGTCAGCCAAGAAAATGTGAAATGAATATACAGATTAATTTGTTTCACCAAAAGGGGAAGTAGAATGACAGTAGTGTCATCTTTAAATTCTACAGTAAACAAAAATGTTTGTAATAAATACTGCTTGCAAAAATCGAAGAGCAATTAATAGCGATCTCTTGGTTTTATAACCTGCAGTATTTTTGTATCTTGTTTTAGAATTTATTATTTTTGTAATAAAAGTAATAAATATTGTTTATTAAATTTGAAGATTAATTAAAGGTGATCTCTTGGTGATACAAGTTGTAGCATTCTTGTGTCCTGTTTTCGAATATGTTATTGTACAATAGACGAGATATTTTTTAAACTAGCATACAAAATTCTCAAATAGTTTTTAATCTGAGTGAAGTTCTTTGATTCTTGTTTATTCAATAGTGTTTCTTGATAATTTAAATATGTACACCTCTGTATCCAAACTGTTTTCCCTTTTCTCTGCTTTTTGTTTTTCTTGATAATTTTTCTGCAATAGCAATAATAATAATAATAATAATAATAATAATAATAATAATAATGCAACAATGATGGTGGCTGGGCTGATTTTTAAACATGACACTGTAAATTCCCACTTGGCTATCTCATGATGAAACTCATGTGGAAACACTTCTGCAAGTACTTGCAGGAAGTTCCTGAAATAAACTTGCCCAAGTGACTTGCGAAAGCAAACTTGTGCACGTTTTTCTTGTAATGTAAACACCTCAGCAAGTATTTGTATAAGTTACTTGCTAATAGACAACCGCCTTTAACCTTGGAGCCACTGCTTCTCACTCAAGTAGCTCCTCAACTGGCATCATGAGGCCGAGTGCATTATGTTCTAGTTCCACAAATAAGGAAAAATCCCTGCGGTACTGGGAATTGACCACAGGTACTTCATATAGCAGCTGGAAGTGCTTATCATTGAGCTATGGAGGCAGACAGGAATTATTAAAAGGGAGACAGGAAAACTAACAAATGTATGAGGATATACACTGGAGTTCAATATGTAATTATGGTGATAATGTGGGAATGATATGGAAGTGGGTGAGACACTTAGTCAGGTGACTGAATAGTGGATGGTACAAGAAACTTCTTTGTAGCATTCAAAGAGAGATGAGGACGAGGAGATTAGTGTTTTAACATGCCATCAACAATCAGTTCACTAGAGATGGGGCAAAGCTCCAATTAGGAAAAGATGAGTAAGCAAATCGGCCGTGCCCTTTGTCAGAGGAACCGGCATTTGCCTGAAGCGATTTAGTGAAATCACAGAAAACGTAATTCAGGATGGCCAGACATTGGCATGACCCTCTAAGAGAGAACAGAGCAAGATGATCACTGGAAGACAACATTAGAAACGTATATGTATCACTGAAAAACAATTTTCTTGGAAAAGGCTAGAACAGGCTTCCATACAAAAGTATAAGGTATTGCAACAAATGTATTCAGTGATCTGACATTACGAAACTGACACAACAATAACAATCACAGGCAAGAGAATAAAAGAAATGAACCTGCTGTACAGATTTAAATGAACTCAGAGATTTTTTCTTTTCTTTTCTTTTCATTTTAATTTTAATTTTTCATTTGTCTCATGCAGTCAGCAGTATTTTCTTTCTCTGAAGACAATTAAGTTTCCCCCCACAACTGTCTCAAGCACAAAAAACTGTGCCTTACTGTTGAAAATTAAGCAGACAGAGCATGACCGATTCACTGGCAGGAACATAAAATTTTCAGATTTAGGATATAGCTCAAATTAGATTGCTGAATTAAATCAGAGGTAGGCTGAGCTTCACATGAACCAATTTAGAGAAATCACAGAAAACTAAAATCTAGATGGCTGGACAAAGACAGTACAGTGTATTAACCATTGCATTATCTGACTTGGTTTTTACAATATGGGTTTTTTTTTTTATATTCATATTGCTTGAAAGCCTGTCTCTATTAAGTGATGAGCAGCCGAGGTCACACAAATGCACAAAATATGTTGCTAACACAAATCAAGAGTTACTAAAAATCTATTTTGAGTAACAGCAAGTATGCTAATTATATAACTGCTTAACTTATAAACACATTGATAAGTACAGAAAAACAATATACATTTTTTATAACAGAAATTCAATGATACCTCAATTTTGAGCCAAATGAGCGATCAAGTAGATTTAAAGAGTAACGACTTGGCGAAGTCTCTCTGCTAGCTTCACGACTAGGTCCTGTCGAGAGAGGGATGCCGGATGGTCTACGTTGTCTGCCATCATGTCCTGTGTCTCCGTTTGTAGTTGAAAAGGTAGCATAACTTAGTCTGGAAGACGGAGACCCTGAGCGGCTTGTAGCTATGAACAAAATAACAACAATAATAAAGAAAAAGATCATCTTTCAATAATGTTACAAGTAATTTACAGAATAAAAGACAAACTATATCAGTATATGGGAAAAATATAAGCATCATCACAGAACTAAATAAATTGTGAAAGGTACATATGCACCAGAGTTTTATTTAACAAAACATCATTTTCACTTAAACAAATCATCCATTTGGCACTCAAAACTGTGGTTTTTAATTATTTAAATGAAAAGCGTCATAAATTTCTAAAACCTTGCAATGTCTTGCATTCTAACAGCTTGATATCTCAATCACTAAACATCTAGGTTTTTTATGATTGTTACTGTAGAGTCTCATAAGAAAGTAACAGCTTGATATCTCAATCACTAAACATCTAGGTTTTTTATGATTGTTACTGTAGAGTCTCATAAGAAAGAAGTCTACATGCAAGTGCACCAGACACTGCAACTCTTGATGCCTTGTAGTGTCCAACATACCATTCTAAATGTTTACTTGTAAAATGTTATCCTCAACATCAACTAAATTACAATGTTTTGTATGGAAAATAAACTGTATTTATCGATCAATGAATGTTGATGAAAGTCTATTTCATTTGGTTTAGGAAATATTAGATCAAATATATGTTTTCATGTTTGTAAAAATGATTTCACAATTATTCCCTAAATGAAAACTCACTCTGAAGGTGCTTTCTTGTATCTAACATGGCACGAAAATCGGTAATGTTATTGAGTAGACCATTTATCTTGGAAAACTGCACAACCACCTCATAACTTCATATACTGTTGCCTGCTTGTCATCCAATCAGAGATAGGTCTTGTAAAGTGTGGGCTACAGTGATGACTACATAACAAGAACAATTTTACATTATACTTTATCAGCTAGAGAAATGTACTTGTGCCTGAACTAAAGTCTCAATGAATGTAAAACTTGCAAGAATAATTCACAGGCACACACTCAGCTGCCCCATCATCAAATATGCTGATGAAATGACTGCTGACAGACTAACAATAGCTTTTATATCCATGGCCCCTTCCACTTGTTTCCCATGGTTTTTAGCATGCTGGTTACTGCACCATCCAAGGTTTACAGCCACGAAAATTATCAATACATAATGTATTTCATTGAAACCCTGGCTGCATCATAAGTCATTTTGTTGTTGTTGAACGATAGCTCTTTACAGCAAAGTGCGAGTTCCCAGACCTTGTTACAGTTGAAACCACAGTCACAATTAATTAATTTTTAGATTTTTGGGTTGAAAATGTCAAAAAGTTGACTTACTTTTCCTATTTTCATTCACTGATGTCTTACAGCAACAAACTTTGGCATGACTCATCATTGATGAAATAAGTATTTGCTGCTCAGAAGTGTGTAATAAGGGTCACACGTAACTGTCGTGTCTTTATAGTCTGTAGAAAATGCTTAATTCGGTGTTTCTGCAGGACTCACTTGATTTTTTTCCAGATAATACACTATCATGTGGAAGACACACATTAGCTGTGGTCTTCTCAGGTTCTTCTACGAGGGCCGTTCAGAAAGTAACCTCCGGTTGATTTAAAAAAATACACCAAGTTAAATAAAAATATTTTAATATATACATCTTACAACTACATCTTTGCACTATTTTTCTACATAGTCTCCATAGCGATTGAGGCACTTATCGTATCTCTTCTCAAGCTTTGAAATTCCTTCTGCATAAAAATCACCCGCTTGTGCCTGGAGCCAGCCTGTGACCGCATCTTTGAGCTCTTCGTCGTCATCAAACTGCTGTGACCCAAGCCATTTCTTCAAATGCATGAAGAGGTGATAATCACTTGGCGCCAGGTCTGGGCTGCAAGGTGGATGGTTGATAACGTCCCACTTGAAGGACTCAAGAAGGGCCGTTGTTCTGCGAGCAGAGTGAGGACGGGCGTTATCGTGCAAAAAAACAATACTGGAAGTCAGCATACCACGGCGTTTGTTCTGTATAGCCTGTCGTAACTTTTTTATTGTTTCACAGTACACGTCTTGATTAATGGTCGTACCACGTTCCATGAATTCAACCAACAACACCCCTTTGGCATCCCAAAACACCATTGCCATCAGTTTTCTGGCAGAAAAATCTTGCGAGGCTTTTCTTGGTTTGGTAGACGAATTTGAATGTGCCCACATCTTTGATTGTTCTTTTGTCTCAGGGTTCACGTACTTAATCCAGGTTTCGTCACCGGTCACGATTCTGTTTAACAATGGTTCTCCTTCGTCCTCATAACGTGACAGAAACTCTAATGCAGAGGCCATTCTTTGAGTTTTGTGGTGGTTGGTAAGAATTTTGGGCACCCATCATGCACAGAACTTGCGGTAACCCAATCTTGCTGTCACTATCTCGTACAAGAGAGTCTTAGAAATCTGTGGAAAACCAGTAGACAACTCCGACATTGAGAAACGTCGATTTTCACGAACTTTTGCATCAACTGTCTGAACGAGTTCGTCAGTCACCAATGATGGTCTACCACTCCTCTCTTCATCATGAACGTTTTCTCGTCCACTTTTAAATAAACGTACCCATTCACGGACAACTCCTTCACTCATAACTCTTGGTCCGTACACGGCACAAAGCTCACGATGAATAGCTGCTGCAGAATATCCTTTGGCTGTAAAAAACCTTATGACAGCACGCACTTCACATTTGGCGGGGTTTTCTATTGCAGCACACATTTCAAACTGCCACAAAAACTAAACTAGCGCATATGCGACGTTGACTCGACCACGGCTTGATGCCGACTGACCTGTTGAGTGCGTGAACGCACAGATGGCGTCGCTACTCCCCCCACAACCCGCACTGTGACCAATCGGAGGTTACTTTCTGAACCGCCCTCGTAGTTCCACTGTCATTATAAGTTGTAGGGCAGAAGAGTATGTATCTGTGTAACCACTCACAGAGTACACAGTCTTCAGCTGCTCAAAAATTTCTTTGTGAGACATTTCATGCCATAGAGGATGCAAGCACTACTAACAGGAATGAACTCTAAAGGGTAAGGTGGAAGAGTAATGAGATATGGGAAATAGGGAAGGAAGATTAGGGTTGCCAATTAGAGACAAAGCACAAGCTCAGATGGAGTATGGAGGGAAATGAAACTGGCCATATCCTTTCAAAGGAACCATCCCAGCATTTGTCTTATGTGGTTTAGGACAATTGAAGAATGGAACTCAGCTCCTTCTGCATACAGAAATGTATGTAAATGGGGGTATGTAAATTTCCATTACTTTTTTAGTCAATACCCATGTTTATATCTGAACTATTGTGACCACATATAAGTAATTATTCCATCCAGCATGGGCTGTAACTAATAAAAGTGTTTCTTTCTGAGATATAGTCAAGTGTAACACTTATGCTTAACATAGAGTAATAAAAGTTTGTCACCACATCATTTATTTTACAATAAGTAAGTAATTAAAAATAAAAGGAGGAACTAATAATCCAAACAACACTTTACATTTTTTTCTGTTGTGTATTAAATTGTAATGGTTAATCAATATGTTCCACATACTGTCAATAAATTATATTATTCAGTATTTAGCTACCATTCTACTGAATGTAACAGTCTAGTTAATTTTATTAAAAAATGTTTATTTAACAAAATATGACCAAGTTACGATACATACAAAATATGTACTACCTAAAATTTCTACACAGGTGAAAGTTATTCGTATTTGCCTTGACATACCTCAACTGAAAACACCTTTTCTCAATTTTTTTCCAAAAATAATGTCTTTGAATAGTTGCTGATAATAAAGACTTTCACGTTCCAGAATATTCTTTTGTAAAATTGAACAAGATTTTAATTGCCAATACTATATATTTGTAACCCTAATTCTCAGGTCTCACTTTGTCAAAATTAATGTTAAAATTAAAAAGTTTTCATTTCAAGAAAATTCTTGTGGGAAAGGTGGTGGTGGTGGTGGTTGTCGTCGTGGTGATCGCTTTGCAGGGCACTCAACTGTGCGGTCAGCAGCCCCCATAAAAAATCAGAATTTTTACACAGTCCACTCTAGCCAGTCATGAATGATGAAATGATGAGGGCAACACAACCAACCAGCTCCCTGGCAGAGAAATGTGGGAAAGGTGAGACTAAAAATACAGCTACTGCGCACCAATTCAGTGAGTAAGTGGGTTTCATTGGCCAGTTCAGTGAATCTTTGTTTCACTTTCAATCTGTAAAGGAACTACGCCAATCAGTCTGATTAACCGATTACTTGAAGTATATGCCACTTGTCTGAAAACATCTGTCATTTTGTCTGAGCTGTCTGTAGAAGCTGTGCTACAAACAGGTGATTTGATGTAAACAAATGAAGAAGAAGATGATGAAATATGTTTCAATTGCCCCATGAAGCTCTCCTGGGCTATTAAACGTGAAGTTTTGTTGGCCTATTTAACCAAACGGGGGGGGGGGGGGGGGGGGGGGACAGAGAGAGAAAGGGGGGAGGGGGGGAGAGGGGGAGAGAGAGAGAGAGAGAGACAGAGACAGAGAGAGAGAGAGAGAGAGAGAGGAGAAAATGGTGGTTTTCATGGATTTAAACTTAGACTTTCTTAAAAACTCTTCTAGTAAGAATTTATTAGTCACTAACATTAGTGGTTTTTGGGGACTTTAATGTAGATTTTCTTAAATACTCTTTCAGTAAGAATTTATTAGTCAGTAACATCAATCAACTTAATTCCTACTTTAAACTTCCCAACTAGGGTAGCTTACTGCTTCAAAATAACCCTTGATTACATCTTTATACGAAGGTCTAATTAACAAAATTATGTTACAAAATCAATAGTCAAAGGCCTCTCAGACCATGACATGCAGTTCCGTTTGTTAAATGTTACTACTGAACAGGATATAAAATCCACTAAATCTGAGTTCAACCGGGTAGCCAGTCAGCCAGAAACTGATTATTTTAGGAAACTCCTCAAAGACATGAACTGGTGTGATGTATACAGTGCTTAAGGCAGGTATTAAAAAATGCAACACTTTATTAATAATGTCCTGACCCTATTTGATATCTGTGTTCCCCGAAAACTAGTACAGATTAAACATAAGTCTACAAAGAACATAAGGTTTACTCAAGGAATAAAGGTGCCTTGTACAACAAAAAGGAAACTATACCCGTCAATCGGAAAAACAGCTCTGATGCTGATGCTATAGTTCATTACAAGACATGCTGCAAAATATTAAAGATAGTAATACAACCGTGAAACAAAATGCATTATGAGAAAAAGATAGGAGGAGACTGCTAGGATGAGAGGTGAAGAGGAGCAGATAGCATTAATAGCAAATTATACACAGGTAACAAGATGTGTGCAGCGTTGCACAACTTTTTAACAAGGATTTCATAAATGTTACTGAAAAGAAGGGTTGTCATGTTCAGAATACGCTACCATGGAATATCTCAGTCCAGTCTTTACAAATAACTTCAGTAAAGGCTACACTGGGAAAGCCAACATTAGAAATCAAGTAATAAGGAAAGAATTAGGATTCAACCAATAACCCAAAATGCAATCCTATACACAGAAAAATGGAGAGAACGTGTACTTCATATGTCACCAAAAACATTTCCCAAATCGGATGGGGCAACGATAGTGAGACTGGAACAGGTCGTATGTCCAACCCTGGAGTGATAGAAGAGAAGAATATTAATAGGATCCTTATTACACCTACATAAGTAAGGTCCACCATAAAACCATTAAAAATAAAAAATCTCACAGTTATGATAAAATATTTACAAAGTTAATTAAACAGTGTGCTTCTGATTTTAGTAACTGTTAAGTTACTGTTCAGCAGAACATTTCCTGAGTGGTTGAAATATTCTGAAGTTAAGCTCTTGTTTCAGAAAGGAGATAAAGAAATACAGATAAATTTGCATCTTATTTCTCTTTTACCAGGATTCGTAAAAATTTTAGAAAAGTTAATATGAAATTGGGTTCTTAACCATCCTACAACAAATAACATTTGTCAAAGTCACAGTTCAGATTTCTAACGAGTTCTGATATTGAGAAGCCTATCTACACACACAGCAAGAATGTACTTAATTCATTAGACAATAAATTACAGGCTACTGGCATATTTTGTGATCAGTCAAAGGCATTTGACTCTGTAAATCACAACATTCTTTTCAGTAAATTAGAATATTATGGTCAAAAGGAAATGTTGCAAAATGGTTCAAATTCTACCCGGACAGGACACAAAGGATGTCAGTAGGAAAGAGATTGTATTAAGCTATTAGCTATCATTCAACTGGGAATTAATTACACGTGCTGTCACACCAAATTCCATCTTAGATCCCTTATTTTTCCTTGTGGATATCAATGACCTTTCATCAGTAACATTTCGAAATGGCAAGTCAGTATGCAGATGATAGTTAAAAGTTTAATTATGAATAAAGTTCAGTTTAAGATGAGCCTCAAGGATCTATTGGCAGCCAACTTCTTCTACTCCACTGATGAATTTTTCAGTAGAACTAACTGACATGTATATGTTACTAATAATCTCAAATAATGTTAAGTATTACATACAACCTGACTCCTGTATAAATTTAGTGACAAGTTTGTTATTGCATTTTAAATGAAAATATGTTCATGATTTTTTTGCTTATACCACATCCATGAGGACCATTTCACTTGGGATCTGTGAAAGGTACATTAGCATACCTGTTGTTCTTTGTAAATATTTACTGTGTATTTTTGTTTTCCGACATGTTCTACATCCTTGTGGATCTCCTCACTACAGCTCTATTGGAATGAAAAGTACATGTAATCTAATTTAACCATACCAAACCCAACCTCAGACAACAGGCAGAAGCAAAAGATAAAGATACACAAAACACAGTTTGTTTGTAATTTTTTCTCCCAATGATAATTAAGTAGTGCACAAATGGTGAACACTTACACCTACAATGCACTTACTTTGATCAATGATCAACTCTGCTGCATACTGACTTGGCTGGAATATTACAACATGAACACTGGGGTGGCTATAAAGTCATCACTGCACGAGATCATAGATACTTAATACACTAATTTGAGTTGTAATTGCTGAGGTCCACCTTCCCATTTTCTTAATGGGATCTGTGTGAATCTTACAATTGATATCAAATTTTATCAGCTGTTCTGACAACACTGAACAATGTTGATGCAAAAATGTTGCCTACAATGACTGCCCTAAAAATCTGCCACTTAAGGTACACAGAGAACTGTGCTACGTAGCCAGAACTGAAATCCCAGTTACAAGCCTTCACTTTATTGGAAGGAAGTGACCCCTGCCCATATTACTCGTATACTGGAGCAATATTTACATTATTTATTAACTACACTTTTACAGGGTATGTACTAAGAACAGGAACGGCAACATTACAGTTTCATATTTTCTCATACGAACTTGTAATTATCACAGTTACCTTAAAACTCATTTGACCAACTGTCTACCATTTACAAGGCTATCTTTTCTCTGTTGTTTCATTTACTATACTTACAAACTTGAACACAATCCTTATATGCATTCTTGTTTCAGCTGAAGCTAAGTATTAACAAATAATAAATTCTATAAATTACTTCCATCCTGGCTCCTCCATAAAAATTTGATCTATGATAAGCAACAACTTCAGAAAATAAAACCTTACTTGTTACAGAAATATATACCCACTACTTTACAGTTAACGTCTATTAAAATTTGTTTTATTATATGCCTTGACTTTTAATGAGATTTTGGGTCTCTCTCATACCAAGAATTGCATGATCATCATCATCAACAACAACACCACACACACACACACACACACACACACACACACACACACACACACACACACACACACACACACACACACACGCAATGACAAATATATTAATAGTAATAAAATGAGAGAAACTGAAGAAAATTAATAGAAAGAACGAACTGAAGATACTTACGTTGGGACTGAGATACATTTGACATCCGACTCCTTGTTCTGCCCAATCTTTCTGGAGATGTTATAACACTTGTGGACATGCCAGATGAGTCTGCAGCTTTCTTTCCTGGCCGAGCTGTGAACAACAATTATTTTCCAGAATCTTCCTATCAGTGTTCATCTTAATAACAGTAAAAATGGAATTATTCAAAGCACACAGCAACTTGGGTAAATGAGCAAATTTATCCATTCCGTACAAGATACCAGAGAGAACAGCAAAGGAGGAAGGCAAGGTGAGGACAACTCAAACAAGAACCATGTTGCTGAGAGTTGTTTTTATAAGTCCATGTTTAATGAGTTCCGAAAGCAGACAGAATGATGCTAGATTGGGTAGTACACTTTTTCATATTTGGTGAGTATGTCCAAATATTTATTGCAGTATAAACAAAATTAGTGAATTTAAGTTATAAAATTCTCTTCTAATTAAAACTAGGGAAAATAATATAATAATACACTAAATTTCTGATACACAACCTTGGGCACCTTAGCTAAGATGAAATATTAATGATGCATGCAACAGTGTAATGTACATTGCCATGATCAGCTGGCCATTGATATATTTCATTATGGATTCAAATGCCTAGTTGCAACAATGTCAGTGAACTAGCATAAAATTATATGAACGGATCAAATCATGAGGAAGGTAGCGAGAACAAATGGACCACAGCAGCAGACTCAGATTGTTCTACTGTATGTTTCTTACTGTGTGTGTGCATGTATGTGAAGAGGGCACTTGTATAACATTGCAGGCCTTGGAAAATTTTTAATTAGCCAGGATTTTTATTGAACAGAAATATTACCAAACATTTGTGTAGGCTTCATTTACACATCAGCATATGATATCGAATTATGACTGTAGTAACACAGATTTGTCACGAGTTTACTACTTTGCTAAAACAGAATGTACAAGAAATATAAAACATACAAAACTTTTCAGCAAGAAGATGCCTCTGATTATGCAAATGTGGTTGAAGATCAAACATGAAGTCAAATAGTTTCTCAAAACCTTCCATCATAGTAAAAACTAAAAAAGAATTGAATTCAGCTATAGTAACCAGCTTACTTACATTGCCTATGGTCATCTTATATCCAAGCAGCAAAAAAACAAACAGAAACACAGATTGATTATAAGGACTAGTAGGCACATACGTAAGCAAGCGTTAATGATAGCGGAGGAAAACAGAATCTCTCCTTTCACCTTGATTCAAATTAAGTATAGTGGGGGCGAGGACAGAGAGGAAGAAAGAAACACACACACACACACACACACACACACACACACACACACACACACACACACACAGTGGCAGGGGGCTGAGATGGGGGTAGGGAAGAGGACAGAAGGGTGAGACACACTAAAGGTGAAGTGAGGGTGGAGATATCAAGTAGTGTATATGAGAGAGAGAGACAAATGTAACAGCAGAGCCCTTTTCTGTTCCCTCTAATGTCATAGAAGTACATGTAGAAAACTACTGGAAAAATTTCATGAACCCATTACTGATACTGATTTACTACAATGACATAGTACGATAATGGCAAAGGTCATAGACAGCTTCAACTTTATAAAGTCATTGTATATAGTACAAATCTAAAAAAAAAAAAACCTACCAGATCTTTCAAAAATTGCAAAAATAATAGATACAAAAAATAATGGTAATGTGTAACAGTCACCTTCCCCAAAAACAGAGGGAGGGGGACAATTTGTACCACCAGTTCCTCCGTTTATTCCATTATAAATGAGGCTTTGTAAGCAGGCGCCTTGTCCTAAAGAATGTTGTTTTTATTTTTTTCATTTGTATCCATTTTCATTTATTCAGACACAATTTTTTTCCAAATTTTTCCAACAATTGTGAGATTTCTGTGGTATTCACCAGATTTTGTTTCACCCCTGGTAAGGTACTCAATAAGAAGAATGAATTTTGCAACCTAAACAACACTGGTCATAGCTTCTGCTACAAGTTAAGTTAGATTTATCTTTTCTGTGCTGTTGCATATGAGGACAATACACTGACTAAAAAGCAATGGCAGCAGCCAGACTGAACAATTTATGCTTGCAGAATACATAGCAAATTCCACCACAAGGGTGCCAGCTGGTTGGGGCCGAATTTAACATGCGACATCCCGTGAGACCATGCTGCTCTGTCCGGCTGAGCATGTGGACGTGGCCACAGCCACAAGGGCTAAAGGAGGCCACACATCATCCAGGAGAGTTTGTCAGTTGCGTACAATCATAACAGATGGATCCCATGTTAAATCAGGCCTCAGGTCTGGACTTAGAATAAGTTCTGGTGCCGCTCCTCCATACTTAGCATGTTGCTTCTACTTGGGAAATTTACAAACTGTACAAAGGTCAGTACAGTAAACATTGTTCTCGAGTATTGCCTCCATATGTTCATATTCCTCAACAGAGTGCCATAATTTTCAAAATATTTGATTAGCCGTAGCCATAGACTGCTAACTGAACAGATCTACCTCTGCATAATGTCAATCAGCATAGAGACCATTTGCTGGACGCAACATATATACACTCCTGGAAATTGAAATAAGAACACCGTGAATTCATTGTCCCAGGAAGGGGAAACTTTATTGACACATTCCTGGGGTCAGATACATCACATGATCACACTGACAGAACCACAGGCACATAGACACAGGCAACAGAGCATGCACAATGTCGGCACTAGTACAGTGTATATCCACCTTTCGCAGCAATGCAGGCTGCTATTCTCCCATGGAGACGATCGTAGAGATGCTGGATGTAGTCCTGTGGAACGGCTTGCCATGCCATTTCCACCTGGCGCCTCAGTTGGACCAGCGTTCGTGCTAGACGTGCAGACCGCGTGAGACGACGCTTCATCCAGTCCCAAACATGCTCAATGGGGGACAGATCCGGAGATCTTGCTGGCCAGGGTAGTTGACTTACACCTTCTAGAGCACGTTGGGTGGCACGGGATACATGCGGACGTGCATTGTCCTGTTGGAACAGCAAGTTCCCTTGCCGGTCTAGGAATGGTAGAACGATGGGTTCGATGACGGTTTGGATGTACCGTACACTATTCAGTGTCCCCTCGACGATCACCAGTAGTGTACGGCCAGTGTAGGAGATCGCTCCCCACACCATGATGCCGGGTGTTGGCCCTGTGTGCCTCGGTCGTATGCAGTCCTGATTGTGGCGCTCACCTGCACGGCGCCAAACACGCATACGACCATCATTGGCACCAAGGCAGAAGCGACTCTCATCGCTGAAGACGACACGTCTCCATTCGTCCCTCCATTCACGCCTGTCGCGACACCACTGGAGGCGGGCTGCACGATGTTGGGGCGTGAGCGGAAGACGGCCTAACGGTGTGCGGGACCGTAGCCCAGCTTCATGGAGACGGTTGCGAATGGTCCTCGCCGATACCCCACGAGCAACAGTGTCCCTAATTTGCTGGGAAGTGGCGGTGCGGTCCCCTACGGCACTGCGTAGGATCCTACGGTCTTGGCGTGCATCCGTGCGTCGCTGCGGTCCGGTCCCAGGTCGACGGGCACGTGCACCTTCCGCCGACCACTGGCGACAACATCGATGTACTGTGGAGACCTCACGCCCCACGTGTTGAGCAATTCGGCGGTACGTCCACCCGGCCTCCCGCATGCCCACTATACACCCTCGCTCAAAGTCCGTCAACTGCACATACGGTTCACGTCCACGCTGTCGCGGCATGCTACCAGTGTTAAAGACTGCGATGGAGCTCCGTATGCCACGGCAAACTGGCTGACACTGACGGCGGCGGTGCACAAATGCTGCGCAGCTAGCGCCATTCGACGGCCAACACCGCGGTTCCTGGTGTGTCCGCTGTGCCGTGCGTGTGATCATTGCTTGTACAGCCCTCTCGCAGTGTCCGGAGCAAGTATGGTGGGTCTGACACACCGGTGTCAATGTGTTCTTTTTTCCATTTCCAGGAGTGTAGATTACTTTAAGGTGCAGGGTTTGTCACTGATTAGGAAGGATTGTTTGCTGTTTTCTTATTCGGCAACAGCATGCTACATATTAATGGAATGGGTCGCCCTCCCTTTTGTAACTGAACCCACTCAGCCAAATGTCAAGCAAAAATATGAAACAGTTCTGGGGGTCCTTTTCTTTACTTGAACAATCAGTATGCTGGCTAGTGGCATGGAGGGAAGAGCAACAGAGAAGAAGAAGAAGAAGAAGAAGAAGAAGAAGCTGGAACGAGACCACCAGACAGGTGATGCCAAGAGAAGACAGAAGAAACTGGAACAAGCCGCTGCATACAGACGATGCCTGAAGTTAAAGCAGCAATCCCAGAAGGCAATCAGGAGTGGTGCAGCAGCAGCCGACGCTGGTGTGAGTACACACAGAACACACAGTGTTGGCCTAGCAGAAGCAACAACAGCGAATGGTGGTACAAGGATTCAGACAACACTTCATAGTGGAATGTGCACAGCAGCAACACTTCACTCAGTGAGGGACACAGCTTAGCAACTATGTCACGTAACAAAGATGTACATGCAATGATAGTGACATGCAAGAGTCATCATATTCTAATTAGGTTTTTCGACAACTGCGATATAGCATTTAAGGGAGTTCGAACGCCCTATCCCGACAATGTTAAATTTAGTGACTTGGCTTCCCCTGTATTTCAGAAACTACTGTAGCCATTGACATGAAACTTTTACAGGACATTAAATTGTATTTTCTGAGTCTACTAAACTACAATAATTGCATTTCAGCCACTGCTTTCAGAAATACAATTTTTTAATCATGCAGTTGAAATTTTGTATACTTTTTTGTACTTTATCCTAAATAATTTTAATTATACATAACATCATGTTCTTCTTTTAGTTCAGTAGACACAGGATGTGTATGTTATTACTTGTTGAAAACATGAATGCTTACGCAAAGTGGTTTCCAAGATTTAGGAAAAAGGAAACAGAAAATGTGAATGTAAAGTTCCAAAAGACTGTAACTCATTTAATATATGCTTAATATTTTTATTTTTAGTCACTCAGAAACACCATGAACTACACTGTATATCATCATCTTGATCTTATTCCAAGTTTTTTCTTCTTTTCTTCCTTCTGGACTCCTTCGTGGCCAACTGTGCTGCACACTCTGCTTTATCAATGTGAACCTTGTCCATTCATTCAAGTTCCCTGATGCAGTTTGCTCCAGGATTAATTCTCATATGCTGTAGCAGTTTCACACTACCAATGTTGCCATCATTAAAAACAATAACAGCATCACTGAACCCCCACTTTAGCGTCTTCATACAAAGAAAAACATTTTTTGGTAAGCGAGTCCATATAAGGTTACTGAATGAAACATTGGGATTTTGAGTCTGACCATCCAGACACTTCTCCAGTAATTCATGTTTGTCAGGTCTCTGTAAATAGGTCTTATGATATCCATGACTGCTGCTGGGATGGAACGTTTATGGTTGCATGAACTGTTTGAGTATTGCGCATTGCGGTAATTGCACCATGAATCAGGTCCAGGAGGGCAAAGATGGTGTACTGGTTTTTCATCTGTTGACAGTCTGTGGAAGAAGGTAGCCCTTATTGCCTGCTTCATTTTCAACAAACCCTCAGTATTATTTCTAATGGCCATCCCATAATACTGCTGTAGTTCATCAATCATTTTGTCTGTTAGCCTGCCTCTTATGGTTTTACCATCAGAAAATTTCTTGTCTGCAAACTTTGTTTCAACTTCCTCAACCTGGTCCTCTTCTACCACCACTTGTGCCTTCATAATTTCTGTCACAGACATGCCCTTCTTCATTCCCTGATTTACACTTATAACAATGTTTGGTTAAAATCTGGAAATCTATTACCTTTCTTTCCAGTATACACACTGGTCACCGTAGCAAAAGAATTCTTAGAACTGTAGCCGCACTTCTGCCAAGTGCCATCGAAAGCTACTGGTATGTCAGTCATACTATCATTTATTTCAACAGCTTTGTTTGCAGCACCCTTCATTGACTCACATGCAACAGATTCCACAGCAGCTCCAATAAATCCTGCATACTTGTCGATTTTACGAGGTGGGTTTGGCATATTCATCACAAGGTATCATGAGAGTCCCTTCTCTGGGGACACCACCCCATAGTTGAAATACTGATCATGCAGATAGAAAGGCTTCTGTGTATGCATGAAGCTGAGGGCTATGGCAGCTGTAGTGTAGCTAATGGCAGAATCTCCTATGCTGGATGAACCAGATGAGCAGAGTGCCTCACAAAGCTCCACTACAATTCATGCTGAGGGGTGTGTGGCATGTAGCAAAATGTGTCATGAATGTAGTCTCAGGGCTACTGGTCAACTGATCCAAGTAACCATGCTGAGCACCATGGTATCAACCAAATAAATGGCTAAATCTCATGGTACCAAAATGGAGAAACAAAAACTGTGGGATTTGATGAGACTTAAAACACCCAAGCATTGAGGTTCGAACTAATGGAAGCTGTTTCTGGAATTGGATCAGTTGATAGACCAATCCAAGAAGAGGAAATCATCACTGAGAAGTTGGACTGTATCGAGGTCAAATCATTGTCTGGGGCTGAAAGGAGAAAACTTCACAAACAACAAAACGAAAAGGAAGACAAAAGGTCCCAAACTTAAGACCTCTACAAAGGTGGTCTCAGAGTGAAGGGGAAAAACAGATCCCTTCTACTTCCAAGACAGGAACAAGAGACAAGTCAAGACAAGGAACAGGAGAGGAGTCTAATATTCCCTTTTATCACAATAATTGGATCCAGAAATAGCCGAGGTAAGAAATAAGCCCCTGTGATGGAAGTCAGTGAGGAATCCTTGAGGGCAATGGGAAGAAAGGGTTCTTGCAGGCTATCGTCAGAGTAATCTCACACACTGGAAATGACCATGGTGTGGAGTTAGTGGCTGCAAGGGTTGCAGATAAATCTGCAACACAGTAAGGGGGCAACTGCCACCCCGAGTCGTCTTCTGGGAAGACAAGAGGTGGACGTTGTTCTGATCCAGGAACCCTATGTATATAAATGAGGCGTTTCAGGTCTTGGGGAAACTGGACGATGATGCTGGAGGCAAAATGCCAGAGGTAACATACTAGAAATTTAAAGAACACCAGAATATGCATTTAAGTTGAGTGCGGAATTTCATTCCTGCCCACGGCGGACTTTCGTTTCAGGGACGTAGTGAATGAAGTTGCAAAATTAATGTACCATGTAGACAGGTGTTCATAGCTGAATGAACAACTGTTGGTTGGTTGTGATGCCAATGCCCACAACCTGTTGAGGGGAAGCAGCGACACCAACAGCAGAGGAAAATTTAATTGAGAGTAAGCTGGAGATCCTAAATAGGGCATCAAATCGACCTTCAGGAACATAAGAAAGGAAGAAATAATGGGCATAACCTTTGGGTTCACCTTAACGGGTAGTTACGTCAAACAATGGCATGCGGTGTTGGAGCCATCCTTATCAGAACACACATATAACAAGTTTGAGGCTGAAATGAATGCTAAACAGACCATGGCCTATAGGAATCCTAGGAACACAACATAAGAGTCTTATAGGAAAGACCTAAACTCATCCATATCTGAATTTGTAATTTTAGTACGGACTCCAGTAGTACTCGAGGAAATGGCAGATGAAGTGACATCTGCCATTATGACCTGGTACTTAGAAAATAACAACAACCTGGAATTGCAAAGGAAGCCAGTAAGAAAACTGTTAAACAATGCAAGAAGTAAAGGAAAATGGGCAAAACAGCTGAAGGCATTTGCCAAACACAGCCTTGTCATTAATCAAGCAAAACTATCTGAAGCCAGAGAGAAATCTACATCTACATCGATACCCTGAAAGCCACCGTAAGGTGCGTAGCAGAGAGCACCCTGTACCACTACTTGTCATTTCCCCTCATGTTCCACTCGCAAATAGAGTGAGGAAAAAACTACTGTCTAATCACCTTCGTATGACCCCTAATTTCTCATGTCTTATCTTCGTAGTCCTTACGCACGATATGTTTGTGGCACACCCGATGTATGTTGGCGGCAGTAGAATCGTTCAGCAGTCAGTTTCAAATGCCAGTTTTCTAAATTTTATCAAAAGTGATTCCTGAAAAGAATGCCGCCTTCCCTCCAGGGTTTCCCCTTTGAGTTCCTGAAGCATCTCTGTAACACTTATGTGTTGTTTGAATCTACCAGTAACAAATCTAGCAGCCCTCCTCTGAATTGCTTTGATACCTTCCTTCAATCTGACCTGGTACAGATCCCAAACAGTCGAGCAGTACTCAAGAATAAATAGTACCAGATCCTACATGCAGTTTCGTTTACAGGTGAACCACTCTTTTCTAAAATTCTCACAATAAACCAAAGTCAACCATTTGCCTTACTTACCACAGTTTTCACATGCCGATTCCACCTCATATCACTTTGCAGTGTTATGCCCAGATATTTAAACGACTTGATTGTGTCAAGCTGGACAATAGTGATACTGTATCCGAACATTACAAGTTTGTTCTTCCTACTGATGCACATTAACTTACATTTTTCCACATTTTGGGCTAGCTGTCATTCATCACACCAACTGAAAATTTGGTCTAAGTCGTCTTGTATCTTCCTAGTCACTCAACTTCGACACTTTACCATACACCACAGCATCATCAGCAAACAACCATAGACTGCTGCCCAACCTCCCCACCAAATCATTTATGTATATAGAGAACAGCAGCAGTCCTGTCACATTTCCCTGGGGCACTCCTGACGGTACCATTGCCTCTGATAAACACGTGCCACCGAGGACAACATACTGGGTTCTATTATTTAAGATGTCTTCAAAACACATATCTGTGAACTTATTCCATATGGTCATACCTTTGTTAACAGTCTGCAATGGGGCACTGTATCAAATGCTTTCCAGAAATCTACAAATATGGAATCTGCCTGGTGCCCTGCATCCATAGTTCTCAGTATATCATGTGAGAAAATGGCAAGCTTAGTTTCGCATGAGCAATGCTTTCTAAAACCATGCTGATTCATGGACACAACTTCTTAGCTTAAAGATAGTTTATTATATTCAAACTGAGAATGTGTTCAAGGATTCTGCAGCAAACAGAAGTTAGGAATATTGGGCTGCAATTTTGCAGGTCCATTCTTTTACCTTTCTTATATACTGGAGTCACCTGTAATTTTTTTTCAGTCGCTTGGGACTTTGTGGTGGGCGAGAGATTTATGATTAATGCAAGCTAGGTAAGGGGCCAATGCCGTAGAGTAAGTACTCTTTCTAAAATCAAGCTGGGATTTGTTTTCAAATCTTTCAGTTGCTTCTCTATGCCAGGTATGCGAATTTCTATGTTGTCCGTACAGGAGTCTGTCCGATGGCCAAATGATGGAATGTTTGTATGTTTCTCCTGCATAAACAATTTCTTGAACATGAAATTTGAGACTTCGGTTTTTGTTTTGCTATCTTCAACTGCCACATCAAACTGGTCAACAAGGGACTGAATGGAAGCATTAGAGCCACTTAGCAATTTTACATATGACCGTAATTTTCACAGGTTCTCTGTCACATCTTTTGCTAAGGTGTGATGGTGGTAGCTGTTGTATGCTTCACACATCGATCTTTTCACAGACACACGAATCTCTACTAACCTTCACTTGCCATTGTTTGTGTGTCCCTTTTTGACCTAGAGTGCAACAGCCTCTGTTTCCTCAGCACCTTGCGAATTTCGTTATTAAACCTTGGTGGGTCTTGATCATCCTTAATCCATTTACTAGGCACATAACTCTCTAGACCATGAATTACAATCTGCTTAAACGTTGCCCGTAATTCCTGTGCGTCCATCTTACTGGTACCAAGTGATGCCAATTCACTGTATAAGTGAACTCCTTATCTGATCTGTCTAGCAGGAACAATCTCCTAGCCTTCTTGACTGATTTATTAACTCTCATAATCATGGTTGCTATAATGACATCATGATCGCTAATCCCCACTTCTATACTGACATGTCAATAAGGTCTGGCCTATTTGTAGCTACAAGGTCTAAGATATTTTCATTGTGAGTGGGCTGCTAAGCTAGCTGCTCAATACTATTTTCAGAAAACGTGTTCAAAAGTAGTTCGCATGACTGTCTGTCTGTATCCCCCCCCCCCCCCCCCCAATGAATCTGTAGACATCCCAGTCTATATGCAACAGGTTAAAGTCACCTCCAACTATTATTGCATGATCTGAGTATTTAAGTGCTATTGACCATAGACTTCCTTTGAATGACTCTAGAACTGTCACAGCGCAATCGGGTGGCCACATCCAACAATTAACATAGTTTCACCTACACCTGTTATACGTGACCAGACGACTTCACTATCACACTCAATTTCAACATCAATAGAGACAATATTTTTGTCAACTGCAATGAACACTTCCCCTCCTATGGCCTGTAATCTGTCTTTCCGATATACATTCCATGACTCACTAAACATCTCAGAGATTTCCACTTTGGGTTTCAACCAGCTTCTGGTCCCAAGAATAATTTGAGTGCAATAACTTTCCGGGAGGGCAGAAAATTCGGGAACTTTACTACGAATACTTAGACAGTTTACTGATTAAATTGTGACAGTCAAAGTGTCTTGATTCTGAATGCTGTTTGCCTTTCTTTACTGTGAATCGACTGGCGAATGTCCATTAGAGAACCTCAAACTAAAAAACCCTCATGTGCACTCCACAAGTACTCTGCTACGCACCCCTGACCTATCAAGGGAAGTCGCCACCGGAAAGGCAGCCTCCACATCTCAGATGAGGGTTCCTGACAGACATACCAGGTGCACATTGGCTTTCTTTCCAGCCCAGAATGCTATCTGCCTAGGGGCTCCATAATGCGCCAAACATTGGAGCTGCCAATAACAAGTAAACCCTTGCCCCCCACGTCGCTGCTCGGACCCTGGTGAAGCAGCAGCCACCTGTCCACTCGTAGGGTGAATGGACGAGGCCAGGCAGCCAGTTTCCACATTGGCTGTCCGCCTTGAGCAACGCGAACATGTTACCATCCAACAGTCAGCCTGCTGTGAGGGCAGATCCATCATGTCATATGCGCTAAAAGGTGCCTCGGAAGCAGAGCCCATGGGCAAAACAACTGACTCCTGAGGTGTCCCATGCAACGCGCCAGATTCTCTGGCACTGCTGTACCCTGAGGCTGCAACCTGAAGGTGACTGACCATAGCCAACAGCACATATAGCTGTTTGTGAACTCTGGTCAGCCCTTCCTGTTTCCGCACACAGCATGCACACAGCATGCACACATCATACCCATCCTAGCAAGACTAACTGAAGAAGTAAATATAAAAGCACACAATTCTAGATATGCGACTTGTTACCTTCCTGATGTGTCACCAATGGACACTAATGCGTTAAAAGAGCTACGTAGGTGGCTGTTCAGTGACTCAACTACTATTAGCCTGTCCTGCTTTTTCCTAAAGACATTAGTAAAATTGGTTAATGGGTATGCTAAGGAAGGGAGGTTAACTAAAGTTACTCTACATGTGAACTAACAAGTATATCAACTATGCAAATCATGTGAAGTAGCACTTCACCAGTTTGTTGAGAAGTTGGAAAAAGCACTATGCTTTCAGGAAATTGCTACCTGCATCCTCCTGGACATTAAAGGGGGTTTTAGCAATACAACCATGGCATTAAGACCACCATATATAAGTAGTTTAAGACTATAATGAGTAAATGAAAGGTAGAAGCCACAAAGTTGAATGAGAAAATGGTGAACACCACCACCGAGGGGTGTCTGCGAGGAGGGGTTCTGTCATCTACACGAGTAAGTATATATAAACCATGTACTGGAATCTTAAGCTCATGGACAAAACTCTACTAGTAGAGGAGGCAATAAAGTAACTTTGGGTAATACTGAATGCAAAACTATATTTGACCCCACAGATAAACAATGTGTGTTCCAAGATGGAAGGTGCTCTTATGTGCATTAGAAGGGCCTGTGGTAAAAACTGGGGTCACGACCCAGAAGTACGTACTAGATATACACCAATATAATAAGGTCTATGATCAAGTTATAGGGCTACAGTATGGTGGAAGAAAGTACAACAGCAGATGGCTTCAAACGAGATTTGCAAGGTACAGAAATTGGCCTGCTTAGCAATAACACGTGGAATCAACAGCATACTCACTGCTGGGATGGAGACCATTCTGGACATGCCACCTTCATACCTTTGTGTTACAATGGACGTAGCAGCAACAATAACATACAAGAAGTAAATGGAAATCCTTAAGAAATCCAGACTCCCATACCAACATAGTGAATATGGTAAATACAGGAAATGCTGGCTAACTATACAACTCTCAGGTACTTTAATAACCCTTTCAAGGTGACTTTGGGAACAACAGCTGACAATAATGTTAATGATAATGAAAACTACCTCAGCTGTACTACTACACATTTATTGTGTTACAAGCAGTTTTGTTTGTAAAACATCTTCAGATTGCCTGCAGTTAAACAAAACAGGAAATGAGGCTAAAGCAATGAATAAAATTGCCAACTGACTCTGATAACAGCTTTACACTAAATTCTCACCGGGTTGTGCTAATGTTATGACACAGACAACAACAATACCAACTGTGTCATGACTTCTGCACAACTTGGTGAGGATCTAGTGTAAGGCTGTTATCAATGTGAGTTGCCTATTTTATACGTTAAAATGCTGTAGCTTTAGCCTAATTTCCTGTTCTGTTTAACTGCTGGCAACCAGACAATGTTCTACAAACGAAACCAGTCATAGAACAATAAATGTGTAACAGTAGAGCTTAGGGGGTTTACATTAATCTTTAGCATCTGAAAGTAACAGTCAGAAGTAGGAAGCAATGGAAGAACAAACCTATCAGGAGATGCAGTGTGGTTTACTGAGAGATTGTAAACACATGAAGGTGCTGGGGCCGGGATATACAGGGTACAGCCCCAACTAAAGAAAGCAATCTCTCTCTAGGAAATCTAGCTACAGTATTCCAGGCAGAGATATGTGCTATGGAGAATCTGCATAGGTGCCACAAGGATTACGGCCTATACATTCATCCAGACAGTCAAACAGCTCTGAAATTTTTACCAGCTCCTGCAAAGAGATAAAACATTGTTACAGAATGCCATGAAGTCCTTGTGACAATAAGGGAAAGTGACAGGGTAAACCTGCTGTGGGTCCCTGGTCACACAAGGGTCAGTGGCACTGAACAAGCTGATAGGCTGGCTACGGCAGGTGCAATGACTCCACTAGTTGGACCACGACATCTTTTAACCATCTCTGAGGTGATACGAACAAAACAACAAGCTAGATTAGAAGGCAGCTTGCTGAATACAAGATGTGTTCAAAAAGTAACAGGAATGCTAATTTTCTGGGAATAATTTTATTTATTCATCTATGTTAATGTTATCTCCTTCAAAGAAGTCCCCATTAGATATTACACATTTATGAGATCACTTCTTCCAATCTCTGCAACACTTCTAGAATTCGATCTTTGGGAAAGCACTTAGTTCTCTCAGCGATGCACTTTTAATCTCATCTATGCCTGTAAAACAACAACTCTTTAACGTTATCTTTATTTCTGGAAACAGAGAAAAGGTACACAGGGCCGTATCAGGTGAATATGGAGGCTAGGGTATCATCACAGTGTTGTTTTTTACCAAAAATACATGAAAAAGCAATGTAGTATGAGCAGGTGCATTTGGCAAAAATTTTGCTGTCACACAATTCATACCCAAAACACCCAAAAAGCTTTCACTGCATGAGTCAACTGATACGCCAAACAATCAGCAACTCCTCTGATTGTGATCTTGTGATCCTTCACAATAATTTCTTTCACTTTTTCCACAGTTTCATCGGTTGTTGGTGTGGTGGGATGTCCAGAATGCTTGTTAGCTTCAACATCTTCACAGCCGTCTTGGAAATACTTATACCCCTCGTAACCCCTTGTTTTACTCATAGCAGTCTCATCAAAAGCAATATTCAACATTTCTAAAACCTTGTTACATTTTATTCTGTTTTTATAGCAAAATTCTCTGAGGCCTTTTTAAACCAAACCTATAATAGTCACTCTTAAGGAAACACATGTAACCTCCTTGACAACTATACTTCTGACACTGCTACCAGTGTACAGATATGTTTCACACATGTTCACCAACACAACAATGAAAAATCACACGAAATGGGCTAATACAATATGCAAAATTACAAAATACCTATTTTTTTGAACACATCTTCTATTGGACTAATATCCAAAAACAGCACATGGCAAGCTAATGATACAAAACCCATATTTCAAGAGAAGTTCTGTAACCCTCGGCTCCAAGAGACAGATTTAACTCATGGTAGGACTGGTGACAAGTCATGGGAAATTTAAGAAAAACCAAAGCATGATGAGTACAGAGAGATAAGTGCAGAATAAATGGTGAGAGAGATGAAACAGTGACACATTTAATCTTCCAATGTGAAGTGCTGGAGGCCAAAAGACATAGAATACTTCAGTCTTAACTCTTGAAGAAACTATGTCTAACTTATTTTTCTACCATATGATGAGAACAAATACATATATACAACACCTGTGGACTAATGTGCACAATCACATGCTTGTACAATCTCATATCACCAGATCTAGCTCACTGATCCATTTGATTGCTTCTCTGATACGTGGTGAATGTCCATTATTGCTCCTTTACAAGTTCAAAGAAGGTAGTCAGCAACGATATGGATGGTTAATTGTAAGAAGGCACCACAGTCACAATTTGCAGAACCTGTCCATCACCACTTGTGCAGAAAATAACCACATCTGCCCTGTCCAGTCTGAATTCAGTTCACGATCCTTTATGACATTTGAAGTGATCATATCCTTGTATCCACATGGAAGGGTTCTCCACTAGATATGTGTTAACTACAAATGTCTGCTACCACTGAATTTTCCATGTGTAGTTGACACTGTAAGAGGATCCCTTGTTGGTTGCTGCACTCCACAACAGTTTCCTTGATTTCAGTGTTAGTGCTGTTCTTGTGCAATAGCTTGATGAATGGGTAGCTGAGGATTCTTTTGAATGCTATCCAGTCTTCACAAAACCTTCTAGTCTTCCTAGAGCTGGAGGTGGATGTGGAATATTGCTGAGAACAGGAAGCCATGGGGTGTCTGTACCCTGTAGAAGTGGACCATCTTTGTGCATTTGTCAACTTAATTGTGTCTAATAAAAAACTGAGTAACAGCCTCCTACTACTCTATATAGGTACCAGCTGGCTTTACTAGAATTGCAGTGAGAGAAACTGCACAATAAAATCAGTTTCTGAGTGAGCAACAGTGGGCTAAGATAATGGTTGTTTTGTCTCCCTGTGTAAATCAATCAACGAACCAACCAATCAATCACATAAGGGTCAGAGATAGAAGGCAGCTTTGCACTCATTCGGAAGCTAAGCGAAGGTATGTTCATTCAGGGATTTATGATCATAGAATAAAGACAATAGAGTGTGCACACAGAGAACAGTTAACATTAGCAGAAACAATGGAGGTCGCTTGCCGAATGAGAGTACAATAACCTTGGCCAGAGAGAAGATGAATACTCAAAGCAGTAGTGCATCACTGTGAAACAAAAAGAGTGACAAATTGTTTCACATGTAGTAAGCCAGGCTCTATGGTGTAAGATTGTCAGACCGAGATGAGTAGGACCAGTTGTAACAGGAAACGGAGGTATGGTCACAAAAGTGGCAGTGAGGATGACCAGTATTGATCTCCAGTCTCAAACAGTTCTGCGGTAATTACAAGGAAACATAAAGATTTCGTGCAGTGAGATACTTGCAGGGCAACTTATCAAGGCACAAAGGTCTATGTGCACAATCAAAACCTCTGACGTGCTCTAAATGTAAACAAATTGCAACTTTGCAAGAAACTGCATGGAGTGTGATTGCCATGCACAGAAAGAGAGAAAAATTCAGGAAAACAAGAAACGGCACACAAAAGCTTCATCTGGAAAAATATTGATAATCAATAGAAAAAACAGAAATCTGCTTGTAGAGCTGGAATGCCAGGAAGGAGCATGAGATTTCTGGTGGACAGTGGGGTACAAATAAGCCTAGTGCGGAGAAGTAGCTTGCACGACAGCCGAAGGGGTATCCCAACTGACACTATCAGGAACTGGGGAACTGCTAATATGGGTGCAATAGCACTCAGACTATCAACACAAAGCATTGCTTCCATGATAGGGGAACATGTGCATCTTCTGGTTGACAGGCTGGTAAGCACAAATTTCTTTGATGAAGGTGGGATCATAATTAATTACACCACCAAAAACCTGTGGATCCACAGGGAACAGATCAAAATGAAGACAGAGCAAGAGTGTGAACTCTGTGCAGAGCGTAACAGGAAAGTCATACCTCTTTCGGAAGAGGCTCGGGCATGAAGCAAAATGCGCAAAGAAATACAAAGACTAGGAGGGACAGAAAGCAAACTGTCAAGCTACCGCAGAAGCAAGCAACAAGGATTGCCAAAGAGAAATGAAAAGTGATATCGAAAGACAAGAGCAAGTCACAAAAAGGCTAACAGTAGGGCCTCAAGAAAATATGTGCAGGCTGAGAAGAGAGGCAAGCAGAATGTGAGAGGCTATCATTCCTGAACATATGAACAATGGTGTCTATCTGCCTGAAGTGTTGGTAAAAGTGGATTCAGGGCAATGCATAACGAGTAAAGTGAATACTAAAAATGAGAGAGTATCAGCAGAATTCTCACTGCTTATAGCGGAAGCAGTACCCGAAGCATCAGCATTACGAACAAGCTACAGCTAAAAGCATGAATAATAATGCTGAAAGAGATAATCCAAGTTAGTAATTTAAATGCAAAACAAAAAGCAGCCACTACCAAGATACACACCACATATAGCAACATTTTTCATTTGCTAAGAGACAAGTTATCTTCCACAGATATCAGGAGGTACAAAATCAAACTGCTACCGGAAGCACAAAGGTAAAGTGATTTGGTCGCAGCTCTATCAGATATGACAAGCACAAAAGAAAAGTGTGTGCAAATTGTTGCATATTGAGAAAGTACAGTCTGCCAGCTACCAGTCTCAAATGAACGTAGCACTAGGAAGGTCGCTTTGTATGTTAAGAGAGAGGATGCAACATTGTGTAAATAGAGCAGAAACAGATTGGGGCAGTTAGGTTCTGAATATGGTTTCCTATTACAATATGACTATGCACACCACAACTGAATATACTCCACATGAACTGATTTTTGGAAGAGAGTTTAACATTCTGGGATACTACAAAAGGGTGAGACCAGTGGGATGTATAACTTTGATGATTATGTTGCAGAACTAAAAGAGCATATACAAGAGAGACACTGATGTGTAAGAGAACAAAATGCGCAATGCGAGATCAAGAAAAATGAGTATTACAATGAAACACAGAATCCAAAGCAATTCCATTTTGGTGATAATGTTATGTAGTTTGATAAGGGTGCACAACAAGGTACATCGCATAAATCAGATACTCGTACTCAATGGTGAGGTCCGTACACAGTGCTATGAACAAAGGGACCTAACGTAGTAATCTGTCAAAAATGAAATAGACTCTTTACCATCCATCCAACAAACTGAACAAGTTTTTCTAATATTAGTTGGAGTGGAGCAAATTGGACAACAAAATGAATGGAAATAAAAGTTCAGTTGGCACCCAGACTGTACTATGACAACATGAGCAAAGTACAAATTTATAGTGTAACTTGGAGAATAGTAAGTTATTTCACTCTGCTAGAGCCGAAAGAGTAATCTGAGCAAACTGTAGTTCTTGCAAGGCAAGCAGATGAATTCTGTAAAGAAAGATTGACAGTACTGAACAATGGCATGTGGGAAAGACTGAAAGAACACAAGGTTTAATTAAACAATTAGCACAACATGAATCACATCTCAAGAAATGAAGAATCTTGAACTTTGTGGGCAAAGTCATGTAAAATCTTGTTTGGTACGTTAGATGAAGACGATGCCACTTACTTTAAGGAGAAGGCAGATGTGCTATAAGGGGAACAAAAACAGCTGCTCAGACTTTTGAAGGAGCAAATAATGACAGTCATAGAAACTTTAACTGGTTTTAATTGAACAGTAATCTCCACAGTAAAAAATGAAGTAACTATACAGCAGGGAATGAAACAGTTAAGACAACATGTAACAAAGTACAAAAACAGAGCTGACAGAGGGTTGCAGAGAGCAATTTTGATGACTGTTAACGAATAACTTTACAGCTTACAGGTATTTTCAACGAATTAGGGTGGTAATATGGTATGTTAATATCAGCAATGGTAAACACTCATAAGGATATTCTGTAACTGCATCTGGTCAATCCAGTTCACATTGTAAAGCACTTAGAACTTATTAAGGGGTATCAATGACAAGAGGTTACCTGTCACCCTTATGTCAGATAGCAGGTATCTACTGATCAGAGCTGCTGACCTGGATGTTTACATTGCGGGAACATCTTAAGCTATTTGTTAAACATCCTATTCGCAGAAGACAATGGGTTTGAATTGTGCAGAATATGACAGATGCCATTGGAACTGGATGGAACAAAGCATTTGTTTCTGTGCGAGATGCTATACAAAATATCCGACAATTTCACTGTACTAGTCAAACCAGTATGGCATTCTGATGCTGGCTGTCCCGAGGTACATGTCTCACAAACAATCATGTTGGATGAACATCCGCAACTCAGCATTATACCAGAGGTTGAAAATGCCGCTTCAGTTGTAAAGTTCTTTCATTATCACACAACCGGTTTCGGGCTCGTATAAGCCCATCTTCAGATGTCATAACTTGGTGCTGGGGCCCCCAAGCACCGTGATGGACGTGTACTAGGCGCAGTGTGCTACCTATCAGCGTAGAACAGGGAGTAGCAGATGGGAAAGAGGAGGCAAACTGGTTCATATGTAGCACACCATGCCTAGTAAATGTCCATAGTGGCACTCGGGGGAGGGGGGGGGGGGGAGGGGGGGGGGGCGCACCAACAAGTTACAACACCTGAAGATGGGCTTATAAGAGCCCAAAACCAGTTGTGTGATAATAAAAGATCTTTACAACTGAAGCAGTATTTTCACCTTCTGGTACATGTCTTAGTTACTGTGGAAAGAAAGTTGCATCATCTTTGACAGATGCAGTTGTGCATTGTAGTGGTGCATGTCAGGACATGTTTCAGTGCTTCTGCGAATTGTCAAATGAATAATGTAAAGAAGCAACAGATTTGCACCAAATTCTGTTTCAAGTGCAAGACATCTGCAGCTGAAACCCAATGCATGCTGACAGAGGCATTGGGTGAGACTGCACTGAGTCAAGCAAGAACATCTGTTTGGTTCAAGCACTTCAAGGAACACAGAATTTATGGAAGATGACAAACATTCTGGTTGACCGTCAACATGCACACTACTGGAAATAATCATGAAAGTGCATGACGTGATTCACGAAGACCGAAAGCAGACAATTCACAATGTTTATAACGGACTTGGGCTGTCGTACAGTAAATGTGAATGAATTCTAGCTGATGAGCTAATGCAAGCTGAATTGCAGTGAAGTTTGTCTCTCGTCTTCTCAGAATCAACCAATGAAACGTCAGGATTCAGACACGCACTGAGCTGCAAAAAAAAAAAAAGAGAGTATACAAAATTCTTATCCAGAGTCATAACAGGTGATGGATTTTTTGTCTACAGTTATGAACCTGAAACAAAGCAGCAATGAACACAATGGAAAACGCCATCCCCTCCAAGGCTGAAAAAAGCTCGACAAGTTCACAGCAACATGAAGTCAACGTTGATCATCCTATAAGTATCGACATTCGAGAACTGTGCATAAGGAGTTTGTGCCACTGATCAGACTGTCAACAGGCCATTTAACTGTGAGGTTTTGAGGTGGCTGAGGGCCAATGTTCTGCACAAACAGCCAGACTTGTGGAAAAAGAAAGTCTGGATGGTGCACCATTACAATGCACCCATGCACACCTCGCCTGTTGTGAAGGAATCCCTGGTCATGGTTTGCCACCCTCCCTGCTCGCCAGACTTACCCCTGTGTGACTTCTATCTGCCCCTGAATATGAAAATTACATTGAAAAGGTGATGTTTTGACTTGAATTAAGACATCCAGGTGCAATCGCAATGGCTCCTGAACACATTTCACTCTGCGGATTTCCAAGAGTGCTTCCAAAAAAAGGGGACAATAACAGGATCATTGCATACATACCCCAAGATGACTATTCTGAAGGTGATGGAGGACATTAGGATGTAAGTATAGTTTTCTGATTTTCACAATGAAATTCTCAGATTTTTTGGTATCACCTCATACACTGCACCAGAAAAGGAGCTACTGCTAACTGATGATGCAAAATGGCAGTATGCGAAGCTGAGTAGTGAGCAGCCACATTGCAAAACAGTAGGTTAAAATCTCAAAATCAGTAAGCAAGTTGTTATACTTTTATTTACGTATGTCCACAAGTTGTGTAAGGATAAAATGTCACAACTTGTCCCAAAAATCCTGAAGTAATTAATAGTATTAAATGAAAGTCTGTGGAAGCCACCAAGTAATACAATGGCTGTTTGTTGCCCCAATGGAACTAGATATTACCGTCATCTATCATGATGGTAAGCCCACCGATACTGTAATACGAGGCATAGGAAAGTTGAAATTTCTGGGCAAACGAGATGGATGCACTGCTCAAATGATTATTCGCTCTAAGTATGTAATATGAACCAATGCCACCAGTACTGACATTGTACCTAATGCATGGAAATCAACTGCTGCACTGTAAATAACAAAAATTAAAAATTACAGGAATTTACACCCCAAAATCATTAAACTCTGGCAAAGTTAAAAAATTTTAAGTTGAGTGGTTTTTTGGTTTCTATCTACTTCACAAAACTAAATTGCTTCTGAGAATAATAATAGGTGCTCTAAACGAAAATCTAAGGCTGACACTTGAAATTTACACTTCTGTAATAAATTTTGAATTCCATAGCAAGAATGACAGAGGAGATAGCGGTACTGTCTGATTAGAACTAAATACACAGTTTTTGAGAAAAATCTTAATAGGGATCAGACACAGGACCAACCAAATTAATTAAAAAATGGGACTGACTGTGTTCGTAACAGAAATGTCTCACAGTCACAACCTATAAGGAGCGATTACAAAGTTTCCGTTTGAGGGTGTTACTGCATATGAAATGTAGTGTGCCTCCAATGTGGTAGATAAGCCACGACATGTAGGCAAGGATCAGTGCGGCATTCGTATTTTTCTGACGTGCATACAGTAAATGCAGAAACTTCAACTATGGTGACATTACTACCAAATGCGTCCAAACAGGAGCAATGTGCTGTTATTCTTATCTTGGCTGGCCAAAGGACAAACACCAAACAGACCAATCGGAAAATGAAGAGCTGTATGGGACAGCATGTCAGTTGAAAACCACTGTTGTGAATAGTGTGCCAAAGGGTGCTGCTGCTTCATGATAACTTATGGCCCAATATCGCAAATGTCGTAACACATTAGTTGTGCCAACTCAAATGGTAGCACCTGCCCTATGTCTGCCCCTGGTAGCTGAGTTGTCAGCGTGACAGAATGTCATACCTAATGGCCCGGGATTGGTTCCTGGCTGGGTCGGAGATTTTCTCCGCTCAGGTACTGGGTGTTGTGTTGTCTTTATCATCATCATTTCATCCCCATCGACACCAAATTTATTTTAACTAATCCAGTATTTTATTGACAGCCATACTTACCAGGTTGCCTTTGTATATTTATTTGATCTTTTTACCATAGATCACTCTGAATGAACACCCCAAGATGTTTAACAGTTTGACTGATTCCAGTGTTGCTCTGGTAATATCTTCACAATTGAATAATACACTATGCGATCAAAAGTATCCAGACACCCCCAAAAACATAAGTTTCTAATTTCAGGTTCATTGTTCTGCCACCTACTGCCAGGTACTCCATATCAGTGACCTCAGTAGTCATTAGACCGGGAGAGAGGAGACTGGCGCGCTCCGCGGAACCCACGGACTTCGAACGTGGTCAGGTGATTGGATGTCACTTTTGTCATAGGTCTATACGTGAGATTTCCACACTCCTAAACATCTGTAGGACCACTGTTTCCAATGTGATAGTGAAGTGGAAATGTGAAGGGACATGTACAGCATAAAAACGTACAGGCTGACCTCATCTGTTGACTGACAAGAGACCGCCGATAGTTGAAGAAGGACGTAATGTTTAATAGGCATACATCTGTCCACACCATCACACAGGAATTCCAAACTGCATCAGGAGTCACTGCAAGCACTATGACAGGCAGGAGGTGAGACAACTTGGATTTCATACTCGAGCAGCTGTTTATAAGCCACACATCACAACGGTAAATGCCAAACGATGCCTCGCTTGGTGTAAGGAGCATAAACATTGGACGATTGAAGAGTGGAAAAACGTTGCATGGAGTGATGAATCACAGTACACAATGTAGCGATCCAATGGCAGAATGTGGGTATGGCGAATGCCCAGCGAAGGTCATCTGCCAATGTGTGTCATGCCAAGAGTAAAATTCGAAGGTGGTGGTGTAATGGTGTGGTCGTGTTTTTCATGGAGGAGGCCTGCACTCCTTGTTTTGCAAGGCAATATCACTGCACAGGCCTACATTGATGTTTTAAGCACCTTCTTGCTTCCCACAGTTGAAGAGCAATTTGGGGATGGCGAATGCATCTTTCAACATGATCGAGCACCTGTTCATAATGTACGGCCTGTGTCGGAGTGGTTACATGACAATGACAGCCCTGTGATGGACTCGCCTGCACAGAGTCCTGACCTGAATTCTATAGAACTCTTTTGCGTTGTCTTGGAATGCCGACTTCGTGCCACGCCTCACTGACCACCGACATCAATACGAATTCCAGCATTACCGATGGAGGGCATCACAAACTTTTAAGTCATTTTCAGCCAGGTGTCCGGATACTTTTGATCACATAGTGTATACAACGAGTTCTCACTGTGAACAAGTTTTCTGTCGAATAATGTACCCTGTACAAAATTCTATGAAGATATTTTTTATTTAATGGCTAGTATGAAAGGACTGCATCAAAGATTTCATTAAGTCAAGACACATGGCACCTACAGCATTCTGGATCCTGCGAATGAGATGTCTGAGATGAATTTTACACCACTAATGTTTATGGAATCAAGTGTTGATTCTCACTGAAGAGTTGCTCAATCTCTAAAAGAATCAGCACATGTTTACACAACACATGTTCCATAATTTTGTAACAAAATGATGTAAGAGATCTATAATACTTTACATCTCTTAAAAAATTGCATCAAAAACTGGAACCTTTTTTCCATCCACATAGGATATTTGACAGTACACAAACCTACAATAAACTGCTGCTTGAAAATTAGTCTCTTTCTTTTTTTGCACAACTGATTTAGTATTTAATCAATCGAGTAAATCACTGGAGTTTCCTCTCTCAAGAGATACTGATATTGCAATCATCTACCTCTGTATCTATCATTTTTGTAATAATGGGAAAGTGCAACAGTTGTGCAATCTTCTTCAATGAAGCGACTTTAGAATACAGACTTTGTCTTTTGTCAAACTCATTATCACCTTCATTACCATACCATTGCGATCAGCAAATGAGTTGAAGGATGAGTTTATTACATGACAATAAGTAAACCAAAACATCCCCACTTTTTTCCCTTGCAATTTAGCAGATAGTATTTTGCAAAACATCTACACATCTTGTGTAGCTCTTCCATGCTAATTTTGGCTTCATTTAAAATTTGTTTGTATGCAGAGCTTCAGCTGTAACTGGGCATTGCAGTAGAGGTTGAAGATATCACTATTCAGTTGTAACTTTTTTTATTTGTTTTTTATTATTTTTCAATTCTTAAAGCACGACCTATTTTGGACTCTTAAATGCCCATCATCAGGTGTGATAACTTAGTATTGTGACCTTGAGTGTCGTGATTGATGAGTACAGGATGCAGTGTACCACCAGCGAGTGCAGAGCCTGGAAGGAAACAGAACCTTACAACTGAAGCAGTATCTTTAACCTCTGCTTTTGCAGTAATTTTGTAACTTTGTTATTAGACCCTGGTGGGGACTTTCTAATATGATACATATTGCTCTAAGGCAAATAATGAAACACTTTCACATCTGAATGGCATTGTTAAATTTGGTTTCGCAGCATAAACAAAAAGAAAACTTCATATAGACAGTATTACAGCAGAGAAGAAAATTAATTATAATAAGATCAAAGAGATGGATTATCTGTATGCTTACTACAGGCATGATCATTCAATTTGTGCTTAAAAGATTTTGATGACCACAACATTTGTTGGACTGGGCTGACTACACATGGTATTTCCCTCCTGTTCTTGTGTGAATCACCACAAATTTTGGAGACAAAGCCATTTACAATTGCCTGTCGTGTGATTCACAAAAAATCTTTTGCATCAATGTATACAGCCCTTCTCAGTTACTTGTGGGATTACAGTGGAAAACATACTGCTGATACTGATTTCATTCATTTGACCACACAACTAAGTCCACTTGACGACATCAGGGTGCATCTTTTTTCTTTCTATCATCTTGTCTACCGCAACAGGAGTGTGACAGTACCATTTATGTGAATTTATCGATGCAGTGAATATAAGTTACCGCAACAGGACCGTGACAGTACCATTTATGTGAATTTATCGATGAAGTGAATATAAGGTACTTAGTAATTTTACAAAGCATCAATGAGAGAGAAGAGCGGTGGAGGAAGAGTAAATGAAGGACAACAAAAGAGGAGGGGAGGAATATTCAGATTATATAACCTGTCGATGACGAGGGCATCAGAGATCGAACACATGAAGGGACCACTGAAGGAATGAGAATGAATTTTGCAGCATTCTTTTCAAATTTAGTGATCTAGGAAACCCAAAATCTGAATGGTGAGATGAAAATTTTAATCCTAAATACAGTAGGACTAGGATGGTAAAAAGGAGGAGGAATGTGTGTGTGTGTGTGTGTGTGTGTGTGTGTGTGTGTGTGTGTGTGTGTGTGTGTGAGTGAGTGAGTGAGTGAGTGAGTGAGAGAGAGAGAGAGAGAGAGAGAGAGAGAGATGCGCACATAGCTCAAATAATTTAACTAAATCTATACAAACAATGTATACACTAAAATAAAACCAGAAACTATACTTACGAAGAGACGCCCCAGATCCTACTTTATGTCGAGCTAAAGCAGCATACTGTGCTCTTGCCTTGGCACGTTGGGCTGCCTGCAGATCAATAGCACTATTAGACCGGAGTGCTGATGGGCCAGGAGCTGAACCTCGACGTGGTGATCCATCTGCATAAACCAAGATAAATTTGTAACATTTAATACGTTACGGATGAGAGACATTGTTTTGAATGCCATGCTGACTGATACTTAACAGTGACTACGTCAAAAAGACATTCTTTCAATAGTGACATTTCCTAGAGTACATGTATCTTGAAACTTAAAGCTTTTCGAGATAAATGGAATGTTTCCTGGTTACCATCTGCAAGTATCACATTTAGTGAATCACTGCCAGTGATATACATGCAAGTTAATCATCAGAGAGAACAATCAAATACTTAAAAAATGTAGCTTCATCAGACTGTGTATACTGTTTGGTTAGGGCATTTATTTGTATGTAACACGTTGGTTTTAGCAACTTAAATGTATTTGATTTGTGCTGTGATGTCTCAAAGATTTTCAGTAATTTCTTTCCACAGCATATCTCTCCTTACACTATAGTTGATAGTTGCGTCTTTGCTGTGTGAACAAAACAAATATCTGTGCCTATAATGCTCAGCAATAAAGATTTGCAAAACATACTATATATAGAATATATGTAATTGCCAATGCCCCCCCCCCCCACACACACACACACAGACAGAGAGAGTCAGTCCTGGTGCTGTGGCCTGACTCAGGTGAGACATTCACACGAAGTGGAACAAAAAGGACAAGAGGTTTGAAAAACGGGGCAGGTAACAGCTAGGAAAGAATGGCAGCAATGGAACAAGATAGGAATGTGCCACCAGCGAATTCACCCTGAAGCAGAAAGGGGAAGTCCATATGGTACACATGATGAAATAGGAGAAGTTGGTTAAGGGGTAATGGGTGAGAGCCTAGAACAGAGAAAGATGGAAACGACAGAGAGAAATAAGTGGGAGCAGATTATGAGATAGAAGACTCTGACTAAATTCAAGTGTTGGAGAGAGACTGAGGAGGGTTTGGGAGGGAAACCCAAGAGACAGAGTTGACGTGGTTATGAGGAATGTGTTATCTGATATTGAGACCTGAACTTTTTTGTGATCAAATATTATGTTCATCTACATATACATCTACATGGATACTCTGCAAATCACATTTAAGTGCCTGGCAGAGGGTTCATCGAACCACCTTCACAATTCTCTATTATTCCAATCTCATATAGCGTGCAGAAAGAATCTTTCATACAAGTTCTGATTTCCCTTATTTTATCGTGGTGATCGTGCCTCCTTATGTAGGTCGGTGTCAACAAAATATTTTCGCATTCGGAGGAGAAAGTTGGTGATTGGAATTTCGTGAGAAGATTCCGTCGCAAAGAAAAATGCCTTTCTTTTAATGATTTCCAGGCCAAATCCTGTATCATTTCTGTGACACTCTCTCCCATATTTTGTGATAATACAAAATGTGTACTCCATCAGTCCTATCTGGTAAGGATCCCACACCGTGCAGCAGTATTCTAAAAGAGGACGGACAAGTGTAGTGTAGGCAGTTTCCTTAGTAGGTCTGTTACATTTTCTAAGTGTCCTGCCAATAAAACGCAGTCTTTAGTTAGCCTTCCCCACAACATTTTCTGTGTGTTCCTTCCAATTTAAGTTGTTTGTAATTGTAATATCTAGATATTTAGTTGAATTTACGGCTTTTAGATTAGCCTGATTTATCATGTAACCGAAGTTTAACGAGTTCCATTTAGCACTCTAGGGACACTTCCCACCCACATAATTCAGACAAGCTGGTAGTGGGCTGAGTGGAGTGACACAGATGGTGCAGGATATGAAGCAGCCATGAAGCCAAATGTGTTTTGCTCAATATCATGCTGGCCACAATTTTGCAGTGTCATCCATTCAAGTGGGCAGCTGATGGGTTGTCAGTCCGTCATAAAAGACTCTGCAGGCATGTGATGCAGTCCAGAAATAAAGCAGAGAAGACTGGTGTATCATTCTAGTGATAAAACAGGTTGTAAATGGGGAAATCCACTGGCATAGGCAACCTTGACAAAGGGCTGAATGTTATGGCATGGCACTGGGACCAAGCATCTCGAAAACAGTGAAGCTGATTAGCAGTTTGTGTGCTACTGTTATGACCATCACTGGAAACTGGTTGGAGGATGGGGAACCTATGAGAAGACAACAAAGTATTAGGGCTGGATGGGCATACCTCATCACAAAATGTGGAGGTCGGAGGCTTGGCCAGTCTGTAAGGCAGAATAGTTCGTGTTCTGTGGAAGATCTGATTGCAGACAATAATACTGGTGCTGGTACAACTGTTTTGGAACACACTGTTCAACACACACTTCTGAACATGGAACTTCACAGCAGAAAACCCCTACTCCTTCCCATGTTGCCCCAACAACATCGTCAACAATAATTACATTGGACACAAAATCATTGAGATAGGACTGAGGATCAATGGAAGCACGTCACCTGACTGCCTTAATCATGTTTCTTGTTCCACAACGACTATATTGAGAGTCCACATACATCATCATCCTGTCCAATAGCTGATCAACAGATGCACTGTGTTCAGGACCCAGGCCCATGGGGCAGTACAGTGATATGGGGGACATTCACCTGGGCTTCTATGGGACCTGTGGTAGTAATCGAAGGGACTATGAACACTGGACTACATGAACACTTGCATCTCTCCATGCTTGATGGATCCCCTGATGGTGTCGGAAGTTCCATGCAGCTTTTCACGGATGATGCTGTAGTATACAGAGAAGTTGCAGCATTAGAAAATTGCAGCGAAATGCAGGAAGATCTGTAGCCGATAGGCACTTGGTGCAGGGAGTGGCAACTGACCCTTAACATAGACAAATGTAATGTATTGCGAATACATAGAAAGAAGGGTCCTTTATTGTATGATTATATGATAGCGAAACAAACACCAGTAGCAGTTACTTCTGTAAAATATCTGGGAGTATGCGTACGGAACGATTTGAAGTGGAATGATCATATAAAATTAATTGTTGGTAAGGGGGGTGCCAGGTTGAGAATCATTGGGAGAGTCCTTAGAAAATGCAGTCCATCAACAAAGCAGGTGGCTTACAAAACACTCGTTCGACCTATACTCGACTATTGCTCATCAGTGTGGGATCCGTATCAAGTCGGATTGACAGAGGAGATAGAGAAGATCCAAAGAAGAGCGGTGCGGTTCGTCACAGGGTTATTTGGCAATCGTGATAGCATTATGGAGATGTTTAGCAAACTCCAGTGGCAGACTCTGCAAGAGAGGCGCTCTGCATCGCGGTGTAGCTTGCTGTCCAGGTTTCGAGAGGGTGCGTTTCTGGATGAGGTATCGAATATATTGCTTCCCCTTACTTATACCTCCCGAGGAGATCACGAATGTAAAATTAGATAGATTCGAGCACGCACAGAGGCTTTCCGGCAGTCGTTCTTCCCGTGAACCATACGCGACTGGAACAGGAAAGGTAGGTAATGACAGTGCCACGTAAAGTGCCCTTTGCCACACACCGTTGGGTGGCTTGCAGAGTATAAATGTAGATGTAGATGTAGATGGTGCTGGCATCAGTAGGATAATGGTCCATGTCACAATGCCAGAAACATGATACAGTGGTTTGAGGAGCACAATAGGGCTCCCATGTAGATGTCGTGGCCACTAAATTGCTTGATCCAAATCCGACGGAACACATCTGTGATGTTATCAGGAATCAGCACTACACTTCCAAATAGCCAGCCTGTAATTATGGATATTGCATGTGTTATTTGGTGCCCCACACCTCTGGAAACCTACTGATGACTTCTCACATTCATGCCATGAGGAATTGCTGCTATGTTGTGTTTTACAGGTGGACCAAGATGCTATTAAGCAAGTGGCCCTACTGCCTTGGTTCATTTGCGTAAATGGCATAACTGCTTTGAGCAGTTGCCCTGTCTCTGATGGGGTAAGTTATGCTCATGATAGGCCTGGGATAAAATATACTGGATGGGTGTATGGAACATATTCTGCACCTGAGCCTTTCACAGGTATATAACCCAAGTAGTGTGAGTGTGCATGTGCATGTTAAGGTAACAGTCCACTGAGACAAAAGGGCAGCTCGTTTTGTATTATCACATAATATGGGAGAGAGTGTGGCAGATATGATACGCGAGTTGGGATGGAAGTCATTAAAGCAAAGACGTTTTTCGTTGCGGCGAGATCTATTTGCGAAATTTCAGTCACCAACTTTCTCTTCCGAATGCAAAAATATTTTGTTGAGACCAACCTACATAGGTAGGAATGATCATCAAAATAAAATAAGAGAAATCAGAGCTCGAACAGAAAGGTTTAGGAGTTTGTTTTTCCCGCGCGCTGTTCGGGAGTGGAATGGTATAGAGATAGTATGATTGTGGTTCGATGAACCCTCTGCCAAGCACTTAAATGTGAATTGCAGAGTAATCATGTAGATGAAGTAGGAAACACATTGAAGCACTGCTACAAGGCAACTCTCTCACTCGGTTGATATCCTAAGAGGATTTCATCAATCAATTTCACCAAGTAAAGTTCCAATATTCCATACTGAATGTGGCCTCTATCATTAAAACAAAAACTGAGTGAATGTACATTCTATCCCAGCTTTGTGTGCAGATTTGCCATATTAGCTAGCAGCTGAATGATGTTACATGGCAACATGGGTACCTGAAATGTAGACATTTGTAACAATACATAGGATTATGGATTAATGGCTTTACTTACAGCAACAAAAGACTACGTCACCTCCGGTAAAGCCCTGAATATCTGACTAAGACTAATATATATGTATATGAGGTACCGCGGTACCCCAGAGGCTGCTACCTAATGGAGATTTGTTTTGCCTCAAGAGTCACCCATGACATTAACATGTAGCACATGTTGAGTAACTTATTTTAAAATATATTTTAAACATATAAAAATATTTTAAAACAGAGTTCGATGATCTCAGTAGTTAAACTCACATTCTGTGAGAAATGACATTTTACTATCATGACACATCATGGCTCCTTATGACGTCTACAGCTTATAGTTTTAGTCCCAGTCCCAGTCTGGAACACCCAGATTCACCAAATCAACACTCAGTAAAGACTGGCTGAGTTCCCTTAGGCACTTATCATTTGGCACAGCAATGAGGACTTGTAGATTATTGAATATTGTGGACACAATGAGCCTTCACCTCGTAAATGATATGATACCTGCTATAACCACGTACATGATATTTGGATACACAATGCAGCACCAGCTGCTGGTGCACTACACTTTGAATATTCCGCCAACAGAACAGCATCTGCGTGGACCAGCCACCAGAGGCCGCTGCAGTGGCCATATGACTTGTGCATATGACACGGCGTGTCACGCCATCTACTGGAGCCCTCCTCTTTATATGCATGGAGCAGCAGACACTTGCTCTCCCACTGTGTTCTTACGTATCATTTGCAAGTGATTATATCAGTACTTGGATTGTTTCTATGTTTGTATTTATGTTCTCAACTGTTGTTCACTTGTATGCGGAAGAAGAATTAACTAGGGTTCATTTTGGCTGTACTGTTGTTTGTTTCAACAATACAATACCTGTTATATTAGTTAAACGAAAACTATTCACTAATTAAAGTCACTGTCTTGAAATTAAGTATCTGTTGTACTCCCCCTCCCCAACAAAAACAAAAAAACCCCACTTGAGAGAGCTAAAACAACACAAAATAATGATGATATAAGAAAATGAATGAAGCACTAAAAACATATGCTCACAGAACAATAATTCATGAGTGTACAGATTTTCAGTTATGCACAACAGAAATAAAGCAGCAGTCACATTAGGTACATTTTGAAAGGGAGAAAGATGGAAGATATGGGTTAAGCCCATAGGTGATGAAACTGCTGGAGACTGCCCTTGAGCTATGCATGGGAAAGAGTATGTCATGAAATTGGCTATGGTGTCTTCAAAGGTACCATCACGGTTTTCACTTGCATGATTTAGGAAAGCCACTGAAAATCTTATTATCTTATTTCTAACCAACAAGACAAGAGATTTGAAGCCCACTCCTCCTAAACGGAGTACAATGCCTTGACCGCTCTGCAACCTCAGTGATGATTTTGGAACAAATGAAATTTACAGTCAGACCTTTTACCACAACAATGAGACTCCAACAAGGAAAAATACAATATTAGAATGCACAGTACTGGAAACATACAGCTATCATTGTATGTTCAGCTACAATAAACACTGTAAAACTTAAGGGTCACAAAGGTACACCAGTAAATACTAAAGAATGAAGAGAATGTAGTAAGCCACTGAGATCTCAAAAGACCTTATATAACTAATTGAGGTGAAAATTGAAAGGTGGCTCACACTTTAGAACACTAAGAACTATCCCGAAAAGTCTTGATAATCCTGTGCATATTTGTTGTCTACTTTCCTCAAGGGGTTTGCATTTCAGCTTTACTCACTCACTGTTTACAAACTTTACCAGAGATAAGTTTTTTTTATTTTTTTAAAGGACCTTATGGTGTGCAAGGATTATTATAGTGTTACACACTGGAGAGCCAAAGAAACTGGTATACCTGCCTAATACCAGGTACTGCCTCCATGAGCACGCAGAATTGCTGCAAGATTACGTGCCATGGACTCAACTAATGTCTGAAGTAGTGCTGGAGGGAACTGACACCATGAACCCTGCAGAGCTGTCAATAATTCTATTAAGAGTACGAAGGTGTGGAGAACAGCACGTTGCAACGCATCCCAGATATGCTCAATAATGTTCATGTCTGCGGAGTTTGTTGGCCAGCACAAGTGTTACAACTCAGAAGAATGATCCTGGAGCCACTCTGTAGCAGTTCTGGACGTGTTGGGTATTGCACTGTCCTGCTAGAATTGCCTACATCAAACGGAATGCACAATGGACATGAATGGATGCAGACAAGATGCTTACGTACATGTCACCTGTCAGAGTCATATCTAGACATATCAGGGCCCCATATCACTCCAACTGCACATGCCCCACATCATTACAGAGCCTCCACCAGCTTGAACAGTCCCCTTGCTGACATGCAGGGACCATGGATTCATGATTATGTCTCCAAACCTGCACATGTCCCATCAGTTCGATACAACCTGAAACGAGACTTGTCAAACCAGGCAACATGTTTCCAATCATCAACAGTCCAATGTCGGTGTTGATGGGCCCATGTGAGGCGTAAGCCTTTGTGTCATGCAGTCATCAAGGGTACACAAGTGGGCCTTCGGTTCCGATGATGTCTTATTGAATAGTTTGCATGCTGACACTTGTTGATGGCCCAGTATTGAAACCTGAAGCAATTTGCAGAAGGGTTGCACTTCTGTCACTTTGAATGATTGTCTTCAGTAATCATTGGTCCCGTTCTTGTGGGATCTTTTTCTGGTCACAGCGATGTTGCAGATTTGATGTTTTACTGGATTCCAGCTATTAATGGTACACTAGTGAAATGGTTGTACAGGAAAATCCCCACTTCATAACCACCTCTGAGATGATGTGTCCCATCACTCGTGTGCCAACTATAATATGAAAGTAACTAAATAACTCACTTAAATCTTGATAACCTGCCATTGTAGCAGCAGTAACCAATCTAGCAACTGTGCCAGACATTTGTTGTCTTATATAGTCAGTGTCGTATTCTGCCTGTTTATCTATCTCTGTATTTGAATGAGTATGCCTATACCAGTTTCTTTAGCACTTCATTGTATATCACTGGATATTGTACAGAGTGATAAAGAAGCCCACTTACTTTTGAAATTGCACTATTCATGAAATAATGTAGTTAGAGAGAGGGCAAACTGAAATGATATGCGGTTTTACTGAAACAAAACACTAGTGCAGCAACTGGCCAAAAGATGGCGCTGGACAGCAATACATCAGTAACATCGCATGACAATCATGTATAAAATGAGCTGTAGTGAGAGAGAAAGCCAGATGCACCAGCAATCACGGCATGTTGGTTTTATCAGGAATAACACTATTTGCAAAACTTTGCTATCAGAATGGAGAATCCGCTACTGCATCTTTACGATCCTACAGTTAAAGGTCGTCTGACAAGTGTCGCTGTGAAGAAAATGATCACAAAGTTCATAGCCAAACGCTATTTAGATGATCGGTCCGGTAGTGAATGATCAGACTCCAATTGCTACTTCTGCTCAGGTAGTTCAGGAAGAAATGGAGGTATCAGCAGGTTCATCTCTGCATGGTGAAGTCAGCACTCATGAAGTTGCATGTCGCACTGGCATTCCACGCACTATTGATTAGAGTGTACAAAGGTGTAGCCTCCAATGCTATCCGTACAAAATCCCCAATTGTCAAGAAATATTAGCCACCGATTTTGTCACACGGAGGGCATTTGTGGTGTGGGCACTTCAAAGAATGGGGGATGATGACAACTGTTTGTCTAATGTGTTGTGGAGTGACAAGTCCACTTTACACTTTAAGGGTGTGTCAACACCAACAACTCCAAAATTTTGTTTACCAAAAATCCTAGAACTGTCATGGAAATCCAACTGCATGTCGAGAAAGTCATGGTGTGGCTTGGATGTGCCACATTAATTGTGACTGGACCCTTTTACTGTGAGGAAATGTGAGCTGCTGTTTTCAAAGTGTCAGCATGACGGATTCAAGGTATGCCAATATGTTACAGAATTGCATCATCCTTAGCCTGGCTAATAAACACCTGCTAGAAGGTATGACTTTTATGCAGGTTGGCACTTCACCCCATATTGCTACATGTATAAAAGATTTCTTGTTCACATTGTTTGGCGAGGATCGCGTGCTGAGCTGCCACTTCAGTCATGCTTGGCCTCCCAGGACACCAGACCTCAATCCATTTGATTATTGGTTGTGGGGTTACCTGAAGTTGCAAGTCTACTGCAATCATCTAATCTCATTAGTTGTGCTAAAAGAGAACATCTGACGGCAATTTCTCACCAAACATACTGAGATATACAGCACTGTTCACGACACTGTCCCTGGACTGCAGGTATTGTTGATGAATGATAGCCGACATGTCAAGCATTTGTTAACATTGTCTTTGCTGAAAATAAATTGTTACGCTACTTATTGCTTTGTATCATATGAAGTGCCATCTGTTGGTCATTTTGTGCACCTTTTTTTGCTTTCAGTAGAACTCCATGTCATTTCAAGAATATATGTCAATTTTTACCTCACTACTCACATTAGTCCATGGAATGATGAATTATCGAATGTTAATAGATTTTTGGGTCACCCTGTATAAAGGCATTTAATAAGTGAACATGTGCTGAGTTTATTTTACAAATATGTCATGCATACAATTTAAAAAAAAATACTACTTCATTTGAATTATAATTTTATTGCATAAACCTAATCGGGTTTTCATTTGAACCGTTTTGAAAATAGGCGTGTCTCACTGAAGTTCCTTATTACTTTTGGATGTTCACTGTCAATTTTTTGATTCTCAATTACATCCAGCTGTAGTTTTTGTGTTCTGTAGCTTTCTAGCGTCTCCGGGATATTTAGTGTATGAAAAATGGTCAGCACTTTATTCATGTCTGGTATTTGGCAACATTCCACACAGATGGGTTGTGACAACTGGCTTAACTAATTCTTTAGTTGAAGGGCTGCCATGTGTTCACAAAATCTATTGTCAAAGGCTTTCCCTGTCTTTTTAATATAGAAGGTTCTACAACTACATTATATTTTATATTCTCCATGTTTCCAAAATTTATCTCGTCTGTTTACTATATGTGGAAATGCTATTCCTTGCTTTTCTTGGTGTTGATTTTATGTTTCTCCAGGATTTCTGACTTCCAGTATAAGACAGTACCAATGAATGGTGTGTTATGGGGTGAGTGTTTTTTTATGTTCTTTAGCTTTGTCACACACTTTGTTACCGGCTATGTTCTAATCATTCTGTTACGGTTTCAACTTTGTAACCATTTTTCAGCACTAAATTGCCAACTACTTTGCAATACAGATTTTGTTACAACTGCATCTTCTGACAGGCAGTGTTAGTCCCTATGGAACATACTCTTAAAACGAAAGCAAAGCCGCCGTAAAGAGCCATAAATAAAAACTTGAAGTTTAGTGATTGGTTACATTGTATTTGTTATTTTTACTGCAATTATACTCTTACACAATGATGCAGCATATCAGAGCCCAACGTCATCTGGTAAACAGTAGAGCAACATTAATTAGCATTCATCACTCTTAATGTCATCATTGTATGAAAACCTCTATTTGTGTGTGTGAAAGGAAGGAAAAATAATTACTTAAGCTGTTACACAATTTAACTCCCTCAAATGACAATCATATTTGCAGTACACACCAAGTAAGGAAGATTTCGGAAGACTACTTGATTCCGAGAATTATCATTCAGATATAACTGCTAAATTTACAGCTTGTCTGGCATACATATCTGGTAATACATATCATAATATTAATGACCAACAGAAAATGAAATGATTAAAATGCTGGAAAGTGGATCATCACTCATTTGATAAATGAAGCTGCAATAGGAGTGCAAAGTGTAATTATCCATACTTCGATTTCTTTAAACGGGAGTAGGCTATTTACCCAATGAATGAACTACACAGGACTAATTCAGTATCAACGTTATGTATGTGACAGCCAGTGTGAACAGTCTCATTAGGAAAGCATAATCATGTGGATCTCGAATACTCAATGATATTTCAAGAATGCAGCTGACTGATGTTTTCTACCACGTACCATATCACATCTGAGTACTTATCAGACACTGTCAGATGAAATGCTGCTAGTTCACACAGAGATGTCTGAAAGGAGTCCACACGAAATACGTGTACCATGTGTGGTAGAAAACAACTGGCTGCACTTATAAAACATAACTGGGAGCTGTAATGATTATATAAGCATGAGACAGCAACTAGAGATAGTCCATTAGAGATAGTCCAGAGACAGGATTTAATGGGGTTTGGGAATACCAGTGCTTATAAAATGAACAATAGTTAACAATAATCAAACCTAAAATACACAAAATAAAGAAATACACACCAAAAATAAGGTTCGATAATGAAACTGAGATAAGATGGAATAATTGTTTTAATCCAACAACAAAGAAATGAACAGAATATACAGATAAATACTTAAAATCGAAGGGTGACAATCAACAACAAAGGTCTCTAAATTGATAGGAAATAGCGCATGCCATTATCTTCAAAGGTAACAAAGATTACAGGTATGATACAAGTGCCAAGAGATTATTCATATCTCATATGCACATGAAGTGGCGCAAAAATTCTACAGCTTGGTGACATGCCATGAATGAGATACCTATTATCATTCTGTATAACACAGTATTGGCATACAACAACAAGGAGATAAAAGGGTGGCCACTGTCTCTCCTCATCCTCACAATAGATGGGTTCATCACATTCTGATGATCTTTCTAAACTATGATTGCCTTCCACCCCCAATCCCTTGAGGTAGGTAGGTAGGTAGGTAGGTTGTGTGTGTGTGTGTGTGTGTGTGTGTGTGTGTGTGTGTGTGTAGAGGGGAGGGGGGAGGGGGAATAAAGAGATTAAATGGTGCTGTCATATACAGTCCCACATAAAGTAATAATTGGATACAAAATTTTCCAATTCTTATGCAGAATTTCAAACCTGCAAGAAGATATGGATAGCAAATTTCTAACAAGACACATGCACCTGACATCCATCATCAAGCAGACGACATGATGAAGTTCAGACGTCTTCCATTCTCAACATACATAATACTTTCTCATTTGGTAACAAAAGAGTAAAAGTCAACTGGGGTACAGCCTAAACCAGGATTACCATGATTGTAGTTCCAGTTTCAAAATGCTGTAGAAAGAAAACCACTGCTCAGAATGACATCAAATTTGAACAGCATATTAAAATGCCATTAGAAAAAAAAGAATTAGTTTGTTTCTCAGTCTGTGTCTGAGACGCCCATCACTGTCTCCATGAAGGATTGCACACTCCTGGAAAAGCTCCATCACAAGAATGGTGACTGCACCAGTAGCCCTGCAGAGAATCCGGACACTTGAAAGTATGAAAAACTGAGATCTGATGGAAAAATTGAAAAATTGTTGGAAACCAACAAAGAGTTCAATATAGTTTAGAGATAGATATTTAAAACCAAAGCGCGACAACTGACAAGAAAGGTCTCTAATTGAAAAGGAAATGGCACATGCCTTTACCTTCACAGGTGGCAGTGCACGAGTTCTGCTCAGGTTCTGGAGAAATTGGTTACACAATTCAAAAAGACAGATTCTTTTGAAGTGCAATGTGGCAGAGGGAGGAAAGCAGTTGATCCAATGTCTGTCAAAGACATAATTGCAACACAGCACAACAGATCAGGCAGTATTGTGCAAAAATGCTGCACATGGGGGAACCTCCCCAAACATTGGACATGCTTTGAGCAGTGTGTAAAATTCTACAAAACACCCTGCATTGCTCTCCATACATCATCACCCATGTTAAAGAGTTGCTTCCTGCTAACCTGCCAGCAAGACAAACCTTCAACAGTGTGGATGTGTTGGTAGGATCATTTTTATGCAAGATGGTACTCCTCTGCACATTGTAGTCAGTTAAGCAGCTGCTGCAGAGGAATTTCAGAAATGCTAGAATTATCAGCCATCATTTCCCTAGAGTCTGACCATCCCAATCTTCTGATCTTAAACCGTGCAGTTTCTGTTTGTGGGATTATCTGAGAGGTGTTGTGTTCAATGCTCGAATGTAGTTGAAACGAAGGCATGCACTGAGCAACATATTCTAAATGTCTCCCGAGACACTCCAATCTGTTGTGCAATATGCTGTTTCTCAATTTCAACTTGGGGCAGAAAACAGTAGACAGCATATTGAACATGGCTTGTTTTGGTATCATAACAATTAGAAACCAACGTCATTTTACTTTTGATGCAGTTTTTGGCCACATGACAATTAAAAACTGATTTTTTCCATCCGATGTGGTACGACTTTGATATGGTGTTTTTTGTTGAGCGCCAAACTTATGCAGTCATGCACTTTGAACAGTATGGATGGTGTGACATGCAGCTCAAACCACAGCTGTCACACTGCGATTCCATCTGTCATTTGTAGAATTTTCATGAACTATGTATGTGTGTGTGTGTGTGTGTGTGTGTGTGTGTGTGTGTGTGTGTAATACACAGTTCAAACTTGATATCATTCTGACCAGGGGTTCTCTTCCTACAGCATTTTGAAACTGAAACTTTAATTATGGACACCCTGTAGATTACAGTTAAAAGTAACTCAACGAAGCTTTTTTCTGCAAATAAATACAGTGTGTTTCACAGTTCTTATTACAGGCTTTTATAGGTTGCAAAAAGAACTTAGCAGATAAAGTTCTGATAAGAAGTCAATGACTGGACTGTACCATTTGAATGTCAAATAAGATTAAAGATTGAATCACTTTCAAATCTCCCAATTAGTGGTATGCACACTGCAGAGACAGTGAGTTCTGACCTACGTGCTCTATTAGAGCCCACTGCACCGGCAATGTTTCCAGTACTCATCATCAGGTTCTTGTTTATGCAATGAAGGACGTGCTCTTCAAAGTCGAGAGTGCGACACGTCCACAGAGAACCATAATTGACCCTCTTAGCAGTGACATAATAGTTTCTCACAGCCATTGTTGTAGTCAGATGAAAATGGTATGTGATGTCATAACTACAACAGGGACTGTCTTCTCAGTCTGTGTACGTGCGCACCATGAAGAAGAAAATTTAAAAGTGATGTGATATTCAAACTTATTTTATATCCAAATATTACATTTCAGGACATGGGTTCCCAATCAAAATTATATCCACCAACCACTAGAAGCTAGTAACAGAAACTGTGAAACATAGTGAATATGAAAATTGATCTATGTAACTATTCCATTCTGTGGACACCTGGTCCCATCAAGATTACAGCTAAACTCAGCTGATAAACACACAGCCATAAATAAATATCTTCTGCATGCTATAAAAATATTAATGATAGTGTAGTTGATGGTACCTGCAACAGTTCGACCTCTTGGAAAGTCACTTCCAGCTGCCAGCCTACCTCCTCTTCCTCCTTGCTGGTCTGCTATATTGTTTGAATTTGACATTCCCATTTCAAGATTAAGAGCTTTCTTATGTGTACTATCCAGTGAGTTTAATATCTGCTCAGCATTTTCATGAAAATGGAGCCGGAAATGCCAGAAAGCCCTACATACAAACAACAAAAGCAAACAATTATATACAAAGTACACAACACATGTAAAACATAAAAAGAAGATACAGAACATAGATGTGCACGTAACTTACATGTACAGATACAACACTCATTTCACAGTCTGCATCACATTCTTTATCATGCACTAATAAATGAAGTTTACGTTACTCTTTACAAAGGGAGAAAAGAAAGGAAAACAACAAAGAAAAACAGAAAATGCAGAAAGAAAGAATTAAAGCTGCCCAAAAAATAACAACAGAAACTGGGAATAATATTCTCTAATAATGAAAAACTGAAGCTGCAATGCTATAGTGAATAAATGAGTGATATTCAATAGAAAGTACTGAAAATCCTACAGATCAAGACAAAAGATATGTAACACTATGTGCAATTCAGCTGAACATATTTGGAGTGGCTCATAATTCATGTTACACACTTCTAAAGATTGTAGAGGAAGCTTAGTAGATCAAGTTTACATAGGAATCCGCATCCGGAATCATCATACAACGAAGCAACAGAGTATTTAAGTTATATGTGCCAGGGTCTTTAAATGTATGTATGTACATGGTGATTCCATGATGATGTTACAGGAGATGGATAAACACATCAATCTGAGGCAATGGTCCCTGTACCAAAAATGAATTAGTCGAAAGTTACAAATGAAAATTATTCTGATGCCTCTGACTGTGGTATACATGTACCAGTACTGTTGTTGCTAAGATTGTAGGGTAAGCATCTTTCAGAGGTGGTAGTATATACAAAGACAAGAAAAATTGTCTAGTCAACATGGGCTCTAATATGCGTCGCTGAGGATCTATGAGCACTTGTTCATCTTTGCTGTTGTGAAACACATCTCCTTCCCCAACATTGCAAAGGTAAAACAAATATGACAATTTGTTTCTCTCTTTCTTTATTTTTCCATCTATTTTATGTTTCCTGTGACAAAAATTTTATTGGAGAAAAACAGCCTTTTAAGAATGATGCAGAATGAAACCAGACTCAATCAAATGACTTACAAAGTAGGTGAGAGCATTATCCTCATTTATGTATTACCTCTTTTAGAAAAATATTTGAACCAATCTAGTATATTTAAAATAGTATACAATGAGTTACATGATGTTAGATGCATGCCAAATACAATCTGAGATTAATCATTAATACTCATCTTACTGTTATGACATATCTTAAGCATGATAACTTCACCTAGTGTGTCATGAAATAACTAAATTACCGTTGTTGTGCACAGTTGCAGGATGAATAAATTAAGACAGTACAAATATAGTTCATCAGGAGAGTTTAACTATCATAGTAACTTCTGCAGTTGCAGTTTAGCATTGACTACCATTTTTCTGGATTGGTTTTGGCTGTGACATGCCATCCAAAGTGAGATATTGTTGAGTCAAGAGGCATACTAGTCAATGCATAGCTACGGTTTCAACTGAACTGCCTAATGGCAAAATTATAGGCAAAATTATATGTGTTACACAATGTAATATCACAGTGATTTAAGTCAAAGAGATATTTCCCATTTTAGGCCTCACGACAAAACATTAATGGAAAGGGCATAAAAATCAGATGAGAAATGTTAGTTCAGACATCCAGTGTAACTAGGAGGTTGCCCACTCTACACACAGTAGTAAGTATCTAGCAACTTTTCTGGGTGTCTTATAAACACATATCTGTTGGGTGGAACTAACTTACTAACAAGGGTGTGCTGGAAAGTAATGCCTCCAAATTTTTTATTCTGCTCTCAATACTAGATGTGGTATTACATGTCATGTATATTACTCAGTTGTTCCCGCTTCGTTGACAAAAACTGCAACCGTATGTCGCTAGAGGGCTCTGAATTGTAGTGCATAACAAAAGATTGTGTAACGTAACTGTGTACGTCAATACATGTGAAACGACGTGCTGTAATCAAGTTTCGAACTCGAAGAGTTTGTCCATACATGGAGCACCATCTCCTTCAGTATGACAATGCCAGACCACAGATGAGTGCCGAGACATCTGCAACAATTCGATACCTAGGGTTCACTATGATAAATCATCCTCCACGTACTCCCGACTTGCCTCATTCCATTTTCATGTGGTTCCAAAACATATTCGATAACTTCACTTTGATAGTGATGAAGCAGAGGTGAGATAGTGGCTCTGTCAACAAAGTCAAACATTCTCATGGTGATGTCAACAAGCTCGTCTTTCGTTGGGAGAAATGTGTTCATCACCAGGGTGGCTACGTTAAGACATAAATATATTGACGTGAAGAATAAAGGTGTAGAATGTTAATCAAATTTGTTTTATTTAAAAACCTTTAAGAGTTAACACACAAAAAAAAATCAGAGACATTACTTTTCAGCACCCCCTTGTAGTGATAATAATCAGAATACCACATCGATGTAGGCAACAATACATAGTATCTAAATGCTTAAATCAGTTATGTCCAAAATTGCGCATTAATTTCAATTGTCATGAGGACTTTTTATAAGGAAATTGAACACAAAGATTTCTTAAGGGTTTCATTAATGCTTAGATGTTGCAATACGAGAGGAAAAATTTACAGCAAACAGCTTTACAGACTGACGGACTTATTTTGGAATACATAAATTATGTGTATAAAAATACAAGTTTCATTAGAGATGTATATCAAAAACTTCTCAATAATAGCATGCTGACTATCACAGAATACAACTCCAATGAAGCATTACTTGTATAATTCACTTTCACCTAAGGGAAATATAACAATAAGCAAAGGATAAGGATAAGGACAAGTAACTATGAGATTTCACACTAAGAGATTGGGGGGGGGGGGGGGGGGGGGGGGGGATTGCACAACTAACTGACATCACCCTTTATTAACACAATGCAGACAGAAAACTTTATGTTTAAATATATGGGGATAATAATGTCAATGTGAACATTTTTGTTGACAAAGTATATGAGGATAGGCTATTCTCACAAGATCAGGTTTCAGGTAAACTTAATCTTGATAGTATTTGACATGTTGACACTGTGTTCCTGACTGGGACTCATATCCGCATCTCTGCCATTCATGGGCAGCATGTTTCCAATTGCGCTACCTGAGCACACATCACACACTGGCATAAAGCGTTAATCTGCCACCATCTTCTCAGCATTCTCTTCCAAACTATGCATAGGTTCTCTCATGATCTCATAGGATTAACACGTCCAGGAGGTATGCTCAGATAGCACAAATGACAGTTCACAAAACACAGGCACTTGAGTTTGAGCCCCATTACAGCACACTATTTCGACTTAGCACATGCAATTAGAAAATTCAGTCCCAGATACATAACTCCAGAGGTTAACAGGAAACAAAAATCAAAACAGTTAAACGAGTTGAAGCCTACTACCCATAAATATCAGTACCGTATCTTAATCACTGTATTACTTTGGTTTCATATTCATGGTTTGAGGGTTGTGATTTCTCTTCAGCTGCTCTATAAATACATGGCTGTGATGCAAAAATTTGATGAAAGTCTTTACAATCCTCACACCAACATGGGACATGGTGCATCACAAGAACATACGAGGCCTGAGAGTGAAGCATCAGTAGCATGTGGCACCTGATCGAACCCGTTAAGGAAACACTCTCAGTTTTCAGAAAACAGTGAAAAGGCTCAACAGCACCCAGTTATTCCACTGACAAACCACATTGGCAACTTTCTGTTAGGCACTGTTTTTTTTGAGAGGTAGAGCCACATGGAAAAGCACTATATGAGAAAGAAGGAGCTCTGAACAATTCAATGTTTGGTGTAGATGAATACAGAAAATCTTAATATGTAACATTTATTTAAGTCTGTTAAACTTTGAAATGGCTGGAGAGTTATAAGGTACGATCAGTGAGAGCCTCTCCGTGAAGAGGTTCTTCAATCACACGGTACAAACACTACATCTCCTCTTAAATAGAATGTACACTGCCACAGCAACCAAATGTGGAGAGTGCCTGTGTCATTAGCCATGTTTCCATAACAGACCTCTTTTAAGTGATTACAGTCTTGGCATGCATTGTAACAATGCACATTATCATGTATTCACTGCTAGTAAAGCCGCAGTTTAAAGTTGTGAAATTCCCCCCCCCCCCCCCCCCCCCCAAAAAAAACAAAAATCTCTCTGCCTCCAGGAGGTTTATAGTCTGCTGAAAAGTACAGTTTCCTGTTATGGACCTGGTAGTGTATCTGTGCAAGGAGCAACTTGTCACACAGAGACCACAGCTACTGAGCGGCATTGCATGCCGGACCTTGGTGTGTACTTGGCCTGCAGGAGGGACAGCAATAATGTATGACAGACAATCCTGAGTGCGAGGAAGTTTATAACTCAACAGGACATGGAGTTAGCAAATATTGACAAACTAAGCATTACTCTACAAATTCTTTTAGAAGAAACTGTGTGTGTGTGTGTGTGTGTGTGTGTGTGTGTGTGTGTGTGTGTGGTCGTTTGGAAATAGGGGGGAGGGGTGGGGGTATATAAGAGAAATATTAAATTGGTGAGTTAAACAATAGCTGGTAAGTCAAATGTAAGGCTATATTCAGGGTAAATTTTGCAGAATGCCATGACATTGTTATATTTCTACTGGGGATACTTTGCTCCAATGCATGATTTGACTTTGCTGGAAGGTCACTCAAGACTACAGTTAAGTGTGTAAGCAGTGTCTATGAGTCAGAGCTATTGCCACTAATGTCTGGCCCAGTCGAACTATTGACTTCAAGTAATGTAACTCCCTCCCATCACAAATATTGACATTTCATCTCATACATGTGTGAGTCTCCTGATGCCAATGCATCATCCATGCACTGTCTGGTGATGGAAAGTACAACAGTGCTACTACAAAATCTGCCTTCCCATGTTCAGTTTGTTTCAAATTAATATAAAATTACTGTTTAATGAAGTAGGAAAACAACAAATATAAAATGTGTGTACCACATCTCCAGGATGGTTGTTCCTGAAAAGGCACACAATCAGATCTTTGGGTGGTCACTTACCCAAGAGAACTACACAATCAATCAAATCAAGATAGGAGGATGAAAATGGGAAGCATTTTTATTGAGGATTGCTGCAGGTAATGTGAAAACGATGAATAAGAAAGTTGGACAACATGAAGAGAGAAATAGAGAGACATTTTGTAAGTCTTGTAGGGTTTAGTGAGGTTCAATGGGAAGGAGAATCTGAATGTTGAGAAGACAATTTATGAAGGATCGGAAAGGAAGGCAAATGGAGTTGGAGTTACATCAAAGAAACAGTTAAACATGAACATAGTTAGGGGTATTCAAATTAGTGACAGAGTGTTAACAGAGAAATTAAACAGTAACTTTGTGAATACATTGATTATTAAAGTCTTCATGCCAACAAGAAATGCAAATGAAGACGAAGTGGAAAAAGTATGTGAGCAGACTGGGGAAGTCTGTGAAGAAAATTGGAAAAGACAATTAACAACTGTAATGATGGGAGATTGGAATAGTATAGTGGAAAGATGAGGAGTAATATAGTTGGAGACAATGGACTGGAAAAGACCAATGAAAGGAGTGGAAACCTAATAGGTTTAAGTAACATCAACAGATAGCATCTGCAGAAGGCAACGAGTTACATGGCCGAAATATTGTGCCAGAGCGACACAAACATCCGGCAGTAGACCCGATTATTCCACATGTCAAGATCAACAAAGATTACACACATTAAACGCTCCAGGTGATACTGCTAAATATAAAATAAACTTTGTCATTATCACAGATTCAAAGACAAACATGGCAAAAACCTTTCCAGGTGCTGATGCTGATATGGAACATAATTTACTTGTAGCAGATATTATGACAAGATTAAAGCAAATTAAAAAAGACTACAGATAAAGAAATGAGATGTTGAGAAACAAAAATGTTAACTTTTAAGAAATAGTATACTGTACGTCAAAAATAAATAGGAACATGTAAGGAAACCTGCAGAAGCCACTGAAGAGTGAAACATCATTAGAAATACATATTGGAAGGAACAGAGAAAGATACTGGAGAGGAGAAAAGAGCAAGAATTAAGAAAGAGTGGATAACAGTGAGTATGCTGCATATAATGGATAAGTGCAAGAACTGTTAAGATGACAATTTAGAAAGGCAGCAGGCAGTACAGAAAACTGAACAATGAAGTAAGAAAGTGAACTGAGTAGGCTACAGAAGACTGGATGGGGAAACACTAGAGGAAATAGAAGAATAAGAAAGGAAAGTAAACTGGAAGGAATGTAGAAAACAGTAAAATTCTTACCAAGAAGATAAGTAAGGAAAAAAGGCAAACAAGGAATGTTAAATAAACATAGGAAGAAGACAGTATGCACAGAAGGGGATAAGGAAGTTTGGATTAATTATGTGGCGGAGTTACATGGCGTGCAGGCTGATTACACAATACTGGTTTTGGAAGATGAATGGAAACAAAATGAAGGAGACCGTGGTCCTAAGATATTGAAACTGGAATTGGAGACAGAAATTCAGAAGGTCTGAGAAAACAAAGAATTGGGCTGTGAACAATACCATCTGAGGAAATGAAGTGTTTGGTCCAACTTCAATAACCAGATAGACTGTGGTAGTAAACAGAATTTAGGAATTTGGCATCAAGACATACTTAAGATCGTTCTAGTACATTTATCTAAAAATGTGTAATGCAAAACAATGCAAGTAAGGACTATAGGACAACTAATTTTATCAGTCACGTTACAAAGCCTATAAAAAGAGTTATACTGAGGAGAACTGAAAACAAAATTGAGAAAAATATTGTGGAAGACCAGACTGGGTTCAGAAAGGATAAACGAAGAAGAGATGTTATAGGCTGTCTGAGAATGATTGGAGAACGAATAATGGAAATCAACCAGGAGGTGGGTATTTGGCTCACCGAGTGGGAAGAGGCTTTCAATAGAGTAATTGGAGAATTATGCTGAGAGTTTTAAAAGATGTCCCTGGTAAGATAGAAAGTTAATAAAGTAGATGTATAGAAAGCAGAAAGTAACAGAGACAGAAGAGACAAGCACTGCAAGGATCCTCACTAACACCAATGCTATTCAACATACATATATGGAGAAAATTGATAGTTAAGTCCACAGAGGAGGCAAAAAGCATTGTAGTTGGAGGAGAAATGATAAATGTTATAAAATACGTGTCTAATCAAGCAGTACTGGCAGAATCAGAAAAGAAGCTACAGAAGAAGTTGAAGAGTATTCCTAGAAGTGGCAAGGAATATGAAATGAGGATAAATAAAGGAAAGACAAAGTGATGACAATAAGCAAGAAGGGAGCTCCAGTTAACATATTCCTAGACAGAAAAAAGATAGAACAAGTAAAATCCTGGGAAGTTTAATGACATGCAATGGAAACCGTACAGAAGAAATGAGGAGAAGGATACCTATGGGAAAGAGAACATCTAAAACATGAAACACTATCATCATCTAACAGAATTCCAGTGTAGCTGAGGAAAAGATTTGCTAGATATTATGTCTGTATCGCAGTGATATACAGCAGTGAATCATGTACAGTTAAAAAGAAAAGATACTGAAAAAGTTTTGAAATGTTGCCACAGAGAAGAACGCTGAAAGTGAAGTGGACCGACGGACTTAAGAATGAAGAAGTAATGAAGAAAACATGGAATGGAAGAAGATTATCAGAAGTGATCAAAAAAGAGAGAAAAGTCTTGGCTGGAGCATGTACTGCTTAGGAATTGTGTGCAACAAAGACTTACAGAGGGAAAAAAATGGAAGAATTGAGAGGAAGAGGTTGGAAGAGAATGAGGCTAATGTTTGACATCAGAAGAGGATGAACACACAAACAGTTGAAGGAAGATGCTCAGAACAGGACACGATGATGAGTCTCCAGTTGATTGGTTGGTTTGTTGGGGGAAGCAGACCAGACAGCGAGGTCATCGGTCTCATCAGATTAGGGAACGACGGGGAAGGAAGTCGGCCGTGCCCTTTGAAAGGAACCATCCCGGCATTTGCCTGGAGCGATTTAGGGAAATCACGGAAAACCTAAATCAGGATGGCCGGACACGGGATTGAACCGTCGTCCTCCCGAATGCGAGTCCAGTGTCTAACCACTGCGCCACCTCGCTCGGTGTCTCCAGTTGAGAACTGCTGTGAGATTGACACAAAGAAGAAGAAGAAGAAGACCATGTCCAAGCGCAGCAGAGCCGTATTAAGGGTGTTCTAGGTTGTAACAAGGTGGAATAGCCATGGGTGGAGAGTAGAAGTGGATGAAGATCATGCACTTTCCTCCATCACTGGTCTGCAAACTCAAGAGTGAACAGGTGTTTCCCCACTCCTCTACCCCACATCATCACAAGAAGCAATTGCAGGGTGTTTCAAAAAGTTATACCAATCCTCCACAGCACGCCTTATGAATCACTGGTGGTGCATTGTGCCAACAAGTCTGGTGATGTTCATGCCTAATTTGTCATAGCAAGGAGAAGAAGTGCAGCTTCAAGTCTCTTTGTACTAGGAGAATCTCCTATTTTCCAAAAAAGGGTAAGATGATGACATCGTTGAATGTGTGCATTTCAAAGAGGAAGTAGATGAAGGTGAAGCACCAAAACCCATTACAATCCTAGATTGTAATGCAACTAAATCAGATGTAGACACAGTGGACAAATTAGGCAGGACCTACATTACAACCTTTATGACAAGAAAATGAGCCATTGTAATTTTTTTTACATTATTTTGTACATTAGTGTCCTCAACAGCTTCATAATTTGGTTGTACTTAAATCATGATTGGGAGAAAGGAACCAACTACGAAAGAAGAATTTCTTCTCGGTCAGGGAACATCTCTAGTACAGAAAACAGAAGTTAGTAGGGTGTTCCAACTCCCTTTAAATACCTCCACCCTCAGCCTTCTTACACCCCCAGAACGCAATTTATCTCTTGATATGGTTCTAATGCACTTAGAAATGGTTCACATTTTAACATTTGTTCTTAATCCATTTTGTTTAAAAGTAAACAGTATTTTTATAACATTAAAACACTATTTTTAGTAATCTGCAGTTTTTCCATCCCAGCCAATGTAGTAACCATTAGCCCTAGAGAAACAACTGTATAGGATCTTTTTTTTAATTTTGAACTGGAACACGTTTTCACTAGAAGCACCAGTTCTCAAGAAAAATGAAAACAAGTAACCTTTATTCCCCCCACCCACCTGCCCAATCATACTCCACCAGTGAAGATTTTCAGTGTGTGTTCATGACACTCCCTCCAATCACTGTAAAAATATTTGCAACTATATCATTTTTGCCACTATTTGGTCTTCATTACTTGGGCTATAGTATAGGGAAGTGGGAAAGGAAATTGGCTGTATCTCTTTCAAACAGACCGCAATCCGTAATTGATTTATGGAAACTATGGAAAATATACACCTGGGATGCAAATTCCATGCCATAACCATTGTGCTCCAAATATTGACAGATAATTTGTATGTCTTTTCCTTACAAGATTACACATACTCCATAAAAAGTAAATGAAACCTGTTACTGCAAAATCTGTTCAGACCACGGGGGAAAGATTCTAGTAACCATGTATGAAAAGAAAGAGTAGATGATGATTATGATGATGATGTAAGGCATTCAGGGTCTGTCTTTTTGTACCACTGTTTACTTTTTGGCCTTTATTTTCATGATCTGAGACCAAATACCACTAATTCAGCTGAACTACAAAGAAACTCTTTATAATGTTCACCATTGTTTCTTGTAAGAAGGTTGTCAATAATGTATGTTACACCTAATAAAAATAAATACATCTTCCCGAAACACATTTATTTTTCTCTTTGAAATGTTGGGGGAAAAAAGAAAGAAGAGGAAGAAGAAGAATGAGGAGGAAAGGGGGGGGGGGACCATACTCCATCCTTTCATTTTATAATTTTGTTTCATAACAATTCCACATTATGCCAGTCTCAGACCTATGTATCATATGGAAACAGGAACACTGCTGAAAGTTTTAATGTATTCAATACATTCCTTACTTTGGGGAACTGTTGACTAAAAGACAAACAGATGCATGTCCTATTTTAGTCTAAGCTTTGGCTTTATTTCCTGACGACTTTGATTCACCTGTTGACTTCAGGTGGTTTCAAAAGCATTAAAATGAATGATTATAGTTCCATTTTTACTTTGTAATAAGCCTTCCCCATCAAGAGTGGGAGAATTGTTAACACAACACAGGTGAAATATTTTCAAATATGAAAAGTACAATAGCTTTTAATTGCTTTTTATATGTCCAAGTCCTCAATAATCTTAATTTCTGGTACTTGACAACATTGATCAATTAATTTAAAAATAATGTTGCAGCTCATTAGCTATGTGTTTTCCAAAGTTAGTGTCTGAGCTCTTTGAGTACACAATTGTTGATGTGGCATGACTGGTATTATAGTAATTGGCATACGGCAATGCATCAGAGAACCTTTTGGAACACAGCATATAAAATGCATTAATGAAAAATTTTTAACACTGCTGTACAATTGGTATATGAGGCACAAATGAAAGTTTTACTATGAGAAGAATAGTCTGACATCTAATCTCTGACTGAGAAGTACTAAATGATATTTACCAGTGACTGAACATAATGCATGAACACTGCTCCTACATCATGGAGTTGTAGAAAGCAAAATGCTCTCCTTCCTGGTAAGTCTAACCAACCAGTATCACAATAAAATTACCCCAGAGTATGAGTATCTATAATTAAATATAGTATTCACAATACTATAGAAATCCTAAATAGTTTCCCTTTGTAATATATTGTTTCTAATCCCAAATGGAAAAGGTTTTAATAGTTTTATTTAGCACATATTGTTATTGTTATCATCATCATCATCATCATCATCATCATCATAACAACAATATATTAACATTATGACAATATCTTTGTGAGTAGGCTCCACCCGAAGGTCAGAAAGGGGAACTACAGAGTAATTATAATTAAAGTTAAACTTTCAAATGGCTGTGGAAATAACACCACTGGTCAGAATGATGTCAAATTGCAAACAGAATGTTATCAGAGAAGGGGGGAAATGTATGGCCGAAGAAAAATAAATAGTTACAAAATTTACAAAAGATGGCGCTGTAAGCATCATAATTTAATAATGAGCGACTAAAAACGACAAATGAATCATACAACAACGCCTGAGGCATACGTTTGACATTGAACAAAGTGAACTGTTCAATGTGCATGGGTGCACAGGTGTGATATTGTTAGTTATGTAAGCCCATCCAACACAGCAAGGTCATATCACATTGGATGAGAAAAATCAGTTTTTAATTGTCCTGAGGCCACAAACCACATAAAGCATTAATCAAAATCAAATTCGATTATTAATTTCCATGTGACTGGTGCAAAACATGTTCAGTATGTCCACTATTTTCTGCAACAAGTTGAAATTGAGAAACAGCATGTTCCACAACTGATCAAAGTGTTTCCGGGGTCACGTTCAGAATGTGTTGCGCAATGTGTGACTTCAATGCAGCTAAGAATTCAATGCAGCAATCAGAACACTAAACACAACATGTTTCAGATAGCATCACAGCCAGGAGTCACATGGATTAAGATTAGGTGATCAGGACGACCAGGCTGTAGGGAAATGGTAGCTGATAATTCTAGCATTTCTGAAATGGTGCTTCAGCAACTGCTTAACTGGCTTTGCAATGTGTGGAGGTGCGCCATCTTGCATAAAAATGATCCCATCCACACATCCACGCTGTTGGAGAGCTGGAATTATGTAGTTGCACAAAAGACACTCATAGAACTTACCAGTGATGGTACAGGTAACAGGACCGGAAGCACCTGTCTCTTCGAAAAAATATGGCCCCATGATAAATGATGCCGTAAACCTGCACCACACAGTGACCTTTCAGGATGAAGTGGTACTGGTTGATTAGTGTGTGGATTTCCCGATGCCCATATTCGACAGTTCTGTGTATTGACATGTCCTGTCAGATGGAAGTGGGCTTCGTCTGTCCACAAAATCTTCCACGGCCAATCATTGTCCACTTCAATGCGAGCAAGAAATTCTAAAGCAAAGGTGTGCATGGGTGATTTTGAAAGGATAGCAAAGAAGGATTTTACACATAGTACTCACAGGTATTTCCAATGTACGGGCAGTTCTCCGTGCACTACATGTTTGCACACCACCACTAGTCTCCTCCTGCATTGCTGTGGCCACTGCTTTCACTCATATTGAACCAATTCATTTCCTCCCTCTACCAAGGTGCACACCAAAAGAACCCAAATTTTGAATTCATTTTCTCCAGGCCCACGGCAGTCATCGGACCAACGACTTTTTTCAAACCCTTCTGTGCCAGTAACTTCTGCAGAGCAACGTGTGCACAGTCATCATTCTTGTAATACAGCTTTACAAGCAGAGCGTGATCCTGCACTGAGACAGTCATGGCGCATGTCGCAGATGCGCAAGGAGGAAAAGCCGTGTACCCGGCGTGTTCAGACCAACTTTAATGGGTCGTGCACATGACAGGTGTTTCCATTTATGTATTCTGACACATACAGTGCCATCTATTGATCAATTTTCACACTCTTTTTTTTCTTCTGCCATTCGTTTTCCTCCTCCTCCGATAACATTCCATTGCAATTTGATATGATTCTGACCAGAGGATGTTATTTCTACAGTGTTTGGAAGTTTAATTTAAATTCAGTCATCTATCCAATCTCAAATATTCATTCATCCTAAACTATACCTGATATGAGTATCATGCTCCGTAAGTCATTTTCCCTACAAGGATGTCATTTTCATTACACCAAACAGCGGAGCTGCATGCCCACAGGAAAAAGAGTTGCTGTAGTTTCCCCCTGCTTCCAAGCATTCACAGAGCAACAGGAAAACTTCTGTGAAGTTTGGAAGGTAGGAGACACGAGATACTGGCTGAAGTATAGCTGTAAGGATGGGTTGTGAGTTGTGCTTGGATAGCTCAGTTAGAAGAGCACTTGCCCACAAAAGGCAAAGGTCCCAAATTCGAGTCTTGGTCCAGCAAACAGTTTTAATCCGCCAGAAAGTTTCGTATCAGTGGACACTTCTGCCAACATTTATGTCCCAACTATTCTTGTGGTTAGATCAGAACCTCTGTCTACTTTAAATGCAGCAATTAACACCTGTACTTTATCACATTTTCCAAACTAGCAAGCTGCCGTCTCCCCCCCCCCCCTCCCCCAATCCAAATTATGCATGCAGTTCTTGTCCGATATGGTGATTCTTGTCCAATATGGTGAAAGCCTTCCCAAATGTTACACCCGTAAAATGGATTTGCCCTATCTGCTATACAAACAATTCTCCTGTACCATGAACTGCCATTTCCCAGCTGTTTTCTACATCACTGTCAACAACCAAGAAAGATTTCTCCTCATTCTGTGCCATCTCACTGACTTTAATAGCTCAATCAATACTCCACTGGGATTTAGACTAATTCTTTGTCCTCTAAAGGGATCGGTATTCTGATACAAATCTTTCCTACAGGTTACAAAGTGCTATTCAGTCATCTATCCAATCTCAAATATTCATTCATCCTAAACTATACCTGATATGAGTATCATGCTCCGTAAGTCATACCTCTCTGCCAATAAAACATGCAACCAATGCATACTTCTGTATCCATCTTGTGAACGTCAAGTATTACCTCACGATTAGTACAGGAACTAGCAAAACAGTCACCTGTCTGCACTGTGGTGAATACTCAGTTGCAAAGCACAGTGGTGTTGACGTAACAGTTGTTTGCAGTAACTACTATATAACTCACACCATACAGCTGTAACAGCCCCATTGCTAAGCTGTCATGCATTTTTTTGTCATTTTATATATGCAGTAATGTAAATGCAGTTCTGGAACACTGAGCACTACCCATCACTCAATTACCAACACGGCCAAAGACTTTTAGTTCTTCAAGTTTAACCTGGGAGATTTTCTGTACCATTTTGTATTGAACTTAAGGTAAATTGCATCAATTGTTATGCAAAACTGCAAGAGATGTTCTTGTTCTGCTATTATTTTGTGAACTTATGAACAATTAACGCTGTCACCTGTGGTGTCAACTGCACAGTAAATACACCTGCTGCATGATTTTGCAAACTGTTTTCTGGCACAGTGGCGGTATATAAAACAGACAACAATCACTAGAGCTTTATACAAGATAACAGTTGACAGCTGTTGTCTCACTACTTCTAATAACCACCTGTGTACTGCCTAAACATCAGGGCAAGTGAAATTGGGCATCTCGCCATGAGACAACATGTAGCTGAATCGGCCACAAATGGCAGCTCACTGCAGCTGTTGCCAAATAAAAAGGGAAACAGAGGGGGGGGGGGGGGGCAGATGGAGTACCAAGTAAGAATTTTCATACAACTATTTAGAACTACTGACATCCGTGCCAGGCTAAGTATAGTCATGGTACCACCATACTACTGAAGGTCATAACTGCTCAAACTTTAAGCAAAAGAACAACAACTACCTCATGGGGACTAGTTTTTAGGGAAAGAAGTAAACTTAATAGTACATTTTTGTGTTCAAGCTACCCCCCCCCCCCCCGAGTTTCTTATTTATATCGCAAATTTCCCAAAGATGTCCTCTACATCCTCTACAGATTCCATGGGGAAAATTATAATTTCAGGGGAGACCAGGAGATTTGGGAAATCAAAGATAACCTAAATCTGGATATACACACAGGTATTTGGAACACTTTGCTGTCGAGAAGGAAATCAATAATAGAACCGTCCACACCAACCATTTCCTAAATACAAATACGTGGCTTGTGAAAATAGACAAAGCCCAGAACAAGTCAGTCAGTTAATAAACAGCAGCTTTGCTGTTAAGATCGATTTTCTTCAGTATTTAGGAACTGCAATATGTGACATACCGAAAATATTCATACTTTATCAAGTGCAATGCCTTATTCAGTAGACGAGATTACTTAATTTCCGAAAACAAGTGATTCCATTTCAATGAGACAACTGTTATGCTGTATCAACATAGACAGCATGTGTAACTCTGAAGAGTTTCACCTTCTTCCAGAATATCAAGAGATGTTAACATACAGATGTAGGGACTCATTGTTTAAGACAAATTTATTTTCTGGTTTCATTCAGACAACTAAAATTGAGAATTAACACAAAATGTTTATAAATAATGGACATGTTAGTATGCAACAGGTATAAATCAGTGCGGCTGGTACTCAGATGCTGGGAAATCTATGATAGTCACTGATGGAACAATGTAAGATGAACGGAATGTGCCTTCAACTGAGGGATGTTCTTAATTCTGATTGCACACACAAACCTCTCATTAATTACAGACGCTTGTCTCATACTGTACACCATATTTACTCAATTATGAGAGTTTCTTCCCCCCCCCCCCCCCCCCCCCCATCAAATTTGGCAATTGAAAAATATGTGGCTGTCTTATATTCGCTGATTAAAATATTGCTGCAGTGTTCAACGTTTTTACATTGTTTAACAGATTAATATAGGGGCTGTCTTACATTTACAGATGAAGCTTTGGCTACTAATGTTTTGTACAAATTTATTTACAATGATTTCACTTGAATAGTCTCAAGATTTCCCAATACACCGAAACACTCCACACAGTATCGACATTGCTTGAACAATCACGTGACATTTGACGCGTGGCACTAGTGCAAGGGATATGCAAGAAACTATGAACTAGCCACTACAACAATCTAATGTTCTGCTTAAAAAGTGACAATTTTGTGACACACAGGAGGAAATATCATTAAATTCTGTCAACTTGGAAACTTTTGGGGTATCTGAACAGATTTGCAATAAAAGTTCTTGTACATAAAGGGATACCATACACAAACATTTATGGTGCTTTTTAAGTAAAGGTTACATTCAAAGGCAAAAAGCTTGTCCTTCAAAACACATTACTTGATTCTGAACCCAAATATAAATTCTGTTTGGTTATGGGAAACTGTTATGATTCACCAAATGGGTTACAAATGAGAAATTTAGTTGCTGTTCACTTATTACAATACTGGTGAAAAATATCACCAATTTTTAATCAGCTTCAGAACACGATTGCGACATTAATATCAAACGAGAATGAAAATTAAATGAGAATTAAAGGTCTAACAAATAAAATATATCACATTAAATTGACTGCAATTGTTATCATAAGAATAAATTACAGGGAAAAATAGTCATAGTGGAAGTGGCACCAACAGATGTCACTAGATAGCAGGAAGAGTAGAAGTTCGAGAACTGGACTCAACCATGACTGCAATCTTTTATTCATATATATTAGTTGCTGCTGTTACATATGACCTGCACCCTGGAAGATATTGCTGTCCGTGTTTCACTTCTGCTCAAGTACAGCATTACAGAAGGTTGGAGGGAGAACAGTGACATCAGCTTGGCTGAGAACTTCACTGAGTGCAAGTAGGAGTGGTGAGTGGGCAGCAAATTTTGTTCTGCTGCTAATCATGGTTATATGTTTCTGCAGAAGATCACAAAAGTCTAAATTGGGGCCAGTTGCATAGTAATGTATGCTCAACAGCAATGCTGTCAATGCCTACCGTGAGGTATGACGCGAACAACGGGGTGTGTCAGTTGCTGGTTCTACATAGCCAATGAGAGAGCAGTGGGCAGACGATATATTTGGAAGCAAGAGACATTGTAACATTCTCACATCAGTATAGAAGAGATATCTGCTGTGTGTTCAGAGCAAAATAACTGTTTTCTCAAGTTCCGCCATAACGATGACCTCAGAAATTGCAACATATTCTTGGAGATATACCCAAATATTTGGGCCAACAAAGATATAATTTTCACAGCTGTCTTGTTATGATTATAATGATGATGATTAAAAATACAGATACCACACAACTGTCTTAAGTATTGTAAAAAAGGTAGTGAAAATATAAATTAATGTAAACAATTTCTTTTTGTTTATTTTATTTCTCCCTGTGCTATCAAAATGTTGACAATGAATAAATGGCGCAAGTGTAGAACAGATGCAATGTTATCTTTTTAGGTAGATACCTTATATCAATAAAAGTTTGGAATTTTGACCAACAGAATATGTTAAGAAATAAATTTTTCCTCAAAGAGCCACATAAAACAAAAAAAGTGGGAGGAAACTGGGGGTGGGGGGGGGTCTCATGTTCAGGTAAATACAGTACTGTATGTTCTAAACACCGTTTTGAAGACAACATGTTACTTCCATACATTAAGTAGTGCACAAGTTGGACACAATGGACCAAGGTGTTGTATCTGTACCCTATGTAATATGTATATATCCAGAACATACAACATGTAAAATGCATCCATTACATACAAAAAAATTTCTATTTTTAGTTCAGTTTAGTGAAACTGAATTATGTTTCACATAATGACCATAATTCCACTTACCTACGGGAACACTGCCGAGCTTCACTGTCTGCATCATACATTCCTTTCCTCAGAGCTTGTTGCAGGTTTGCAACCTGTTTTTCAAGTGTGTGAGCGGGCCAAAGACGAAGAATTAATTCAAGAAACTCACAACATGCTCGTCGGATTTCCCTCGATTTTGATTCCATATTTGATATTATCGCTGGTATCAGTCTGTTTGAGTGAGTGTACCTTATGAGAAAGCGTACTGTTACTAAGCCAGCAGTTGCTATTACCTGTGAATGAATAAATGAAATATAATTGTTAGGTACTCGGAAAATAATAAAATGGATGCTTAGGAACACTCTAGTGAGAAGAAGACTTCTTTGTAAGTTCTACTGATGAGTACATGCTGTCTCCCCTTGCAATTTCATACTATCAGCACAGATTTAATTTTTAATAAAGTATCCAGTCCCGCCCTATTAATGTTATCCAAAATTATAGGCTGTTAATATCTTCTATCAAAATCTCAACCCTTACTCAATGTGTACTTTTAATGCTTCGATTTGTAGTAACTGTACTAAAAAGATGAGTTGCAAATGTCTTTTTTGGAAATAGCTCTTCCATAGTTACATTGTTTATTTTGACAGCAATAGTTTCAAGCCCACTAGCCATTATTTAGCACTCATGCACATTGCCGCCAGTCTAGCTGCCATCGTACTGTTCAGCGCATGCCCACGCGCCCGTGTGGCCCCCCCCCCCCCCCCCTCTCTCTCTCTCTCTCTCTCTCACACACACACACACACACACACACACACACACAGAGAGAGAGAGGGGGGGGGGGGGGGACTGATGAGTCTCCTAAGTAATATGATTAAAGCTTGTCTGGCTTCAATGAGCAAGAATACTTAACAACAGGGTTGCAGCCTTCAAACTAGTAGTTATGAAATAACATCAATTCCAATAAGGCAGTAGCTTTGATAAACATTAAGGTGAGTTTGAGAAAGATAGGAAACAAGGATGGGTCACAAAGAATCCAGTTTAAGAGAGACTATAAGGACCGTGCACTAACCAACTGCATCACTGGGACATGGACTGGCCAGTTTTTATCACCCCCCCTCCCCCCGCCCTTCCACATTTCTGTAAATCATTTGACTATTACTTCAACTCTCATCCTAAAAGAATGCTAAAACATAGTCTTTCCACAAAAGTATTGTGTGTATTTCTATTAATACGACTAGGTGCAGCATCTCTTGAAGAGTTCAACTGGTCATAATTATTTCTGTAATTTATTTTTTAATATACTGGATTAAAAACGAAGCAACTTCTCCAAACCGCATATTCCAAAAACACACAACTGGAAACAACAACAACATCCATAATGTTACATATTCTTACACAACACTACATTACATTATTGCTACAAATATAAACGATACACCCTAAACAAAGTTTCATTTACCATCATTTAACATTGCCTCCAAATAAAAAAGGTAACAATACAACAAATATATTATGAAATCATAGTGATGTGACTGACGGCCTTCTCTTACTGATTTCTCCTTTTGTAGTGAGAAATCTACTACTATATGGACAGAAGGCGAGCATGGTAAATCATTATCCTTATGTGAATCACATGGAATGATTCATGTGATATCACATACTGATACCACCCAAGTGTGTCGCGAAGTTGGCAACAGAATTGCAAATTTCCGTTAGACGCCGACAGTGGTCACGCAAAATCTGGTGGAACCAATGGTGTGCACCCACTGAGATCATGCCGCCAGCAACTCTGCACCACTTGTGACCTCTGTTGCCACAAAATATGACAGGTGGCAGCAGCCACTGAACCCACTTGCTCTTGGAGCCTCATTGTTATGACACCATCAATCATTTGGAGTACAGTGAGCCTCATCCTAGTTGTTATTGTATGAGATGGACCTCTTAATTCTTGCTGCCTTATTTGTAATGAGTCTATGTACACTTGGAGAAATACAAGTTAAGTAAATCTTCTGATTACTGTGTTAACTTGTTTGCTAATCATTTATGTTCCTGTCCAGCTTTCCTATGATGACAGTTGCCGTAACAGACTGTAGTCCACATCTCCTTACCATTATGTATGAACTTGTGCACAACAATACAAAATCAGAAAAGGTATGGGGCAAGGGTACTAATTGTCATCACTGATATTTAATTTGTAAACTGAAGCTGCTAGTAAGGAAGCAAAGGACCATCTCAGCTTACAAGTTGTTTGTTGGGGAGGGGGGGGGGGGGGGAATCAGCTCCTTTGGATTTTCGGGACAGCTATAATATCCACACAAACAAAATCAAAACTACTTGGACATACTAGGTAGCTAAATGTTAAACACAGGAAATTCCAAAGAAGAAGTTGGTTTATGAAATTTCTACTTATTGTACATCCTTTTCTTGTTATACTTGTCAAGAATCTTAATATTTAAATAGTTATCTACATGAGGTCAACATACCTTGGCTGAATTTGGAATCAGATTAATTAGATTGCCAAGAATAATTTCTGCAAAGTGGTCAAACTTCGAGCCTAGGTGTTGAGACATAAAAGCTATTGTGCAGCATGCTTCTCTCACAACCTGTGACCTGTAACATTCAGAATGATGTTATAGTAAGATATCATTTCTAACACATAATTAAAGCACTTGCAAGATCTCAAACCTGTAGTAGCAATGTTTAAATATTGAAATGTGTGATATATTTCTACCGACATGTAATAACAGACTGTGTATTGTACCAAAAACACATTGGTATAACAAACTAGGACTGCAGAGTCTGTGACATAATTCCTAAATACATGTGAAGGATTGAGTTCCTCTTGACACAAATGGCGACTTGTACACCAAAAAAATTTCTGAATCTATGCCGAACACAGACTGTACAGATACTTAACAGTTCCTATCTTGTTAATAAAAATTCATGAAATTTAGAAAACTGTAACTGCCTTTTTTTTACTATGACCTCTTTCTCTGACATTCCCTGAAGCAGGCCAAATACAATGTACAGGTTTCAAACAATACCAGTCCATATTATCATGCCAGTAATGCTACTGCACATTCGCACAAGTAGGGAAGCCATGTAATTAACACATTTACCGTAGCACTTATATTTTAAAATATTGAAGGAAGAGAATACTTAAATAAATCAATTATGTGCAATTTTTAATAATAATAATAATAACTGTCTTCATGTAAATCATTTAAGTCATTTGTATTTAAAATTAAATTACTAGAAAGAATGTGCTGAACACATGTTGATTAACTATAAATCTGTCATTTCTCACCCATCAGCACCTGGGTATAATCATGACATACAGGATATACAATTTGTCAATTATACCGGGTATGCTATTTGTTAATTTTACTGGATCTACTATTTGTCAATTTTGCATGCATAATACATCTACAATCCATTTCAGTGCATAAGGAACTATACATCTTAGATCCATTCTTCTAATTTCTAATAGTGTTCTTATTTCATCTCACTTGGTTTTCATGCAGTGCATAAACCGAGAGAGTGCACTCTAATGTGTCAACTGCCAAGGCCTAGCTCTAATTTCTTCATTTTCTTGAAACAAATAGATGCTGACGTCCTTCAGAGATTTTAGTATGCTTTAACCAAAACACTTCCCTAGTACTTATTAGGAACATTGTCTCCAAAATGCCAATTTTTTCAACATTATTATTATTATTTCATTTTTTTTTTTTTTTTTTTTTTTTTTCATTCAGGCCCACACGGAGACATGTCGGATGGCACCTAAGAGCCGGCACTCAGCAGATGCTACCAACTGGCAGCTGCACCAGATGCAAAAATCATCAACGTACAACGCCAAGCAGAGGCCCATCAGAGATTACAAGTGCACTGATGACTATGAGGAAGAGTGTGACGCTTAGCACAGAACCCTGTGGGATAACATTCTCCAGACTGTGAGTGGCACTGTGTAAAGTGCCAACTCGAACTCTGAAGAGCTGGTGAGATAAAAATTCACAGATAAAAATCAGAAGGGGCCCACGGAAGCCACAGTCATGGAGGGTAACTAAAATGTGATGGCACCAAGCCATGTTGTATGCCTTATATAGGCCAAAGTAACCGCGACAAAGTGCTGGGGGTTAGTAAAAGCCTGTCGGATGGTTCTTTCCAATCTGAGTAAATGGTCAGTTGGAGATCGTCCTGCACGAAAGCCACACTGATATGGGAACAAAAGGCCCTGAGATTTGAGTACCCAATATAATCTGAAGCTAACTATCCTCTCAAGCCATTTACATTTGTCAGACGTTGGCTTCTTCCTGGGCTTAAGGACAGGGATAACAGTACAGTCTCGTCATTGTGACGGAAAAACACCCGTGAGCCAAATGCGGTTGAAGATCTTCAGGAGATGTTGCCTCTGGGGAGTGTCCAAGTGTTGGATCATCTGGTTGTGGATGGAATCCGGCCCTGGGGCCATGTCTTGTGAAGAGGTAAGAGCCTGCAAGAATACCCATTCAGTGAAGTGTTCATTATAGGGCTCAGCGTAGTGCGGGATGGAACATAGGCATAAAACTCTGAATTTCTGCCGGAGAGAGGTAGCAGGATAGGAAGAGGACACCGGTGCCATCGCAAAGTGTGTCGCGAGCTGTTCTGCAAGGAACAATGGATCAGTGCACAGAACACCTTGGAGGTTAAGACCCTGGACAGCTGACTGTTGTTAGCCGCCCTGAAGGCTACGGAGCTTTGACCAAACCTGTGATGAAGAGGCATACATCCCCAAGGAGGAAACACAGCGCTCCCAGCATTCCTTTTCACTCTGCTTAATAAGGTAACGAGCCTTAGCATGGAGACACTTAAAAGTGAGAAGGTCGGTCTGTGAAAGGTGTCGTCATAATTGCTGCAGCGCCCATCGGTGGTCCTGGACAGCGACTGCGACATTCTTAGTCCACCACGGTACCGGTCGACAATGAGGGGGACCTGTGGACAGGGTGACAGCAGTGCCAGTAGCACAAAGATAATGGCAGAGATGCCTTGCACGACTGCACCAATGGAATTCAAGAGGGAGGTGTCGAAGTGCACAGCAGACATACACTCCTGGAAATTGAAAAAAGAACACCGTGAATTCATTGTCCCAGGAAGGGGAAACTTTATTGACACATTCCTGGGGTCAGCTACATCACATGATCACACTGACAGAACCACAGGCACATAGACACAGGCAACAGAGCATGCACAATGTCGGCACTAGTACAGTGTATATCCACCTTTCGCAGCAATGCAGGCTGCTATTCTCCCATGGAGACGATCGTAGAGATGCTGGATGTAGTCCTGTGGAACGGCTTGCCATGCCATTTCCACCTGGCGCCTCAGTTGGACCAGCGTTCGTGCTGGACGTGCAGACCGCGTGAGACGACGCTTCATCCAGTCCCAAACATGCTCAATGGGGGACAGATCCGGAGATCTTGCTGGCCAGGGTAGTTGACTTACACCTTCTAGAACACGTTGGGTGGCACGGGATATATGCGGACGTGCATTGTCCTGTTGGAACAGCAAGTTCCCTTGCCGGTCTTGGAATGGTAGAACGATGGGTTCGATGACGGTTTGGATGTACCGTGCACTATTCAGTGTCCCCTCGACGATCACCAGTGGTGTACGGCCAGTGTAGGAGATCGCTCCCCACACCATGATGCCGGGTGTTGGTCCTGTGTGCCTCGGTCGTATGCAGTCCTGATTGTGGCGCTCACCTGCACGGCGCCAAACACGCATACGACCATCATTGGCACCAAGGCAGAAGCGACTCTCATCGCTGAAGACGACACGTCTCCATTCGTCCCTCCATTCACGCCTGTCGCGACACCACTGGAGGCGGGCTGCACGATGTTGGGGCGTGAGCGGAAGACGGCCTAACGGTGTGCGGGACCATAGCCCAGCTTCATGGAGACGGTTGCGAATGGTCCTCGCCGATACCCCAGGAGCAACAGTGTCCCTAATTTGCTGGGAAGTGGCGGTGCGGTCCCCTACGGCACTGCGTAGGATCCTACGGTCTTGGCGTGCATCCGTGTGTCGCTGCGGTCTGGTCCCAGGTCGACGGGCACGTGCACCTTCTGCCGACCACTGGCAACAACATCGATGTACTGTGGAGACCTCACGCCCCACGTGTTGAGCAATTCGGCGGTACGTCCACCCGGCCTCCCGCATGCCCACTATACGCCCTCGCTCAAAGTCCGTCAACTGCACATACGGTTCACGTCCACGCTGTCGCGGCATGCTACCAGTGTTAAAGACTGCGATGGAGCTCCGTATGCCACGGCAAACTGGCTGACACTGACGGCGGCGGTGCACAAATGCTGCGCAGCTAGCGCCATTCGACGGCCAACACCGCGGTTCCTGGTGTGTCCGCTGTGCCGTGCGTGTGATCATTGCTTGTACAGCCCTCTCGCAGTGTCCGGAGCAAGTATGGTGGGTCTGACACACCGGTGTCAATGTGTTCTTTTTTCCATTTCCAGGAGTGTATATAAAAGCCAACTGGCCCTGTAGAATGCCCAACGTTGGGGCCTGACGGCAGCAGGGAAACAATAGAATCACCAGAAAAAGTGGTCACTGTCACAAAGATCACCATGGGATGACCTGTGTAGGGAAGCCACGAGAGCATAGGAGGAGACGATGAGATTGATAGCAATAAAGGTGCCATGAGCTGCACTGAAGGGGAACTGTCATTGAGGGGACACAAATCGAGGTCCATAATAAGCTGGTCAATTAAGAGACCCTACCCATTGAAGTGGCACCACCCACCCACAGTGGGTGGTGAACACTGAAGTCGAAGAGGAGAAACAGAGGCAGTTGCTGGAGTAAGGTAGACAGTTCAATGTAAGGAAGTGATCTACCTGGAGGGGGGTCCGGTCCGGCACACAGTTTTAACCTGCCAGGAAGTTTCATATCAGCGCACACTCTGCTGTAAAGTGAAAATCTCATTCTGGCATTCTTTATAGTCATTTTTTTTCCTTTCTCACTGGACCACACAACATCCATGAAGACTCTTTCAGTGCCAAAGGCACACTTTATTTTTCTGCTTTCTTAACTGTTAATATTGAATGTATATCTAGTTACTGCAATATTTACACTAGCAGTATTATCACTGTTACTGCGTATCATCACAAGCTTTTCTACATTTTTATTTCATCATATACACTTTGTCTACTTTGTTTCCCAAAGAAGATTAGGGTTCAACATCCTATCAGTGGCAAGGTTAGTAAAAATGGTGCACAACTCTGGATAGGGTTTAGACAGCAAAAGAAATCAGAAGTGTCCATTTCAAAATACCCAGTTCGGCATGTACCTCAAGAAATTAGTAGTGCCCATATCAAAAGACCCATTCTGGCATTTGCATTAAGTGATTTTGGGAAATTTGCCATGGCTGTTTCAATAAAATTATTCCAGTACTCAAATGATTCAGGAACCAAGAACAACCTAAATCTGAATGGTTGGTTGGGGATTTGAATCCTGCTCTTTCCACATGCAAGTTCTATGCCTTAAGGACCGAGTCCTGTGGCTCAGTGTGTTTCAATGTTTGTGCTTTACATTCCCCTATCTACTCTTCCTATTCAATAAACTCCAACATTTCATTAACAATCCAATACCTCTCAATAATTCATTCACATGTTCAGTAATACGGCCGAAAGGCCCAAATACACTAACAAAATTATCACAGCAATAAGGTAGCCATGAACAGCTTCATTCATGAAATGTGTGTGTCACACGATTTCTGATACACAATTTTGTTGAACCACTGATTAACTGAGCAACCAAAAACTATTAATATCACTCTCACAATTCCACGCAGAATCATTAACAATTCTCTTGTTTATCAAAAAAAAAAGACCTCAGAGCTTGAGAGAAACTTGCACTACAGAGAGAAATTTAAAAAGAGCAAAGTTTAAGTACTAACCTCAGATCTTTCAAAACTCCTAAAAATGGTGTCTCCATTAAACGTAAGTGTTTGAAAAATTCCTCATGCTTAGCAGCTCCAGCCATTACAACAGATCGTAGTTTTTTCAACTGAAATACACAAAAGTTTTTACTTATTTTAAGAAATAAATTTTATTAACACTTATAATCCTAATCATCACATTACTAACCGCCTCAACACGTTTTGACCAATCATTATTTGGATCATTAATTATGTCAGTTATTTTGGTCAGCTCTTCTTCCAATTCTCGCGCAGTGAAAATTGTGGCTGGTTGAACTTCCTCAAAAACTTCCACAAAATGCTCCTCATCCACTGCTCCCGCTGATGCTGTAATTGTGTAAAAAAGATTTAGTTAGTATCTCTAATCCATCTAAATTTTGAATAGGGCCTGTGCCACAGGTATACCTTCTGATAAATATCACTGCTGATTTCAAACACTGGAAAATCCAGGGTCGAATATTAACAATATAAGGAACAGATAGATTGCTACTCACTATAAACATGACATGTTGAGTAGTTACACACAGGCACGACAAACAGACCCTTACACATTAGCTTTTGACTAAAGCCTTCTTCAGATAAGGAACACACACACACACACTCGATAACCAGTACGGGCTGGTCTCTGCATGCCATAGATGGTGGCCATGTATGCTTGTGTGAATAAATGTGTGTGTGTGTGTGTGTGTGTGTGTGTGTGTGTGTGTGTGTGTGTGTGTGTGTTTCCTATTCTGATGACGGCTTTGGCCAAAAGCTAATGCGTAAGAGTCCTTTCATTGTGCCTGTCTAACTCAATGCATCATCTTTACGGCCAGTAGCAATCTATCTTTTCCTTATACCACTGCTCATTTTTCTCTTTATCATAATTATTGTGAGCCATATAATTACAAAACTGCATGAATATCTTCTCATTTGCTCTCTCTTCAGTAATGTATATAACTTCCATCATCAAACTACATGACTAAATTGGACTAAAAGCTTAAGTTTAAAGCTATGTGATATGTGAACTCTGTGGAAGTAGCTTTCTTTTATAAGCTGCCAATTTTGTTATATCATGGATCCCTAAGCATGAAGAGTTTATTTGTCTTCAACTGTGTGTGTGTGTGTGTGTGTGTGTGTGTGTGTGCTACTCTTGATGTTCACAAAAATCTGTGCTGGATAACTGTCTCTAATCAAAACTGGTCGCACCATCAAAAAATTGAAAATCAACTTGAAGTGTTACATGATGTCATTTTTACCACTGCTGTGGAACACAGTCAACATAAAATACCACAAATAACTGTTGTATTGTCCAATAATGACAGATACAGTATTCCCAAACTCTTGTGTTGTCATTGCTCAAGGTATGACCCAAGCCATGAGGGAGTCACATAAAAAGTATTATAATAAATAAAGAGATACCTGTAAGACATATTACTGAAAAATATGAGCTAAATCACATACCTTTTTTACTGCCTTGAGTTCCTGATGAAGAAAATCGGGACATATTTCTTGAAGCATTTGTTAACATGCAATGCAGAACAAAAACTGTGTTAAGGATGTGAGTAATGGACACAACATACATGCAAAATTGTGAAAGGGATTAATTACTGTGCAGTCATTTTACAAATATTGAAGATACGTACAAAGCATTCATGAGACAAGCACACAAGCAAGTACACAGACATAAGAAGTGGATAATATATCCTCTATTATTTGGCAGGTCTATCCATAAGTGGCAGTCAAATGAAAATGAGACAGATGGAAAGTAGTAAGTAATTTCTTTATTATTTCGAAAGTAATCACAGTAACATTTAATACTTTTATCCCACTGTCAGACAAGATGGTCAATGCTTTTGTGGAAAAATGCAGTTTCCCACGGAACAATTTTTGTACCCAGGCATTGCACTGTTACGTCTGAAGCAACTTGATAGCCACGAATGTCTTCTTCATGGTTTCAAAAGTATGGAAATTGGTTGGGGAGACGTTGGGACTGTATGGAGGATGTGTACGAACTTCCCAGTGAAATTTCTGCAGTATAGTCAAAACAAACCTGGCAAAACATTGGTGGACATTACCCTGCAACACAGCCATGCCCTCCATCAACATTCTTAGGCATTTGGACTCGATAGCCTGATTCACGTTTTTGCAAAGTGTCCATTTACCACGGTAGGAGGGCATTCACATGTTTCCACTGTTGGTTCTGACACACTCTAACTCAAAATAATGACGTTTCACCACCTCTGACAGTCTGGGACAGGACACAATATTCTTCACTGTGATACTGTTCCAAGTGCTGCAGTGATATAGACATTCTGTTCAACTTCTGCTACTCTGTTAGGCTGTGGGGAACCAGCTGCACACAGATTTTCCAGAACTTCAGATGCTCTGTCATGATGGTGTGAGCAGTACTGTGACTGATGCCCAACACGAGGCAAATATCTAACACCCTCTGGCATTGGTCATTTGTGACGGAACACCCACTGCAGTAATGATATGACACCCAACCTCCTCAAAAGTGTTTATTCAATGCAATCACACGTGCACATGACGTGCTGTGTTTGTCATATACAGCACTCATTCAGGCATGAACTTCCCTTCCTGACAATCCTTCTGCATTAAAAAACTGCTCCTTGCTGTTCCTCTCTCCCAGAATCCATAGTAAAGTCAAACACACATTCAATTCATTGGCCTCACGTCAACCATGTTTAACAGACAAATGGCACAGAGGTGAGCATCACCCTGTTCTTTCCTGACTGCCAATGGAGGGCACTTCAACGCACACAGCCACCTGCACTACCAACGTGCACACTATGCTCATTTTGATTTGACTTCCCCTTATATATGAAGCAATAATGAGTAATCAGCAATGTGAAACAGATGGATTGTCGGATAGTCTTCAAGGGTATAATGTCTGTAGACTTAAAGGCAGGAAAGAATGGTTGATTACATTAGAAGTAATAGCCCTTTAAATTGTTACTAGCCATTATGAATGTGTTCAAGATTTTTGCAGGGATCTATGGTTAAGCAAAGGATCTTTGTACTTGTCAGCACCACCCACATTCCAATGCATAAGAGTGATTTCAGTAAAACCATACCATGATACTCAAAAAAATAAATAATTTTTGCCTACATGTCATGTTCTGCATGAATGCAGAAAAAATAATATGAACTGATGATTTATTTAACTAATATTTTATATTTACAAGGGTAAGACTGCTTTTATAACTATAATATGCACAGAAATGCATTATAAACAAATACAGAAGCAGGCCACATTTAAATATGAGTATTAGTCTTCAGAAAGATGACAATGTTTGCAGGCTGTTATTAATAAGCTAATTAATGACCCACTGAAGACTTGAAAAAAAAAAACAACGTCAGAGATCAAACTAAATAGCAAACATAAAATAGTTAAAGCAATATTCAGTATCTTGCATTCTGCAGTATAAACTGCCCTCAAGTACTTATTTTATCTGTATTGCCACAAAACAATATTTTTCCTCATCTGTTATTGGAACAGACACATACTCAAAACTAAAGGTATGAACATACCTTTTAAAAGGGCTAACAAACCAACATTTTTCAGTTAAGTTTACCAGAGCATGAGCAGAGTACGCTTTTGGCTGCTGTTAATCAGTGGTAACAGATTACACTGATATTTATTGAACCTGTGCCAGTTTCTAGAATAAACAACACAGTAAAGACAGCAACCAATCAGTAGATAATGATAATTTTACTTTGAAAAACCAGTTTCAAATGCTTCACTTATCTTCAGTAGCTTATACGGTTTATCTCACATTTGTAGCAACTTTGGAAAGCACTGAAATGGTCTGGGGAGACATGCTTCCAAGGCAAAGTACATAAAATTGAAGCACATGTTTAAGGCAAAATCTTGGCTCCACTAAATCTACATCTGTACTCTGCAAGCCACCATATGGTGCAGGGTGCGTGGTGAAGCATACCTTGTATCACTGCTAGGCATTTCCCTTTCTGTTCCACTCACAACAGAGCAACAGAAAAACGGCTGTCTACATGCCCCCATATGAGCCCCTATGTGAAATGTATGCTGTCAGCAGTACACTCATTCTGCTGTCAGCCACAAATGCCAGTTACCTGAATTTTGTCAACAGTGTCTCACAAAAAGTGTGTTGTTCTCCCTCCAGTGATCACCATTTGAATTCACAGAGTATTTCTGTAACACTCAGATGCTGAGTGAACCAGCTGATAACACTATCTAGTAGCATGCCTCTAATAACTTTAATGTCTTTCTTTAATCCTACCTGGTAGCAGCTCCCAAACACCTGACTACTATTCCAGAAAGAACTGCATAAGTGTTCTGCATGCTCTCTCTTCCACAGATAAGCTACACTTTCCTAAATTCTCCAAATAAACTAAAGTCAGCCATTCACCTTCTCTACAACTGACCTTACATGATAGATCCATTTCAAGCTGCTTTGCAACATTACATCTACATATTTAAACAACATGACTGTGTCAAGCAACACACAATTAATACTGTATTCTAACATTACAGGATATTTTTCTTACTCATCTGCTCTCATTTACAGTCTTCCATGTGTCAAGCAAGCTACCATACATTACACTAAACAGAAATTCTGTCTCTCGCTACAGCCACTCAATAATGATCCTTTCCCATATGCTACAATGCCATTAGCAGTCACAGACTGTTGCTCACCCTATCAATTGTAGTGTGTGTGTGTGTGTGTGTGTGTGTGTGTGTGTGTGTGTGTGTGTGTGTGTGTCCGTGTCCTTGGAGATCTTGAGGGCGAAGGGTTGAGAGCATTCTCACTGTCCCTGGCAGCATGATGTCAAAATGAACATAAAAATGATGCTGAAACTGATATAAAATATGATGTTGAAACTGACAAAAAATATGATGATGAAACTGCTGACACAAAAAGATTTCATGTCATCAACATCTTGTACCCCACAACTTATTCAATTCTAAAAGGAAGTATAACACACATCATCATTATGCACACCTTTGGACAGCGTATTATGGACAGATGAACAGTGAAGCACTGAGACATCTACTAGGCAGACCTCAAAAGCCAACTTTTCAAGAGACATAAATTTTATAAATATGTTGCAATAGTTCATGTACTGTAATGTGTTAATATTAACAGGGGAATGATAAGGACAAAAGTTCAAGACAGGCAGCAGTTTAAGCAAGCTACGAGGGTGGTTTGAAATGTTCTCGGAACAAAATAGAAAAAAAGTACTTTTATCACTGAAACTTTTTTTTTATTTTTGAATGTAGTCTCCTTGTACATTAATGCACTTGGTCCAATGATGTTCCAGAGCCTTAATCCCATAACGAAAATTTGTTTCTTTCAGGCCTGCGAAATAGTTGTCAACTACGGCTATCAATTCTTCACTTGAAGTTAATCTTCATCTACCAAAAAAAAATTTCAGTTTTGGGAAGAGATGGAAGTCTGATGGAGTGATATCAGGTGAATAAGGTAGGTGTGGCAACAATTCATACCTTAGTTCATGTAATTCTGCCATGGCGACAACACATGTACAGGCGCGCTTTGTCTTGATGGAAGATAACTCTCTTCCTTACTAAACCAGGTCTTTTTTTGCATATACTTTGTTGCAATTTGTGCAGTAGGTTAACATAATATTCTCCAGTAATTGTTTGCCCAGTAAGGAGATAATCTACAAACAGAATCCCCTTAGCATCCCAGGACACTGACACCATGTTCTTTCCTGCTGAAGGAATTGTCTTTGCTTTCTTTGGTAGCGGAGGAACGGCAGGTTTCCACTGCTTTGACTGTTGTTTTGTGTCTGGGGTATAGTAGTGCACCCAAGCTTCATCTGTGATCACAAACTGGCACAAAAATTCTTGTTTGTTTATCCTAAAATGGGCCAAACATTGTTCTGATATGTCCATTCTCATGATTTTTTGATCCAGCGTCAATAGTCATGGCACCAATCTTCCAGATAATTTTTTTTCATTTCTAATTCTTCAGTTAAAATGTGATATACCCCTTCAGATGACATCTGGAAAGCATGAACAATATCATGCACTTTCAATCGACAATCCTCCATGACCATTTTATGCACTTTTGCAATAACTTGTGGAGTAGTGACACATCTCGCTGACCACTGCACAGATCATCATCTAAGCTCTCCCGACCAAATTTAAATTCATTTGTTAACATGGTAACAGTTGAATATGAAGGAGCCGAGTCCCCCTGTGTATTCTGGAAATCAGCATGACTGTCCTTTGCTTTCATGCCTTTCTCTACGAAGTACTTAATCACTGCTCGAATCTCGATTTTTTCCATCTTCGCAAATCACTACGCGGGAACAACAACAGAGGCACGTCACCACCACAGCGCTCTTCCAAGAGCACTGACGTGGCACATGTTTACAGGCAACAGACCAATGAATATCATGTGAACAACTCGTCGTGCTAACGCTGACCTCTCGTGGTGATTCTGAGAACTTTTCAAACCACCCTTGTGTATTATAGCAACAAGTGACAATATTATAGCAACAAGTGACAAGGGCACTTCACCAAGCAAAGATATACCTGATTGGGTTAAGCTTACAATATTAATGTGTGATGTCAGTATAAAGCTAGTATCTTAGTGACTGCTGGGTAAGAAGAATTTTTTTTTTTATGTATAGCTGCATGCAGTTAAAAATAGTAAGAACTGTGGCTGTTGCACATGGAAGCTGATGGAACTGGCCAGCACCTGGAAATGGTTGGAAACTACATTGGTCACAGTCTAAAGACTTTTGGCTGCTGCCCTGAACTGCAGTAGCATTGAAGCATCAGCAGAGAAAGATGTGTTGCCTTTGGCGTCTCTAGCAACACCTGGGATCTTTGATGTTGTAATGCCTTCCAATACACCTGACCTGATTGGTTCACACTCACCTAAGTATGAATGGCAAATAGTGGCAAGGCTGCGTATTCCTGGACAGAAGGCAAAAGTGGGTAGTAGCAATACGGTTGTCTCCTTATGCCTTTAAAAACAGATGTGAAGCCTCGCTCACTAGTGAGAGAACACTTGGGACTGGGTCTGCTCTCTCTGAAGATTCTAGACAGGTACAGAGGATGAATTTGCCAGGTATTGGGGACTCAAACATTAAGCATTACCCTAAGGATACAGTTATAGGAGTTTGAACCCACTAATGTCATTAAATGGGCAGACACAAGCACTTCAATTGAATTTCACATATTGTAAAACCAAGCAACAAAATAAAATGCGAAAATACTCACCACCCTTGCATAATGAAATTGCACAGAAACTGTAATAATTTAAATCCATAGTTTACATTCTTTCATGCAGTCTGAATTTCATAAACTTAATGAGAATTAATATAATTACATAATACTGTACTGCGTTATGCAGCTGTAAGCAGCTTAAATTCCTGACCTGCCAGGAAAACCTACAATAAGTTCTTCCTGGAGCAGTCAACACACGTCAAAACATGCAACATAACATTCTTATTGTTTAAGTATCAAATTTATGCTGCATAATTTTTAAGCTACTTTTTTTTTAAAGCCAAACTCATGTATTTCTTTTTTATCCAATAACTTGTCCCACTTCTGTAGCATTAATTTATTTTGACTGCTGTTTTCTGTGATACTCATGCAGCAAACATTTTCCCTTCCCTCACTAACCTGGCTTGTGTATTTGTTGCAGTATAAAGTCTTAAGTCATAAACCTAACATCAGTATGAGCCATGTAACAACTACTTGGCGGACAATGATGTCTACTGGACTTTTGCATACACTACGGTCTTACGTAATAATCATGCTCATGCATGTTTTCTAACGATATTCGCACACCTTCCATTTGGTCATTGCCTCAGTCATTTTCTTACTACTTGTAAATCTTCAAATAGTTTTCTCGCTAAATATGTTTGCCTGGATACATGTCCCATCCAATCCCATTTCAATTTCATTACTGTCATTATCACATCTTTCACTTCCCTCTGGCCTCTGATAAATTTTCTCTCTCTCTCTCTTCCAGTAGTCCCCGAAAAGCATATCTCCATTATTTGTCAAGCAACCCTCAATTTTTGAATTTTTTTCATTTAAAGTGCTTTTCTCTCTACTGAAGTCGCAACTGGTAATATTATATTATGAACTTTCAATATTGAATAAACCAGAAACTTTATTTTGAAAACTGTTTATTTACCAAAAGCACTCACGGCCAGTTCTACTCTTCTGCTTTATTTCTACTGCTGTCCGTTCAGTCACCATCTTTAAGTGCTCTAATTACAACTATTCATCAACTGGTTCTGTGACTCCACTGTTTGTGTGCACATTTTTCTTCTTGATTTGATGACTATACTTCGTTGTAGTCTTATAAAAACAGACCAATTAGACTGACTTTCGGACTTGTTCTATTCACTGATGAATCTTATATGCATTAGAGGCAAACGGCATAAAGTCATCAGTGGAAAAAAAATGAGGAGGAGGAGGAGGAGGAGGAGGAGGAGGAGGAGGAGGAGGAAGAGGAGGAGGTGGTGGTGGTGGTGGTGGTGGTGGTGGTGGTGGTGGTTCATGGACCTTCCATTCACATGCAGTCCTTAACCTCAACTATATATATAACTAAAATAGTTAATATAGATAGTAGTTATTATCATAGAGGAAGGTGGAAGCAACTGCTGACAAATGAAAGTTGAGACAACAATGTGTAAATTACAGGATAAGGGACATGATGCTGAATCAGGCAGGATTTAAGTATCTACCGCAACGCAGAACAAATTAAATGCACCCAACAAATATTTAACTGGTGATACAGACCAGCACTACCAAGAGTTAGGCCTTTTACCCTATTTTGTCTCAGAATTGTTCATGCCACCATCTTTGGGGACATTTAACGTTCCTCTTGCCAGTTGGGTTATACTGCATTGCAGCTTCAGTTAGCCTATCATTAAACATATGTTGGACATGGTCATTCCGTCTTCTTTCTTTCTTTTTTTCCCATGTGTTCAATATTTAGTTCTTGTCTAATATCGGTATTTATTTTATGGTCCAACAATGAATATACCACTACAAAGTGAAGGACCTTCCTGTCTGATGATTCGTTTCAATGTAATTGATCATATGTTAGGATCCAACATTCACTACCATACAGCAGCAAAGGCAACACTATTACTTTGTATGGTTTAATTAGTGTTTCTTTCCGTATGTTATGTTGTAATGTAGATTGTATAGTTCCAAAGAATTGTCTGAATCTGGCCAATTTTAGCTCTGCATCATCTGGATACAACAACATGGTACAGATAAACATCAAGTGGTAATAAGTACAGCAATCAGTCGCAAATAATGTTTATTGCAAATCCAGATTTTGATCACTGTGTGGCCATCTTCCGTGTTTAAACACATACAAAAAAACCATTACAATAAGGTGACAAGCATCCTTTAATATATGTTCAGTTGTATAAGTTTTACTTGTGAGTTAATAATAAAATACATAACAGCAGATACCACTTAAAACATTACAACCATTTATACATAAACACAGTCCCAACTGGACTATCAATGTCAGAGACTGAGTTCACACTGAGGCTGCTGGCTTCCATGTATGTCATATCAGTTTACAGTGTCCTCTACATACATGATGGATTGCCAAAATATATTAACTAAAAAAAGTCTCTAATGTTTTAAAGTTACACATACATGATAGTGACTGTGTGAGGTGACAAGTGGCATCAGTTACTGCTGTATATTTTTAGTTACATACAGTTTAAAAATACAGTAAGTCCTATCCAAAAGATCTATATTAATAAATCTATTTAAACAGTGTTAAATCCAAAGTGTTAATAACTTACCCATATAATTACATTAACAACATAGTGAACAAATGGCAAAAAGAAAATAGTTTCAATGTAGTGGACAACAGTAATAATAAGTGTATTTGTTTACCATACTAAGATAAAATTAGCGACAGGATAATCGCGTTTTTAGAAAAAGAAAAGTAAATGTGGAATTTTGTACCACAAGTAAACTGGGTAGTATTTTAAAAACAGTATGGAAAAAAGAACTGTTTTCCATAGATCAGACACCTACAGAAGTGGATGTCCCAACTGCGATGTTTGCTATGTGGGACAAAATGATAAGCAGCTTGAAGCCAGCTTTGGCAAACATGTCACATTTTTTTCAAAAGAGGTGGCAGAAAAATCTAATCTCTCCACAAGTTTGAAATTTTTAATATCAGGCACTATCTTGTGGGACACTGCTTAACCCTTTAACTGCTCTAGATGTGTTAACGCGCACACCTTTGTACCTGTCCCTGTGTGCTCTGAACGTGTTTACATGCGCCACCAGTCCTTCTACCTGGCACATGTCCAGAGCACACAGGGACAGGTACAAAGGCGTGCACGTTAAAAGGACCAGTGCAGTTAAATGGTTCATTAGCAGGGGGCCACAAAACGTTTCCATTTTTGGAAATTATTTAAAAATCGTGGGATTCAGATACTATGAGAGACTTCCAATACACACATTGATCTGGCAGTAACAAACTATTTATGATTAAACTAATCCTAGATTGCACATGAGTACATAGTTTTGGTGGCAAATATATTACCCACAATTATACATGGTGTATCTGGAAGTTTATTAGTTTTAACACCAAACTGCATAAATTATAATGTATTTTTATGTGAAAACTGTGTGAAAGGACATTATAAAACAGAAAAATGTTGGGTCCGTTTGAAATAAAGCTGCTAGTCCAATAGCTTATAACACCATTTTTGTCTAATATAATTCCTGTAGCTGCACTTAAAATCTGACAAATAAATTTATTAGTGTGTGTCTTCTGGATAAGATTTGCTGTAATTTTAAACTATAAGTAATTGTAAAAATGTACAATGATAACTGATGCCACTGGTTAGTACACACTGTCACCACCATATATGTATAACTGCAAAACATTACACACTGTCAGTACACACACAAAAAAAAAAAAAAAAAAAAAAACACCCAAAGTTGCAAATTTCACATTTTTTATTCACTCAATGACTAGTTTAAGGCCGGGATCCATTTTCGAATCATCATAACATAGTCAAAAATGGTGTTTCCATAAATGCAAAAACTATGTAAAAAATGTGCAAACACACTGCTCATTTGCATATTTTTGACATAGTTTTTGCATTTTCGGAAGTACCATTTTTGACTATGTTATGATGATTTGAAAGAGAGTTCTGGCCAGAAACTAGTTATCGAGTTATTAAAAAAATTGAGATTTGCAACTTTGGCTGGTTTTTTGTTGCACCAATTAACAGAAGTTGCTGGCCTACAATTATTACAGCATGCTGAAAGTTCGTAAATTGGACACTATTGTTAGTTACAACTGCCAGTTTGTTTTATGTATGTGCATGAGTTTAAAAAAAAAAAAAACAAGAAATAAAATAACAAAACATGTGATTGGAAATAAAGTACATATAGTTTAGCAATGCCATGTAGTGGGCGCTGTAAACTGGTACGAAATAAGAAGCAGCCAATGGCCTCAGTGTGAATTCAACCTTTGACATGGATGGACCAGTTGGGACTAACGTAATATTTTAACTTACATCTGCTAATACAAACTTTATTACTGACTCACTTATATAACTGTACACATAATAAGGTATACACATTACCTTATTTTAACTTGTTCCTTATATGTTCTTTAGCATTGAAGATGGCCACACACTGACTAAAATCTGAATTTGCAACAAACATTATTTGCAACTGATTGCTGTACTTTTTACCAGCACTGCAGTCAGCAATCCATAAAACAGCACTAAGTACCCGTGTCCTCTGGCTACCCACAACAGCATAATGGAAACATAGATCATGCATGTATTTGTTTGTACTTATTTAAAATGGTTCAGTTAGCTGAAAAACCTGTCAGGTGGGAAATATATGCCATGATTCCTTTCCTGCCTTTGAAAGACAGGTAAGTTGTCAAAATGAATTAGTTTATTAATAATGTTTATGGAGGAAACTTACAGAGTGATTGGCTTGTAAGAAAAGAGGATAAATCATTCAAAGATGGCCATACTAATGGTCGGTCATGTTGAGGTGAAAAGTGGGTAACTATCTGTTGCTGCTGAAGACTTGGTACAGAATGTTGACGCGTAAGTTCTAGAAAACAGAAAATTAATATTTTCATCCTTTTCTAATGAGCTTCCTCAAGTTTCAAAAAGAGATATTTACGAAATTCTTACAAAACACTTAAACTACTAGTTGTGTTCCTGCATAGATCCCGAAAATGCTGAGTGAGGTGTATAAATCCATTTGAGCAGCCTGTGCTTTAAATTTCCCTGTGCAAACTGTAACAATGATGGTGAATGTTTAGGATGAGTTGTCACTGAAGCGTTTGTGTGGTCTGCGGTTCTCACCCCTATTTCATAATAGGAGTAATCTGCTTCTATCAACAGCAGAATTCAAAAACATCAAATAATGTTAAGAGTGTCTTTGAGTGTGTTTTTCTCACTCAGTAACAACCAGAAATACTTACAGCGACAATAATATTTCAACATGCACTTAATTTTAATTGACTGGTGAGTTTGGCCATGAGCTAAAGATGTCTGCCACTTACACCAAGAGCAGAATGGTATGTTGCGTGGCCACTGCAGGATTAGTAGAAGGGAGGGGGGAATATTTCATTGTTTGGCTCCAAGTGCTGACAACTCACAAGTGTGCACAACTAGCACTGATCAGCAGCTATCGTATAAATTCCAAACTGAAGGAACACAGATTCATGAACATGGATTATATACACAGTCATCTTCAAATGTAATACATGATTGTAGCAAGTAATATGAAATCAAATTAAGGATGATGCAATACAATGTAATGGGTAAAAGAAACATGACATTCCAAATGTTCAGTAAACATTTGCGATCGTGTCTCATATTGCAATTACTGTTATTAATTAAGGTAACATACTAATTTATGTAGGTTAGCAACTAACAGTAAGATTGGTAGGGGAAAGTTTGGTAAAGCGGCCAGAACAGGAAAAGTGGCCATTGGATATTTACGCTCTGAACAGCACTGCTGCCTGACGAGAACTGGTCACATTAGTTCAAAAATACACTGCCATTGTTGTCAGTGAGATTGGCAGAGGAAGTGTGATCCATTATTTCTCAGTAATTCATTTTATCATTCTTACTAATAATAATTTTTAACACTATCAATGTTTAAACAACACCTTTTTGCCTGCAAACATAGTTCCTTGTTATTTATTTCAGTTTGATAAGTTTTCTACCCCAATAGGAGTTGGTTACTCCCAACAAAACACACATAATACAAACAATAAAACCTGAATCCTTTTATATACGAAGCTCTCAGCCAACATGTCTGTTCTGTTGTATTTGGCCTAACACAAAGTGCGACTGAAGACAGTCTGCTGCACCCAACTGGTTTTCTTTCGTACACTAGGGCATGAAGATGCCTACAATATGCACCAAAAAATCAGAAAAACACCTCGGACTCTGTTGCAATGGCACTGTCCACGATACCCGTTTAGGTATGGAAAACTGGCCACGTGTAATACATGTAGTTCCAACATATTATTTTCTTTTTCACTTGAAAATATTTGGTGCGATACCTTATAATACATAGAGTCAAAATGGGTAGATGGTTAGCTATTAATAACTATGGTTTGGCGAAAATTGAAATTGTCTTTACGTGGCCATTTTACCCCCCTCCCCCATGCAGCCCAAGGTGTAGTCCTACGATGTCAATAATGGCTCTTAAGCAAAGCCATTTGACGCCTACTGATAGAGAGGATCTGATACTTTACCTGATAAGACATTTACAGGATAGGCAATTCTGCAAAAATACATCAACCAATGTTTCACATGTAGTGTTACTTCTGACACTATAAATGCTGAGTAACATCAAGACAAATGGCAACTACGGGAGCACTGTAGACTAAATCCACTCCACAGCTGGTTTGGCCAATGAGTGTGAGGGTACAATGTCAGTACTTGAGTCAAATGTATATTGTAATGCGAGGCCAAGAAACACACTCTAAAACAAAAACTACGCAGCATGAAGCAATTATCCAAATGGGACAGAAATCGTTAGGTGTGATGCACATGTACAGACACAAACAATTACAATTTCAGAAAAATTGGGAGAGTTAATCAAGATAAAGAGCTACACAAACTGAGCAAGTTGATAGCTTGTTGGTCCACTTCTGGCCCTTATGCAAGCTGTTATTCAGCTTGGCACTGATTGATAGAGTTGTTGGATGTCATTCTGAGGAATATTGTGCCTAATTCTCTCCAATTGGCACATTAGATTGTCAAAACTACAAGATGGTTGAAGAGCCCTGTCCATAATGCTCCCAATGTTCTGAACTGAGAAGAGATCCAGTGACCTTGCTAGCCAAGGTAGGGTTAGGTAAGCATGAAGACAAGCAGTATAGAAACTCTCTTCAAGTGTGAGTGGGCATTATCTTGCTAAAATGTAAACCTGTCTTACCATGAAAGGCAAATAAACAGGGCATAGAATATAGTCAACGTACCACTGTGCTGTATGGGTGCCATGGATGACAACCGAAGGGGACCTGCTATGAAGAGAAATTGTACTCCAGGCCATCACTCCTGGTTGTCAGATTGCATAGTGGGTGACAGATTAGTTTCCTACCACTTTCAGGGGTGTCTCCAAGACATGTCTTTGATGATCATTGGGGCTAATTCGAGGTAAGACTCATCACTGAAGACAATTCTACTACAGTCACTGAAATTCCAGGTTGAAGATGTGTCTGGAGATGTCCCAGACAGCAGTGGGATACCTATCCGACTGCACATGGCCTGTCAACCACATTTTGTTGTCCTTCATACAAGCCATTCTGGGGTTACATTTCGGGGAGATAATGCCTGCCTGCAAACAGTGAGAGTTTCTATGGCTCATCTTCATGTTTAACACACCCTTCCTTGGTCAGCAAGCCCGCCGGATCTCTCCCAACTGAGAATCCTTGGAGCATTGTAGGCAGGAACCTCCAACCAGCTCAAGACTTTAGCAATCTAACGTGTCAATTGCAATGTATACGGTCCAGTCACATTAATGTGAGCACCGACTGAGTTCTACATCACAATGCCATAAACACTAACACACAACTGGTGACAGCACTGGAAGTGGACGGTACATAAAGTGTGTCTGGGGATGCAAAAAACAGCGCACTTTTTCTTGTAATGTGAAAACTGAGTGCTTTATTTGATGTGCAAAAGGGCATGATCATTGGCTTTCATGCTAGGGATGGAAGCATTTCCGAAATGGCACTGGATGAACCAAAGGAGTCATTATTGGTTATAAGGGTACATGCTTACTGTGGGTCATTTGCTTGCGATCCGTGATGGAACTAGAAATTCTGTATTATACTTTTGCTGGCCTAGTATATCTCAATAAAACTCAATAGTAAGTACACAAAATCCTTCCCCCTTAAACTGGTGCACAGTGGCAGAACTGGTACAAGTAGCAAAGGATTATGAGTACCCTTAATATTGCCTCAAGGTGACAGCAGGGGAAGCCCGGTACTCAGGAACAATGGATATTGGGGCCAAACGTTTGGTGGCAATGGGTGGCAAGAGCTGATGCAACAACTGTTGGGGGAAATGATTGACCTCCACTGGTTCATCACTTATCACTGCTGGTTGTGACCTCAACTAGGTGGATCTACAGCACAGGCACTGAGATAGTACATATGACAAGCTAATGGATTAGTTGAGATACCTTGGCCAGGTTGGTATTGCATGTAACTAGAATGTGGTAGTATAGACTTACGCCAGCTGTAGTGCTGGTCTACTGTAGCTACTTGTTTGGGCCTGACATGGTCGTATCACGGGTATGTAATCCCTTACTTGTCATAGCTCCAACTGATTTTAGTGTCGCACAAGTCGCTCCTGTCAGGCCACCACCTTGAACATAGGAAACCCTTATAGCCAATAATGACTCCTTTGGTCCATCCAGTGTATAGCCAAATGTGCAAACCAAGTGCAGTGAGGTAGTACAGTCATATAAGTATGGATATTAGCTCTATGTTTGCTGACTAAGGTGTCTGACAGCTGTGCCAGGGTAAAATCGCAGCTGTGCGGTGAGGTGTAATGCTGAGAAGCAGGTATGCGTGTCATAGCTTCCTTGGAGGCTACTGTCGTTGTCATCAATTTATTAGTGTGGGCTGTAAATATTCAGACCAGTCACTCCACCCTAGAGATAGACACTGATTGAAAAGTGATGATCTGAGGTGTATTGCTGTTACTTTAACAAAAGGGCATAATTTACCAGATGAACTGCAGGTCATTATCTGATACTACGCTGTGCGTCATCCTCTCAACAGTGAACATGGTTGGCAATGCCCCAATTGTAACTACGGCTTCCTTTGATTACATTCCAGGCAATATATGGAAAATTAAAGAGCATGTCCCCAACAAATAATCACAAAACCAATTTGTACCTGCTCTCATGAATGATTTGGAGTAGAACTGGTGGGAGGAAATTGCCTTGCTGGTGCTGACCAGTTTTTTGTGCATAGTTTGCAGGGCCAGACTGCATGTTCAATATCAACATCAATGTCTGGTCAACATCAATCATGCTTTTCCAATGACTTCATTCTATATATCCCATGGTGCACCTCATCTAGTATTAGGAGTTTGGTTTGAACCACAACCCAGAATTAGGGTTGTTTGTAATCCAGTGAGGGAAACAAAGTAGTCTGTTGTACAAGATTCATAACTTTACAAAGGTGCTTCACCCAACTACGGTACACATCATTAGCTACTTTTCTTAGAAGTAGGTCCTGATCTGTCAAATTTGGCACTTGCTGGGCTATTGCCAGAAATTTTTCTAGTGGGTCTCAGATGTTTTCGTTAAACTGAAAACAAAGTCATAATCAGGACTAGTGGAAAATGTGATAAGTTGTCAGTATTGGCATATAGAAAAGTACGCCTGTAGTGGGCCTCACAGTAGTGGCTGCTTAAACCAAGGCCATCAATTAAGTTATTGTGCTGGTATGTCAGCATCTGGGCCTTACAGCAAAATTAATGTAATAAGGAGTAATTTGGTCCAGTAAAAAAAAAGCATTAAGTTTTTTTTGCAGGAGAGCAGTCTTCAAACACTTCTGTAATTTTGAAAAAGCTGCCAGGCGATTAGTATACTACATAAATTGAAGCCAATAGGAAGAGTACAAAATGTGTGTGGCCCATGGAATGAATTTGCCGTAGTTGTTTATTTTAGCCAATACCAACTGGAGTTCTTCAAAATTTGAAGGAGTAGAGAGATCATTTACTTAATCAACAAGGGCTGATATAGGTCAGAGACCATCTCTGCTTAGTATGTAGCCATAATGGACATGTTAGAAAAAAGTTACACTCTCTCTTTTTGCATCTGAATTCAATCTCTGTAAGTTCACAAAATAGTTGTAAATTTTTGAGATGTTGCTTGCAAATAGCCCCTGTGTGGATGATGTAGTCAACATAATTCGCGGCTTGTGGCACCAACATATCATATCATAGCTGCTGCAAGTATCTCCGGAATATCACGATAGCATTTGCAGACGCAAATGGAAACCTATTTAAGTGTATATTCAACATGGTCAAATCAATCCGAACACTTAATGATTCCACATAACTGTTTTTAGTAAATGTTTTGCAGGAAAAAGGTTACTTAGAGAGCTCAAACCAAGAACTGCTGATAAATCAACAAATGAAACAGCTTGTTCCTTCATGGAAATTCCAAATTCAGTTGTACAGTTAGGTACAAACTGTGACTTGGTCAACTTTGAATTTCGTCTAGCTGTAGAGAAAATATTAAATGAAGTGCCTTGTGAACATTAAAATGTCACATATCAACATGTGAGATTTAACGTGACAGAATGAAAAGTTCCTAGGAGAGGATTTTGTGATGTCATTTTGGCCTGTACAGGAAAATGTGTGCTACGGCACTGGTAGGTGTGTGGAATCAGTGCATATAAGAAGGTGATCCTTTGTGTACTTGCATACAAATTGCATAGAAGAAGATTCCAGCAGGAACACATTCAGACACTTCTTCATTCCATGCCACAACATGCAGTGCATGCAGTTTCTGCAGCAAACTAGAATCTAAAACTCGAGAGATCATGAACAGTTACTTAATCCCAATCATTTTTCTATTTTCATAGCCATAATTTTTGGTAAACTAATTCCAGTATAATCATCCTTCACGGTGTTGGAATTTTCAGAAACATTATTATATATGTTAATTACACTAAGTTTGATTTGTCTTTGAAGGTGGTTCAGTACTGTTCTGTCTAAAATTCATTTGTACTCTACAATGTTTGCAACATTTCACTAAAATGAAGACTGACACAACATTCCAATGCTGAAATGGTTCACAGCTACAAAAAATGGCTGGGCCCATTCCTTTCCAGCTCAATCAAAATACATAATTCAGAAAACATCAATTAGTAATAGTAAATAAGTATATATACTTTCTCTGATAAAGTTGTCAACAGATGTAATAAGCCACAAAGTTTTAAGTCCACAACACTAAAAGTTCTAATTCAGCTATAAGAATGTTTTTCATAGATATTTCAGACCATAATTTAAAGTATGCCTATTCGTTGACTACAAATACAGATAACTCTGACCATTGACTTTTTAAATATTTATTTATTTCCTCAAACTACTTTTTGAGACTAATGAGGAATGCACAAGTTGTGTATCTATTTTCGTAGCATGATGCTGGATACTGGCTTGCGGCAGTATGGGCAGTGATGTACTTAATATCGACCTGGAAGTTTCCATTTTAATTACATACTGACCACACAATTAACTTTATACTGCAAACAGCAGCTGTCATATAAATCTACCAGTATCGGTTGTACAACTACTATAGGGAAATGAACATATATATTAAAAGACACTGGTCACAGTTACCTGTATTTATTTTAAAATAACACAGTAATTTTTTCTAAAATGTCCATAAATGACAAATGTAATCTTAATATGCCTCATAAATGTTTCTACACTTGCAATTGGGTAAAATCACTGTCGTTTTAATATGAAATAACTTGTATGATTTCAAAATAATGGAAATGATGCACACTACTTTACATTTAATATCTTGTACAGTTATTCACATTTGTTACACCTTGCATACATCCACAGACAGTAAACAGTACACAGTACACAACAGTGATGAGAAATTTGAATAACATTAATTCTACACTAATCAAGCCTACTCACTTGAGACTACATGAACTACATACATTGTGGCAAAGGTGTTCACAATGGGAGGGGGGGGGTGAAATCGTACCTGGTGCAGATGACGCAGTAACCAATTGACGTTTAAAGGAGGCCGAACGCCTGGTTTTAGATCCCGGCCCTTTCGTTAACATGCAAAGCAGAACAGACACCATATTAAGGAAGTGAGTATGGGTCACATCAACAATTGCAAGACAATAATTCAGAAGATGATACATTATACAGCTCAAAAAGGAAAGTTTATTCAGAATTGTGATTAGCCTACATACGAAGATAAGTAAAGCTAATGATGATGGTTAAGCAAGCAAACATGCAGACAGATATACAAGCAAGCAGCAATGTCACTGGATGATAGAGTGTAAAATATCCACATCAAACCACACACAGCAGAATTTGAAATATCTGTGAGTTTCACATAAAAAAATGTTAGAAAGCATTTAGGATACAGAATCCATTTTGTAAATTATTGTGATACACCAGTAACAATACATTACCTGGAAACTTCACCACCATCCAATCTTAAACCAGTTTAATGTTCTTTTTAATATTTAAATTGTATTAATGTGAACACATTAAGCTAGACTGTGTTACAAGGATAATCTCCCCCCCCCCCCTCTCCCCCCCCCCCCCCCCCACACACACACACACACACACACACACTTCACCTTTTAGACACATGTATATTCAGTGAGCAGTACATACAGTGCACTCACATAAATACGTTTAAATTATCAGGACAACAGTACATTAGTTTTTACACGTGGTAACAGAAAATATCTGCAATGACAACGGCATTTAATCATAAATGTCAGCTTTTTATAAAAAGTTCAAGTTATTTCATCAATTTCACTAGCATGAAAACTGTCTCTGAAGAAAGTATTCCGTACGGATCCTAAAAGCTCAGTGACATTAGTGTTGGAAAATAGTAGACACACCAAACCAAAATGTAATGTCATATCTGCAACAGAATAAAGAACTCAACTCCATTAAATGACGTCCATTTCTTCTCAATATTATCAATCCTGCAAATCTAAGGCAAAGCATTCATTCCATTCCCTCAAAGTATTTTCTTTTATATATATTATTTAAATGCAAGGACTGATTTCTTTCATTACTGTGAGCTTCACACTGTAAAGGAGAAATAGCATGCTGTCCTTGTAATCAACAAATTTAAAAAAATGCCCAAACTGAAAATTATGAGTGAGCCAAAATCTCAGCATCTATCTAATATAGAACCAGAAAAATCCAGTAAACATTAAATATAAATTACTCATGAAATAACATGCACCTGTTTGCTCATTCACAATACCTATTCAAGTAACGTGTCATCCAGGTACAGCCTCGCAAAAGATGAGTAATATAGGAACATAGATTTATTATTGATGACAGAAAAGGTAGTTGAGGCAAGATCCATTTCCTGCAGTGTAGTCTTTTTGTCTACAGACAAAACATATCGGTGCTCATATTACAGATCATCATAAAAAATGTAGTAGATAAAATATTTTTTCCCACACGAAGGAAATGAACATGCCAGCAATGAATTAGTAACAAATTTGTTTCTTACCTGGTGAAGTTGCTTTGCCTACTCCAGAGTTCTTCCTCGAAAAACTTGCAGATCGTTGTCTTCCAGATTTCGGCTGAAAATCACACACATTACCAATGAAATGATTGCATTCATCTAAAACACGTATTATATAACAGTAACATCAATTTTCATTCATGTGTCAGATGAAATGTTCAAAATAACACCATTAACTGGAGGTCCAGAAATACAGTTCAAAAGTAGAGATAAAAATTGCTCAGCAATTTAAAACTGTTCTTCTCTTACTATCAGCAAAATGCTCATGAAATTTGTAAATTTTTCCCACAGTCAACAGCACTTGTGTGTTCCACGGGTTGCTTCCAAAAGTTGTGGATTCTACTGATGACAATGACAATTAATAACACTACATAAGTATAACAGAGAAAAAATAGTCACCCTCAAGTGATATTACACTTATACCGTGTAATGTGATGTCTAAACTCACAATGGTCTCAATTCAGCAATGAAGAAAGTCCACAGTTTCTTCAGGAATGTCATAACCAGCTGAAGCCACTCAATGATTAGATTCTGTAGAGAAACCAAATTCAGGAGATATTGATAGCTATGTCTGACATGATGTTCCAGATGGTTCCAGCATTTCATGGGTCAGCTGAGGTGCAAGAGGGTGCCTGAGTGAGCAATACAAATTTGTGGGCTCTGGTCACCGTATGAGTAACACCAAAACATCACTGAACCATTTTCAGCCTGAACTACAGCCTCAGCACACTGCGAGTTAAACATACCAATGGGCCATTCGTGTTCCCAATGTCCTGAATGATCCGAAGAGAGAAAAATCATGTCTCGTCAGACCACAGTACGTGCCTCAGCCAGATACTATGCAGTTTCTGTGTTGTTTGGCCATCTGAAGAAGTGATGTTTCATGAGCTACTGTGAGCAATGGCCTTTTGTGAGATGTCTGATACCCAAGTGCCCACTGCATTTTATTCCTCTCCCAATGTTTGCTAGGAAATGGCTGACATTGACCTACACTTAGTGACAGTAACAATACCAGGTGTTAAAAATCAATAAAAACAGTCTCGATCACATTTTCGGATTTTTTATTTGTTGGAAAGTGGTTTCGACTTTTTCCTCACACCATCTTCATGCTTACACCTCCTTTATGGCTGCTGGTGGCAGCGGTCACTGCAGTGACAACAATACTTCTACGGATCTTGCTCTGTCTGCTGCCACCAGCAGCCATAATGGCGGTGGAAGCCAGAAGATGGTCCAAGGAAAGGGCCAAAACAGGTTGGCAACAAATAAAAAATAAGAAAATGTGATCGAGACTGTTTTTATCGATTTTTAACATTTCATACTGATCACTGTGCTCCAGTCAAGAACCATTTCTACAATTGTAAATGCCAGATGTGTATGAAACAGATTATTGTTGACAATGCATGACACTCATCTTCAGTCCTGTCCATTATGTCAGTGATGGATGGTTACGCAACTGCCTGGCACCATTTCTACAACATTTACAGCACTCCAAAGAGCTCTAACATGTCATTTTAAGAGGGTGATTAACATTTAGTGAGTTTATTAACAATATTATTATTATTATTTTAATAACATGTTTTGGGTTATTACATGAGTTAAAAATCCATTTTTCTACACAGTATTTCTGGACAAGTCTTTATCTTCAAGTGTTACAAATCAGTGCTTTTGTGTGTGCTCACTGTTGTTTGTTGTGGTCTTCAGTCCTGAGACTGGTTTGATGCAGCTCTCCATGCTACTCTATCCTGTGCAAGCTTTTTCATCTCCCAGTACCTACTGCAACCTACATCCTTCTGAATCTGCTTAGTGTATTCATCTCTTGGTCACCCTCTACGATTTTTACCCTCCACGCTGCCCTCCAATACTAAATTGGTGATCCCTTGATGCCTCAGAACATGTCCTACCAACCGATCCCTTCTTCTGGTCAAGTTGTGGTGTGCTCACTATTTGATCTCATAGACTGAGTTTTTGATAGTGACCGCCCCCCCACCCCCACACTTATAGCAGAATTTGACTCCTCAATGCCTGTCTACACTCTTTTACACCATTTTTTTATCATATTACCTCCCACTACTGCATGAAATGTATATGTCCTACATGTCCTCTGGCTCTGATGAATGAGTGCTAAACCCCAAGCCTTGCTTGCACTGAAATCCCATTTGTGTTTTTCTATGTCCTTGTATCAGCAGACTCCTTACTTCCACTGTCCTGTAAACTTCAAGCTTGCTTCATGATGTTTGTCCTGCCCTATTTTGTTTCATTATGATACACTAGCAGCATTTAGTGACACCTTCATTACTTCCCAGTTTCAGTCAAGTATGTCAATGATTTTCTTGTAAACCACCTTAACTCTTTTGATTGTTTCAGATACGGCATCCCACATCAGTGTGGAATGATGCATACACCCAGTTTTCAGAGGCCTCAATTATATTTAACATTACTAAGCAGTCATTTTATGGTCATTGGTTGGGACTGAATACAATGCATGCAGTGTTTCCAGAGAAGACAACAGAACCTTTTTTTTTTTTTTTTTGGGACAACATCAAGTGGATAACAGATTCATTCTTTTTCATCATATTTCTCAGTATTTTTTCATAGGTTCAGTTCATTTTGGCTGCAACATTCACTTGATTTGTTGATCTAAATAACCATTACATTAGAAAATTACTTGAAAGTATTGTAGTGTTTCGACAAGGCTCTTTTCAGAATTAATTTTCACTCTGCAGTAGTGTGTATGCTGATTTGAAACTTCCTCACTGTGCCTGACCGGAACTTGAAACTGGGACCTTCGCCTTTCACAGGCAACTGCTCTACCAGTTGAGCACAACTCACAACCTGCCCTCACACCCTTACTTCTGCCAGTAGCTTATCACTTACCCTCAAAACTTCACTTAAGACTCTCCATGTATAACTGTAAGCAAGTACCCTGGATGAGAGTGCACAGCAGGTCATTTCTTTGTGACGGGTCATTACAGTTCAAATTGTGGAGTAGGGGTTGGAGAGTGTGGATTTTCTATACACATTGCTAAATCTACCCTTTACACCCCTTATCTGTTATGCATTCAAGGAAGTCGGCTCTTTAAGTACTCATATTCTGAACCATGTTATAGAAATTATACTCTCTACGATCCTGTAATATTATTTTAAATATTTCGCATTCTCCTAACATCAGATGGTTTGTACTACCGTACACTTCTGGTAATTAGCTATGTTTACTATGTTCCTAAAGATCTCAGAAAAACTGTCATATCTGCTTGTCAAAACTGCATGATAAGACAATGCATAACAATTCTGTGATCATCATTTGGTCTAGTAAAGTTGTTGTTCAATGGTTGTGTTATTTATGAAGAATTATTGAGACATTCGGAGAGTTTTCAATGACTTTTCTCCTCATTAAAATCCGTTCTACTTTGGAAAAAGTTTCCTTCTAACTTATTACATTTTATCCAACACCATACTATCTTATCATAGTGCTCAAAAATTTTAAACAATTCAGGCATTCATCTTGTGGAAGAGTATCATTTTCTGCACCACATGGGGTATACTTTGCTCAATCTCTTAGAAAATTTATCTAATAAAGAACTGTAATATGGGCCTGTAATCAATTTTTCCCCTTTCCAAAAATAGTTCAAATGGGTCTGAGCACTATGGGACTCAACATCTGAGGTCATCAGTCCCCTAGAACTTAGAACTACTTAAACCTAACTAACCTGACATCACACACATCCATTCCCAAGGCAGGATTCAAACCTGCGACCGTAGCAGTCACGCGGTTCCGGACTGAAGTGCCTAGAACCGCACGGCCACCGCGGCCGGCTTCCCCTTTCCAGAGAGCTGATAAATATGCTATGCAACTCTCAAAAAGGCATCATCATTACTTTTCACATCATACAACAGAACTACCAACAGTAAGTGGGAATTCACTACAGGAACTCTACTGCAATAACTGTTACTAGCACTCAAATTACAATTAAATTCCCTACATATCATAAACCAAAATGAAGGCTGAAGCTGTTCTCTATTTGACAGTTAGTTTCCTCATCACAGTGTTTAATTATGAATAGTCCTATTGGAGTTGGTTGCCTTCTTCCAACCAGTGAAGTGACTTATCCAACTAGTTATAAAGAGACATGCAGTTTAAGTGGACTCCAAACCAGAGTGCAACTTAGTGTTTTGCACATACATAAAGCATTGATAAAGGTGAAATGTAACACTAAATTACTGTAATAGTATCAAAACCAACCAGGGATTGCATTCCTAACCTTTGGATTTGCAATGTTTCACTCACCCATCTATTCACATGTCAACCATTATACAACATCATAAAAATTCACAAAAATTAGCCTTGAGTTTATCTATACAATGGCGATACATGGTCACACTTCTAATAAACTGTGAGCATCAACAGGCCCAACATATTGCCAGTTTTATTATGCCCAATGGTTTGTTTTCCCCATGGACCATCTGCTGAAAGAATAAGAAAATAAAATATGATATTTGTGCAATATGTGTAAAAATGATGATGTAGATGTCCACGTAATGTATGTGCTACACATATACTGCAGCACAGTGATTTAAAAAGAGCTTTGTGCAATCCACAGTTCACTGGTTCCTCCCCCCCTTGACCCCAACACATATTGTATACCACTACTATCCTATCTATAGAATATTTAATGCATTTTCATTGTTTTACCTAACTTGCCTTGGAATCAAAATAAGTCATTGTCAATGAATTTCAATAAAGAGCCCCGACTTGAGAAAAAATTAACAACAACCTATAATACAGCATAGTGCCATCTTCAACATCCAAGGAAAGGATGGATCCTATTTGAGATTCATTCAAATAAATCTAAAATTGGTGGCCGATGGGATTTTATACAAATCATTGTGACATGCCAGAGGAGGTGCTATTGGGTCCCTAACTAGTTCGAGTACAGCCATATCTTTCAATTGTGGGGAGGGAAAACGTGTTATTTTACCCCCAAGCTACTCTGGCTAATTTGAACATATCCAGCAGTGTAAGTGGTATCTTTTTGGAAGGTATAATCCCCTTCTGGGAATCATTTCTGTGCCTCTGAATGAACAAAGTCACCACAGAATTTATGAGACACCTTTTCCGAAAGTGAAGCACTGAAACAATATTTTGTGGCTAATTCAATGTTACTGAGAGTGTGGTCCATGTCTAACCCACTTCAAGCTGTTCAAAGATTCTGCCCGGAAAAACAAGAGTCCAAATGGTGTCTTTGTGACATTACATTACTTGACACAAAAGATTATACTCTTCTCACAATGAATAGCAAGTGCAACTGAGATAATACGAATCTAACGCACTGTTTCTCATTATCCCTGAATTGTGTAGCTATTCAGAATTGCCAGTACTCTGTTACTACATAGGTAATACAACTGTTGTTTATCGGGAAACCTTCAGTCATTTACAGTAGGTGCTACAACATTCTCTGTCCATTGTCTTCTTTTCCCGAAATATATTTAATTTTTGGACACTAGTGTAATACAAAGAAAGTATGAAGAAAAATACATACATGTTAGCAAGCACTGGACATAATTCATGTGACTTGTGGCTACATCTATACCATATGTAGCTCAGGTGCAGTGACTCACTGGGGAAACTACAAGAAACAAAAGTGAATTTTTCATGAAAGAATTCTTCTTCACACACACCATACTTCATCACATGCATGCAGTATACACTGAGGTGACAAAAGTCCTGGGACAGTTATAAGTGCTAGGGAGTTCAATATTCCAAGACCTACAATGTCAAGAGTGTAACGAGAATATCAAATTTCAGGCATTACCTCTCACCATAGACAATGTAGTGGCTGCCAGCATTCACTTAATGACCGAGAGCAGCTGCGTCTGCATGCAGTTGTCAGTGCTAACAAACAAGCAACACTGTGTGAAACAACCATGGAAATCAATGTGGGATGTATGATGAACGTTAGGACAGTGCGGTAAGATGTGGCATTAATGGGCTATGGCAGCAGATGACTGACATGTGTGCCTTTGCTAGCAGCACATCAAGCTACAGCACTTTTCCTGGGCTTGTGACCTATCAGTTGGACCCCAGACGACTTGAAAACCATGGCCTGGTCAGATGAGTCCCAATTTCAGTTGGTAAGAGTTGATGGTAGCGTCTGAGTGTGATGCAGAGTCTGTGAAGCCATGGACCCATGTTGTCAACAAGGCACTGTGCAAGCTACTGTTGGCTCCATAACGGTGTGGGCTGTGTTTACAGGGAACAGACTGGGCCCTCTGGTCCTACTGAACCAATCATTCAATGGAAATGCTATGTTCGGCTACTTGGAGACTATTTGCAGCCATTCTTGGATTTCTTGTTCCGAAACAGCAATGCACAATGTCACCGGGCCACTATTGTTCGTAACTGATTTGAAGAACATTCTGGACAATTCAAACGAATAATTTGGCCACACAGATCGCCCACCATGAATTCCATCAAACATTTACAGGCCATAATCAAAAGGTTGGTACACAAAATTCTATACTGGCAACATTTTCGCAGTTATGGACAGCTATGGGGGGCAGCGTGGCTCAATATTTCTGCAGGGGCTTCCAATGGTTTGTTGAGTCCATGTCATGTCAAGTTTCTGCACTACACCAGGCAAAAGCAGGTCTGCCATGATATTAGGAGATATCCCATGACTTTTGTCACCTCAGTATATTACCAACAACTGAGGTGGTGTGAAGAAGAAACAATTGTGCTGACAGATTAATCAGTGTTACCAAAGGAAAGGATTATTGGTCAGAAGAGTTGTGTAAATTTTTAAATCAATGATCACTGAAGACTGTGCACACTGAGAATAGCACAATAAAACACAATACTACAATTAAAGGCAGTGTAGGCACGTATGTCACATAGGTAGCACAAACCACCTGAGAACACTGAAGTGTGTCAGAACAACTGATACAGTTACAGGCACTGCTTGGTGTCCTTTTCTGCGAAGAGACTGGTCTATTCGCCACCTAATTTTTCCGGCTTCCTTTGTCCTAGATAGTAAAGTTCTAATTCAAATTGTTAAACCATAAAAGACACATATTTATTCCAAGCTTTGTGGTTGGCAACTCCAATAGATGTGCGTTCAGCACCCAATGCCCAGTTACGCAGTTTGTTGTCCATTTACAATGCTGCATTCTATTCCATTTCATCATTACAGAGCCTTTGTACTGACAATGGTAGTGTCACTCCTCCTAGAGTGCTCTGGTATTATGTTCCAGCAGAATAATGACTGATATCATGTCACTCCAACTGTCTAAGACAGACTTTTTGATCAGCAGATGCCGCTCCTTCCTTATTGATGACATTCACTTGATAGATGTCCCCCATATGACAGAATCAGTCTCCACACATGACCTATGGAATCACATCATAGCAACTTGGAAGTCACAGGACAACAAGGGAGCATACATATTTTAAAATCCCATGATACCCTATGAAAAACTTCTTGTTGCTACAACAGGTTCAATAACAACCAGTTCTCTTGGTAAAAATTTGTGATGTAGTAATGAAAATAAATGTCTTGTCATTAACAATCTGTATATTAAGTGATTTTTTACTGGTTCCATTATTCTAAAGCAACACTTTTCTTTAACAGCTGTGGAATTTATAAGTGAACTAGTTATCCAGCACAGGTTGGGGCGCAGGGTACCCAAGTAATGAAAATTTAGAATGAGATAATTTTTCCCACGGGATTTGCAGTTCAACCGGCAATCGAATAGTTTTGCATACAAATGAACACAGACTTTAAAACATGACCAAATAAAGTTATCAGCAGGCAGATAGAAACATCAGGTTAAATCCACTCAATCCTTAACTGAGCAACTTCAGTGTAAATCACTGACAAAAAAGCACATGAGTTGGAACATTTCAGGAGAGAGGAAAAATACCTTGTTAACATTATTAGATTACTAAATGTTGGAAGTTGGGAGTGAAACTTTTTGTAAAAAAATTGTTATACTTACGATAGCACCAGCATCTCCATCAGGTTCATCAAAGGACCTTGCAGAATCTGAAAAATGAATTTATTATCAGTCTAACAGCTGCAAAATTGTCAGCAGACTATCCCCCCAATTTCTTTATTGTTAATAGCATTGTTTCTCATCACAAGCACGTGCTAAGGATCTAAGATACAGTCAAGTCCTCATTCAGCCTGTAGCTGAATCTACAACAGCAAATATTGTAAAATGCAATCCTCTAAACAGCAGCATAACAAGTTCAGTTGCAAACAAGCACCAATAAGAATCCCCCACCTAGAACAGAAAGCCTAACATCAGCAGGTCAGAGCATCTTCCTTGCAGCAGTACGTACAATATAAGCACACTGTGAATTTCATCTGATGCTACTTTATCTTTCACAAAGAGTCACATCCTCCTATTGGCAATATTTTTTTCCAGACCAACAATGAGCTAATCATATTTAACACAGATGCCATACTGTGTCCATAAAACATTTCAACATTCACACATGGCCCAATAGGCATCTCAATGAAATCATTTGCTTGTCCTTTTGTGAATGGAGACTCCTCATAATACTCTGGACCATTTTATTTCCAGGGAACAACTGATGAATGGTCACTCACAACACTAATGGAATCAATGGAGAAATTCCACCACTAGTAATTCAATACACCCCAGAGTCCCCAGGATTATATTATGTTCTGCACTGGACATAGTAAGCTTATTTTCAATATGATCAGTGCTTTCATTTTAAAGTGCTCATATACACACATCAAAAAAAGTTTTTTAATGGGCTCGGTTCTGAGAGTTCCAGAACCTGTACAGAAAATTGGAATAGAGATCAACAGAAACATCATTTCCGCCATTTTTAGTGCTCATGAGAACCACACGTTGCATGTTGTACCACCATACAGGAAGACCTTCAGAGGAGATGGTCCAGATTGCTGTACACACTGGCACCTGTAATACCCAGCATCAAATCCTTTTGCATTGATGCATGTCTGTATTCATCATGGTATACTATCCACTAGTTCATAAAGGCACTGTTCATCCAGATTGTCCCACTCCTCAACAGCGATTCAGCATAGATCCCTCAGAGTTGTTGTTTGGTCATGTCGTCCATAAACAGCCCTTTTCAATCTATCACAGGCATGTTTGATAGGGTTCATGTCTGGAGAACATGCCGGCCACTCTAGTGAAGCGATGTCGTTATCCTGAAGGAAGTCATTCACAAGATGTGTATGATGGGGGCGCAAATTATCGTCCATGAAGACGAATGCCTCGCCAATATGCTGCCGATACAGTTGCACTGTCGGTTGAAGGATGGCACACACATATCGTACAACTATTATGGCGCCTTTCATGACCACCAGCAGCGTATGTCAGCCCCACATAATGCCATCCCGAAAAAGCAGGGAACCTCCATCTTGCTGCACTCGCTGGACAGTGTGCCTAAGGCGTTCAGCCTGACCGGGTTGCCTCCAAACACGTCTCTGATGATTTGATGATTGTCTGGTTGAAGGCATATGCGATACTCATTTGTGAAGAGAATGTGATGCCAATCCTGATCGGTCCATTCGGCATGTTGTTGGGCCCATCTGTACTGTGCTGCATGGGGTCATGGTTGCAAAGATGGACCTCACAATGGACGTCAGGAGTGAAGTTGCGCATCATGCAGCCTATCGCATACAGTTTCAGTCATAACACAATGTACTGTGGCTGCAAGAAAGCATTATTCAACATGGCGGCGTTGCTGTCAGGGCTCCTCTGAGCCATCATCTGTAGGTAGTGGTCATCCACTGCAGTAGTAGCCCTTGGGCGGCCTGAGCAAGGCATGTCATCGACAGTTTCTGTCTCTCTGTATCTCCTCCACGTCCAAACAACACCGCTTTTATTCACTCCGGGATGCCTGAACACTTCCCTTGTCGAGAGCCCTTCCTGGCACAAAGTAACGATGTGAACACGATCATCCTGCAGTATTGACCGTCTAGGCTTGGTTGAACTGCAGACAACACGAGCCGTGCACCTCCTTCCTGGTGGACTGACTGGAACTGATCGACTGTCTGACCCCCTCCGTCTAATAGGCACTGCTCATGCAAGGTTGTTTACATCTTTGGACAGGTTTAGTGACATCTCTGAACAGTCAAAGCGACTTTGTCTGTGATACGATATCCACAGTCAATGTCTATCTTCAGGAGTTCTGGGAACTGGTGTGATGCAAAACTTTCTTTGATGTGTGTATAACATAACACAAATAAGTATATAACACAAATAAGTTTAAGAAAGACATCTGCCATTGATAATTTACCGCTTGCCAGTAAATTGGTAAATGCTGTCAGTCTCCTCGATAACCAGTTACTCACATTGTGAGTTACCTGCATATAAATCCAAAACTGCTTTGGTCAAATTGCAAGAGATCTCACTGTTCTTGAATATTACAATATTATGAAACGGAAAGTTTCTACTCATGTAGCAATTTTCCTTTTCATAATATTATTACACTCCATCCTGGATTTTCCATTGTTTGTTCTTGAATATTCGTGCATAAACACTCTAAAGGGCAGAATACAGATTCAACACTACACATAGAGCCGAAAGAATGCAGCTAGCATTTTGTGTCATGAAGAATTGCTATTGCATGGTTAATGGCTAATGGCTCACACCATCTTGGCTAAGATACAAACAGGACTTCTCCGGAAAGTGAATGAACTCATATTCAATTGAGAATATTGGACCTATCAACCTAATGAAATACATGTGTCATCTTTAGATTATAGCAGTATATTCATGTTCTGTCTAATCTATTCCCAACCTGTCACTCAGTCACTCATGAACCATACCTCAGTCTTCATAGTCCTTGCAAGCACAGAAGGTCTCTCACTAAACCCGGGACCAAAAAAACTAGCAAAACATCAAAAGTGAAGGGGTCAGCTGTTTTCATCATCACATTAATATGTGAGA